>NW_024081049.1:1512753-1675894 GCF_003009895.1 Hyaena hyaena
AAAAAGCCTAAGTGTCCATCAACTGATGAATGGATCAAGAAGATGTGGTTTATCTATACCATGGAATACTACATGGCAATAAGAAAGAATGAAATCTGGCCATGTGTAGCAACATGGATGGACCTTGAGGGTGTTATGCTGAGCGAAATAAGTCAGGCAGAGAAGGACAGAAACCATATGTTTGCACGTATAGAAGGATTAGGAGGAACTTAAAGGAGGACCAAGGGGGAGAAGAAGGGGGGAAATAGTGGGGGAGAGGAAGGGAGGCAAATCATGAGAGACTCTTGAATGCTGAGAACAAACTGAGGTCTGATGGGGGTGGGGGAGATGGGAAGGGGGGTGATGGGCATGGAAGAGGGCACTTGTGGGGATGAGCACTGGGTGTCATATGGAAACCAAGTTGACAATAAACTATTAAAAAAAAAACCATGGAGACAAGAGTCATTAGTATAATATTTTCAAAGTGCTAAGAGAGATTATTGGCAATCAAGATTTCTATAATCATCAAAACTAACCTTCAAAAATCAATCAGAAATTAACGCATTCCCAGTAAACAAATGTTGAGACAGTTGGTCACTAGATGACGCACCCTATGATGGGGTGCCTGGGTGGCTTAGTCGGTTAAGCGTCCGACTTTCGCTTACGTCATGATCTCGCGGTTGGTGGGTTCAAGCCCTGCATCGGGCTCTGTGCTGACTGCCAGCTCAGAGCCTGGAGCCTGTTTCAGTCTGTGACTCCGTCTCTCTCTGACCCTCCCCTGCTCACGCTGTCTCTCTCTCCTAGAAATAAATAAAAAAAAAAACATTAAAAAAAAATAGATGACGCACCCTATGAGAAATGTTAATATCTTTCAGGCTCAAATAAAAAGACAGTAGACAGTAACTCTAAGCAATATGAAGAAATAATGAACTCTAGTGAAGGTAATCACACAGGTAAAAGTAAAAACCAATATTGTATTTTTGGATCCCCTTTCATTTCCATATAATTTAAAAGACAAAGCATAAAACAATAATTATAAAGCTATATGATGGTCACACAATGTTTAAGAATGTATATTATGAAATAACATAAGAGAAGGAGCTATAGAGTGGAAGTGTTTTTATGCTATTTAAGCTAAGTTGATATCAATTTATAGCAGATTCTTATAAATTTGGGTTGTTATTCTGTATGGTAATCACTAAGAAAATATGTAAAAAATAAACACAAAAGGAAATAAGAGGGAATTACAAAGATATGCTACAAAAAAAAGCACAAAAGAACCAGTGATAGAAAAAATGAGGAAAAAAAATGTATATGGCATACAGAAATCATATAATAAAATGACAGAAGTCTTTCCTAACCAGTAATTATTTTAAATGCAAATAGATTAAACTGTCCAAAGTTGAAACAGTTAGAAGAAAACATAGGGGTAAATCATCATGACCTTCATTTGGCAATTAATTCTTAGACACTACATCAAAAATATAAATATGAAAAAAAACAGATAAATTTTCCTTCATCAAATTTAAAAAATTTTGCACATTAAAGCATATTATTAAGAAAGTGAATGCACCATGTAACAAATAGGAGAAACCATTTGCAAATCATATATGTAATAATATCTAGTATCTAGAAGAAAGAACTCTTAAAACTTGCCAACAAAAATATAAGAATCCAATTTAGAGGTAAGCAAAAAAATAGATGTTTCTACACAGAAAATATAAAAATTTCCAACAACCATATAAAAATGCTTAACACCATTAGTCATTAGGAAAATACAAATCTAAAGCATAATAATATGTCACTCACACATACTCGTATAGCTACAATTAAAAAAGAAAACAGTGTTTTGAGGACATGAAATTAGAAATTTTTACATTGCTGATGGGAATATAAAGTGATTCAGTTTTTGTGGAAAATGATTTTTGGCAGTTCCTCGAATAGTTAAAACACAGAATTATCAAACCATCCAGCAATTTCACTGAGGGTATACACACACACAAAATTAAAGTGGATAGGCAAAGAAACGCATGTACCTACATGTTCAGGGCATCATCGCTCATAATAATCAAAAGGTGGAATCAACCCAAGTGTTCAATAGATGAATGAATAATTGTGGAATATACATACAATGGGATATTATTCAGTCATATACTCAGATATGATGTACAATAGGTATGAACCTAGAAACATTATGTCTGGTGACAGAAGTCAGAAACAATGAGCTATATATCATCCACTTACATGAAGTATCTACAATAAGTAAATCCGTAGAGGCAGAGAGCAAATTGGTGAATGTCAAGTCCTTAGGGAGAGGTAACTACTTTAATGAGTAGGGGTTTCTTTTGGAATTGATTAACATTTTTGGAAGTAGATACCACGGGTTGCTGCACAGCATTGTGAATGTACTGAATTTAACTGAATTGGCCACTTTAAGACAATTTTATGTTATATGAATTTCACTCTCAAAAAAGAAATCATAAAAAAATACAGGAATGGAAATTATACACAGCTAGCAGAACAGCCCTCCAGGTACATAAGTCAATATTTGTAGTAAGATATTTTAACATGCAGTTAAAGGAAAAAAACAGACATAAGGGAAAGAGAGAGAGTGAAAATAATGAAATGGAATTTATACACAAACACATTAATCCGACATTTTTATATCAATTTTATGTTTTTATGTTCTTATTTTAAAATCAAGAGTTAAACACTTAATCAACTGAGCCCCCCAGATGTCCCTTTATCTCAATTTTAAATTTGTGTCTTTGTGTTTTGCTCTTATGTGCTACAATTAAATAATGTAAATTTATTTAAACTCATATCAAGTTTTTACAGAAATAACTTACATATAGATTCAAAATGATCTTCTAAATACCCTTGAAGAATCAACATTATATATATTGTGTTCGTTCACCACAAATGAATAAATTGTAAATCAAAACTGGAAGCATAGCTAATAGCAAACCTTATGCTTGGAACTTAAATTATGTATTCTATAGAAATCTTAGGCAAAAAAGGTAATACTTAAAACTAAGCAATAATACATATATTTTACAATTTTAATAAAATATTGTCAGTATAAAAATGACAATAATAAAATGGTTGGTGAGACATAGTTTAGGAAGTACTTTAAACATTAGAATTTTTTTTCAAAGAGAATGTTGATTTTAAAAATTATACGTTAAATTTAAGAAGTTAGAATAGGGAAATTGAACAAATAAGTGAAAACAGTATGAAGAGATAATACTAAGCACATTAAAATCACTGTTTCAGGGAAGCAGGGACATCATATTGGAAATAAGGACAACAGGGTAAAGATAAAATATGTGGGACTTAATAACTCGTGGGCATGGACAGGGCTATCAGTGATTTTGGAAATAAGGAATGACAATGGGTACTGTGATGCAGTCAAAGTTGATAAAGAAGTTAAGATTTTTTTCTTTTGTTAGTGCAACTGACAGAAACATACAGTGTATGTGGTTCTTTTAAACAGGAAATGCACAGAATTCACGGTTACAATTTGAAAGACTGTTAGACATAAAATTTGGTAAAGAAAATTTTAAAGATTAATTGAAATATATAAAAATCAAATAAAGTTAAAGACTTAAGTGTTTTATGAGAACATTTTTGCTGTCAACATTATTAAAAATAGAATTTTTGAATTTCAGGATTACAATAATGATTGTGGCTCTCTCTCTATATTTAATGCAGAGGTAGATATATATATACATATATTTTTATAGAAAAGTTTTGATATAGTATATTTTACATTTCAATGTTAACTTTTTTCTAATTTCTTTTTTGATTACCTTATCCATCTATGGGTTAGTTAACATTCTATTAATTTATAATAGTCTTATCCTTTTAATATTTATGGTACAATGTTTTATGGACAAAATATGTGGTCTATGTGATCCATCGCATCAAAAAATTTGTTGAAACTTGATTTATGGTATAAAGAAATGGATGTGTGTCAGTGGATAGAACAGTTTCAGATGTATTTAAGAAAATATATACTGTCACTAATTGTTAGGTTCTCGGTCCTATACATGTCCATTATATCTTGTTAACTGCATCATTACTTTTTTCCTCATTCTTACTGATTTTTTATCTGCTTGATTAATGAATGACTGGAAGAGGTATGTTAAAAAATACCAGACTATTATGGTAAGTTTATTGATTTCTTTCTGTGTTCTAATAATTTGAAAGAATCTTATTAGGTGCACACAATTGAAAAATTATCATTATCTTATAGTGAACTGAGTCTTACACTGTAATATAGGTAGTCTCTTTATCATTAGAAATACAATTTGTCTAAGGCTTATCTTGTTATTAATGTAACTACAGAGCTAAATTTTTAAAATATTTCTGTAGTATGTCTTTTTCCACCTGTTACAGGCTAACTCATATCCCTCAAAATTAATAATGTTGAAATTTTAGCCTGCAGAACCTCAGAACGTGACTCTATTTCAAAACAAGGTCTTCAAAGAAGTAATTAAGTTAAAATGAGTTCATTAGGATGGGCCTTAACCCAATATAAGTAGTGTTTTCATTAGAGGAGGAAATTCAAACACAGACATGTAGAGAAAAGATAAGAAGACACAGTGCGGACAATGGCCACCTATAAAGCAAGAAGAGAGGCCTGGAACACATTCCTTCCTGTGGCCCTCAGAAAAAAGCAACCATGCCAACACCTTAACTTTGAACTTCTAGCCTCTCCGTCTGTGAGAATATAAATTTTTGTTGTTTAAAACACCCAGTCATTGGGACTTTATTATGGCAGTCCTAGCAAACTAATACTCCATCATGTCTCTTTCCACCATACGCACTGGTGTATCTCCTGTATGCTGCACGTGGTCTTTTTTAAAGCTTATTTTATTCACCTTGAGGGAGAGAGAAAGCAAGAGAGACAGAGACAGCATAAGTAGGGGAGGGGCAGAGAGAGGGAGAGAGAGAATCCCAAGCAGGGTCCACACTGTTAGCACAGAGCCAGGAGTAGGCCTTGAACTCACAAACTCTGAGGTTATCACCCAAGCCAAAATTAAGAGTCATATGATTAACAGACTAAGCCACCGAGATGCCTGGCATCTAGTATTTTAATCCAATCTAAATCTAGTTGAATTCATTTTTCTTATGAATATGACATATTTGAAATATTTCCTACCAACTGGGTCTCTGCTTTCGATTTATCTCTTCATTTCTTTTTTCTGACACAGATTTCTTCCTTTGATTGCACTATAATTTTCCCCATTTCCTTTTTCCACAACCATTGATTTTTTGTTCCTTTAAGGATTACTCTGGACACTTAACTAAGTGTAGTTAATTTAGCATATTCTAAAATGAATCAGTAGTTTATTCTTCGCCTGAACAAAAAAACAAACAAAAAAAATCACCTAGGATGCAGTAATTGCTAGATCTATTCTAGTTCATATAAAATGGTTAATATATCTTCCTTACATTAATCTTACTTTTTAAAATTCTGCCAATTAGGATTTGTTACTTTTGCTTTATATCACTCACGTTAGTTCAAACTTTATTGTGATTAAAAACCTGTATTTACCATTTTACTAGTACATAATCTGTTTTAACACAGCCAGCTTCTTCTTAAAATCTTTCCTCTTTTGAAATTTATTCTCTCTTTTGTAATGGTTTTGGCAGTAATAACATTCAATATAGCTCAGAAAATGTCTTTGTTTAGGTCATACACTGGAGAAAGAGTGTTGCTGGCATAAAATTTTAGGACCCACAAATTACTCCCATCAACAATTTGGAAGTATTATTCCCTGTCTTCTCATTGCTAGTCAAGAATCAGGGGCCCATACATTTTCATTTACTTAATACATAATCAGCTTTTGTCCTCCATCTGTTTTTAAGGGCTTTTCTTTTTGTTAGCAACCCTGTGGCTTTACAAAGATATATCTAGGCGTGCATTTCTTTTTATGATTATCTGTATGAGATTCTTCTTTCTCAGAGTTCTGGGACTGCAGTTCACTCACAACGATAATTTCAGGGCTATTATCTCTTTGGATATTGTTTTTTATTTTTTTCTTTTCCCTTGTCATTACTAATTTCTAGAATTCTTAGGAGGTATATTTTGGACCACTTCATCCATTTTATTGGAAACCTTCATACATATATTTTTTCAAACTTTGGTGTTTCCTTTATACCTCAATAATATACCAAACTTTATATGCCTATTAGTTTTATTGTCACTTATTGCCTAATATGATGTTTGACGTTGTACCTATATTTTAATCTCAGTATCTTCCACCTTTCTTGGGTTTCTCCATTGCCTCTTTAATTTCTATATACACAGTAAACATCCTTAATACTTTTATATTTAGTAATTTAATTAGACCAGGTGTTCATTGATCTGGTTCTGTTTTACTTTAAATTCTCTTTCATATACTTATTTCTGCATTTTATTTTATTTCAATTTTAAATTATTACTACAATTTCACATTTCCTGGAATTCTATCTATAGAAATGTTTTGAGAACTATGTTAAGCAAGTGTTTCTTTTAGGGGGATTTATGTTTGTTTATATCAATTGCCCAAGAATATTCTAGTCCTATTTTAAGTTCCAAAAAGTATACAGTTTTTGAGATTCCTTGAGAGTCAATAATCAAATTATATAAGAACTAGCTAATATTAACACATTTTCAGGGGAGTCATTTTTTTTTTTTGTTTCCATCTACACTCAGAACCAGGAATAAAACAGAAAATTTCCCTTGCTTTTGTCTCTGTGGTGGGAATTTTTTAATTCACTAATTTCCTGAGAGATAAGCTTTCTTTGGACCTTGATATATATAAGGTGGTCCTGTATCCAAATTCTCAGTCTACTCAGGACAAGGTACTACATTTCTGAGCCACTACCATTGATTTATATGTCCCTTGTTATCTGGTGGCTACAGTATTTGTGTCACTTCCTGGACCAGAGAACTGTATTTCCATCCATAATGGATTTCCCTATTGTCTTTTAGGTATCCAATAAGATATACACACATTAGTATCATTATTATATTTAGTATTCTTGTAAGCAAATTAGAAGATTGCCAGGATGTCTCTTCCTACAAGCAAAGGTCAATGCAATTCTATTAACATGAACATATAATATGTATTATATGTTATTGACTATCACTACTGCAATAATTTGTAAAAAGCTGAATTCTACATTTTGCATTGTTATTCATACAGCAAAGTACTTTACATACAGTAGGTGTCTTATGATGACTGTTAAATCAAATTCAGAAAATAATACAGCTCTATGGCATGTCATTAAAAATATTTTGATTTGGTCAATTCATCAATGATTGTTCCTATAAGATATGTATGTGCATGAGCCTCATATTCACTGTGGGATGATTACTATTTCTGTAAAAAGCTATTTGATATATGGCTAATATAAATCTCTTTGAATTCCCCATTTAATGTTAATGTAATTGCCATAGGATTTACATCTTGTTCTAAAATAAGTCAGTTGTCAATTGGAAATTGTATATAGAAATATACAACACAATTTTGTGATTTAACATGTTTTAAAGCACACATGATTCCTAAAATTGTTCTGCATTTCTTTGCTAAAAGTATTATCTTATTCTTTTAAATAGAATTGCAGTAAACAGTTGTCTCAAAATGTGAACAATGTTATGATATTGTCTACTATCATCCTATTATTTCTGAGGAAGTTATCAGTATTTAGAATAGGAAAGATACCATTTAGAAGCTAACAAAAAGTTGCTGCATATTACAGAAATGCATATGATTAAAAGATTTTTGAAAAGTCAAAATAGTTTTTTTATTCCCTAATGTGATGATTTCAGTTAAATTTTTAAAAATATATTTTGCACTTTTTAAAAAAAATACTTATTTTATATTTGGAAACTATCTGCAGTATTTATTTTACAATTGGATAATAATGACCATTTTCATCTGGGGATGCTAATTTTGATAAGCATTTTCCATTTTCAAATATTAGACAAATATATTCTATTCATTGTTTTTTTTAAAAAATATTTTAATGTTTATTTTTGAGAGACAGAAACAGACAATGTGAGTGGAGGAGGGCAGAGACAGAGGGAGACACAGAATCTGAAGCAGGCTCTAGGCTCTGAGCTGTCAGCACAGACCCCAACGCAGGGCTTGAACCCATGAACCATGAGATAATGACCTGAGCAGAAGTCGGATGCTTAACCAACTGAACCACCCAGGCAACCCTATTCTATTCATTATTCTATTATATTTTCTCTGAATTACAACTTTATTTTTACTGTTTTGTTATTTCAGGTAATGCCAGCTATTATCTCCTCAAAACTTTATTACTAAAATGAATTCAAATTTTAAGCTTTTTGCAATGAAGCTCAAAAGGCTATATAAAATTTACTTCCTTTTAATATTACTTAATAATTATATTTTAAATATAGATGTAACAATTTATAGATGGCTTGTTTGTTTTAACATGACCAGTGAAGTTTACTTAAGTTATCATTTAATACACCCATGGATATGTTCTCATTTCATGTTTTTTGCAAAAGGTATACTAATAGTTACTATGCCAGGCTTTTCTTGGCAGATTACAGGTTTAAGGCATTATAAATTCATCACAACTTTAAGCCTGAGTTTATCTACTCAGCATACTTTTATTGACTGAGCACTGTTAAAGTCACTGGGATTATGATGAAGAATAATGTATATGTGAGCTTGAGCAGTGACATCATGGGGATAAAGTTGCTGAAGTATCCAAAAAAAAATCCAAATGCTTAAAAATTATAGATATAAATCTGAGAAACATAATTATATATATACATGTATATATATTCATATACTTATGAATATATATATTAAGTAATATATATATATACTTATAAGTATATATATATTACTTTATATACATATATAAAGCTGCTGAAGTATCCAAAAAAAACCCAAATGCTTAAAAATCATAGATATAAATCTGAGAAACATAATTATATATATATGTATGTATATATGTGTGTGTGTATATATATATGTATGTATATATATGTGTGTGTATATATACATATATATACCTATGAATATATATATACTTATGGAAATATGAAATACATATTCCAGTCTTATAAGTATATAAGTATATAAATATATACATATATGAGAGAGAAAGACCAAGCAAGAGAGAGGAGCAGATGGAGAGAGAGAATCTTAAGCAGATTCTACACTCAGTGCAGAACCTGACACAGGGGCTCAATTCCAGGACCCTGTGATCATGACTTGAGAATAAATCCAGAGTCAGTTGTTCAACCAACTGAGCCACTTAGGCAGCCCTCAGCTTCTCTTTTTTTAAATTCAAATCAATAAAATAGAATAATGTAGATAAAATTCTATTCATTCAAACAGGAAATGCACCTTTAAAAAGTATATGGTACGAATCACCTTTTCTTCTGATAAAATATCTGTAGAAATTTTACAAAGGTCTAAGCCATTCTATATGTTGATTCCTAACAAAAAAAAATTCAATGGGTTTCTGTAATAATCTATTTACTGAGGATACTTTCTTCTTTATTATTCTGCTACTTCTTGATGCAAAATAGTAACATTAGCAACACTTTAAGAAGTTTTATTATGATTTATATGTGTTCTTATACATATTTCAATCTAAATTTTAAGCTACAGTGGTGATGAGAAAGAATCATGGAGCCTTGTTTCCCCTACACCCAGCATCAGGAAATCCTAAAAATGATATATGCAATGCAATTATGTCATATATCATATTATATATCATATCATATGTATTAGTTTTCCAGAGCTGCGGTAAGTGTACCACAAACTGGATAGTTTAGAACAACAGCAATTTATTCTCTCAAAGTTCTGGATGCTAAAATTCTGATATCAAGATGTCAGCAGGATTATCTTTCCTCTGAAGTCTCCCAGGAAGAATTCCGCCTTGTCTCTTTCTAGCCTGTGGTGGTCGCCAACAATTCTTGGTCTTCTTGGCTTATGCCTGCATTACTCCAATCTCTGCCTCTGTCATCACATGGCCTTCTTCCATCTGTGTTATGTCCCTTTTCCGTCTCTCTTTCCAAATTCCTCTCTCTTTGAAGGGGCACTAGTCATTGAATTTAGGAACCACACTAACTCAGCATGACCTCATCAGAATTTGACTACATTCACAAAGACTATTTCCAAACAGTTTCTAAGTGGATATGAATTTAGGGGGAGGGGCATTGTTCAACCCAGCACATCATATCATATTGTATCATATCACAGATTATATCATACAGTATTAAGAGATTTTTTACTATTCTAGTTTTGTTGAGACAAGTGGGTACAGATTAAGAACTAGGTGTAGGTTTACCTATAATAACAGTTTCTAAATCTTATCATTATTGACATTTTGGACTAGATAATTTTTTTGTTGTAGAGACCTGTCATTACAGTAGATTGAAAAGCATCCCTGACCTCTACACACTAGATGTCAGTACCGTGCTTCCCTCTCTGGAGGGTTATAATTATTTTCATAATCAAAAATGTCCCCTGACCTTGCCAAATATACCCTGGGAGTAACATCACTTCTAGTTGAGAACCATGGTCGAGAAACATTGGGCAGTTTCATTTTTCTCAGTGAAACTACTGTACCACCAACTTTCATTTAGACCATTATCCTGCAGGAAATCTAGTTTTGGTTTTCTTTGAGAGAGAGAGGAAAAAAAAAGAGAGACAGAGACATCCTTATTATTTTATCCTATCTATGAAGACATTTGTTACATATGAGAAAACAAAGTATTTTTGCAGAAATGATATAGGAGACTAAAATGTAAATACATTCAGTATAAAGAAACCACTGTGTAAACCACACACCCATGCTGTTCTGGTCGCACATTATTTACTTTTAGGATATCTACATGAGGAGACAAATTATAAAGGATTTGACCGCTCTGAATCAGATTAGGAAAATGTACTTTGCCAGGTAAATTTCTTACCAAATTTGCCAATAGGGATATATACCTGCTGTGGCCTTGAAAGCCCATCATGGCAAGAGAGAACACCTGTTTTCCCAGATGTGCTTTGGATGGGCACAACCACTGTTTTCCTTTGTTTGTTAATATCTATCAATTCCTTTCTCTTTTTTTTCTAAATTTCATTGCTGTGTAACTCTTAGAATTGCCATATCTTTCTTTTACACATTTTATTATTTTAGTCTTAGTTGAAAGAACAATGTTGATCTATAGCCAGATGACTTGAGGGAAATATTTATCATCCTAAATTGCCTCATAATGTATTCTCATCCACCACCTTAACTACATTATTTACACTTTTATAAGACTATTTAATTGCTAGTTACTGAAAACAGGTAACTGACACATATCTATGCCATCTTTCCCTAGCAACCAACAATACCTATAAACTTCCCAGAGAAAAATATGGTTAATCTAAAATCCTGTATTATGAATAAACAATTGAAGAAATCTTCAGTGTTCATTATTTATTAGGTCACAGATTTCCAGGATACATTTTATTCTTGTATGCATTTCAGCATCAGTTTTAACAACAAGGATCTTTGTTTTTTGCTCACCACACTAGCTAATCTATTCTTGTCTTTATTATCAATAAATGATTATATTTAGCCCAATAATGCATGTCACTCATTTCCTGAAACAGTTTTTCATGTTTTTCCTCCATATTTTTTCAAAGTATGCAGACTGTTTCAGACCTAGTCATTGGTTCTTTTCTTGGTGTCTGCTCACTTCTTTAGTGGTCTCTTCTTGTATTACAGTTTTATATAAATGCTAAGAAAAGCCAAATCATATCTCTAGAATAGAGTTTTCTTCAGAACTCTTACTTCATACCTCCAACTGCCTACTTGACATCTTGGCTTAGACTTCTACTATGTTATCTCAAACTAACCTATAACAAAAGCCCTATCCTTCCTCCTTAGACCTACACTATCTTCAGTCTTCTTCATTCTGTTCCTCCCATTGCTCATGACATACTTAATCTTGATTCCTTTGTTTGTTTGCTTTTGTTTTTTTTCTTCATCTCACATTCTGTTCACCAGCGAACCCTGAAGGCCAGATCTCAAGAACACATGCATTCTAACTCCTTCTCACCATGGATACTGATGACACCCTGGCCTCCCTCATTAGTGAAATGAGCTCCCATTTGGTATTTCTGTTTCTATCATTACATCTATAATCCATTCTTGAGATTAAATCCAAATGAATTTAGAGTGAATTATGTTTCAGAATGCATTATTCTTCTGTTTTAAACCTTGATGGGACTCTCTATCCTTACACGGAACTTGCACTTCTAACTTTTTAAGATTGAGATGCATCTGAAAATTGCTTTTGCTCAGACGGACTGAAGTTGGTATCCTCAAGATATGATGTGAGTTTGTGCAAATCATGAGAACACTCAGATTATATTCTCTGTAAGAGGTTTTGGGGGGCACAGTATTTGTAGTGTAAATGTAAACCTTAAAACTGAATGAGTACTACCCTATAGTTCTAATATTCAAGGGAGGTTTTTTTTACCCCCTTTCATCTTTTGTCAGGAGACAAGTCTCCTTCCTATCATTTTCTATTTTGACACCTTTAGAGTGTATAAAATTATACCTTGTAGTAGACTCTTAATTGACTCTCATTTTTGATAATTTGGTTTTTTAATATTAAATGATGGTAAATGTTGTATTTGGAGAATTTAACATGAGATACACACACACATTCTAATCTCTGCTCTTTGGAGACGTAGCCACTGCTCAGAAAACTGTATAAAATCTATTTTGCATTCTCACTTGTCTGATCTTCTGGAAGTCAAGGCACATACAACATTCTGTGTTGCATTAACATTCTGCTTATAGTGGAGCCTCATCACATTAGAACTGAAGTGGATTTAGTTTTATGATTATATGTCACTATATTTTAAGAGATTTTGGCAATTTTTCAGTTTTATTTTCACCAAAAAGTAGTTCAATAAGATCATTATAAAAATTATTAAGAGGGGCGCCCGGGTGGCGTAGTTGGTTGAACGTCCGACTTTCGCTCGGGTCATGATCTCGCGGTTCGTGGGTTCGAGCCCCGCGTCGGGCTCTGTGCTGACTGCCAGCTCAGAGCCTGGAGCCTGTTTCAGTCTGTGACTCCCTCTCTCTCTGACCCTCCCCTGCTCACGCTGTCTCTCTCTCTCTCTCTCCTAGAAATAAATAAAACATTTAAAAAAAAATTATTAAGAACATTTAGGACCTGTTGTTTCCAAATAGACTGTTCACAAGACTCAAGTCACCCAGCTAACTTTAAACAATATTATCGTATGCTCTTGGACTGGTGAACATATCCAAGCAGGAAGTTTCTTGAACCAGGGGGAAACCTATATAACAAAGTATTGACCCAAGTGACAGTAATATGAAGAAGAGCATTCAATTGTGTCAAAGCACTGAATTTTGGATGCCAAAGAAAGAAATTTCCTATCTGGTGCCTGCACACTCAAAATACCAGGTAATAGGTTTTGTTATATAACTTTCTTTAGATCTCCATTTCATTATAGTAAGTATTTCTAAAGATGAATAAGATGTAATGAAGGACAAGTCCTTTGTAAACAATCCACTAACAGGTGCAATTAGGGAACCAGATCTCAATAATGTTAACTATTCTCAAGGACCAATAATTCTAGAGGTATACAATGTAAGTTATATTGATTCAAAATCTAGTTTGCAGTGGTTGACACCTTCATTAACTCGCCTGAAGCACAAAGGTCTTTAATAAGCCACTTGTAGTCCTGTGATTGGAAACCAATATTGTTCTGTCTGTGTGAATTAAAATAAATCAGCCATGTTTCAGGTCAGTCTTCCCTTTTAGGAATATCTGGTTTCCAGGAGTAATTTTTGATGTGTGTTTTTTAAATGTAAACTTTAAGAACTACTAAGGAAAACAATGAAAAGGCATATAAACTTTCATTGTTGCATAAGGTTTCAAAGGATTAAAAAAAAAAAAAAAAAAAAAAAGCTGAAGTCTTCTAATGGCCTCATGGGGATCCATAGGTCAAGCATGAGAATTTCTGCCTAAAGGATACCAGGCTAATGAATACCCTGAAGTGCTGGGATTATGGGGCTCTTTTCCAGTAAGAATCTTTCTAGGATATTCCTTATATCCATAGAACACTAGAATAGAGAGTACAAATAGTATATTTTTCCTCAAATAATTTGTGAGTATTAAAACTTAGGTTGTAGACCTAATTAAAATTAGAATATAAAAGATCAAATTATAAAAAAAGGTAATATTTTCAAAAGTAGAAATCTACAACAATCTTAATGTTGTATATTAAGGACAATGCCGGAAAATATGTATATACATTCATAGCATACACTAGGTCTAATACACATTTTCTATTTATTTTTTTAAATTTACATCCAAGTTAGTTAGCATATAGTGCAATAATGATTTCAGGAGTATAATCCAGTGATTAAGCCCTTACATATAATACCCAGTGCTCATCCCAACAAGTGTCTTCCTTAATTTCCCTTGCCCATTCAGCGCATCACCCTACCTACAACCATTGCAGCAACCCTCAGTCTGTGCTCTATATTTAAGAGTCTCTTATGCTTTACCCCTTCTTTTTATATTATTTTGCTTCCCTTCCATATATTCATCTATTTTGTATCTTAAATTCCACGAGTGAAGTCATAGGATATTTGTCTTTCTCTGACTTATTTCACTTAACATAATACACTCTAGTTCCAACCACGTTGTTGCAAATGGCAAGATTTCATTCTTTTTGATTGCCAAATAATATGCCATTGCATATATATAACACATCTTCTTTAGCCATTCATCTGTCAATGGACATTTGGGCTCTTTCTATATTTAGGTTATTGTCCATAGAGCTGCTATAAACATTGGGGTACTTGTGCTCCTTCGAAACAGCACACATCTTTGAATAAATACCTAGTAGTGAAATTGCTGGGTGATAGGGTTATTCTACTTTTAATTTTTTTGAGGAACCTCCAAACTGTTTTCCAAATGGCTGCACCAGCTTGCTTTCTTACCAGCAGTGCAAAAGGGTTCCTCTTCACATCGTCACCAACATCTGTTGTTGCCAGAGTTGTTAATTTTAGCCATTCTTACTGTTGTGAGGTGATATCTCACTGTGGTTTTGATTTGTATTTTCTTGATGATGAGTGATGTTTAGCATTTTTTGAGTGTATATCATCACATCCTTCAATGAGACTCTGTATTTTAATTTTTATATCACATCTTTCCTGGATATATTTTTTTTCTCATCATATCACCCTCATACTCTTATCTATCTTCTAGAACTTAACTGACTTTATTAATGGGTAGTGGATGCCCAGGCTAAACTATTACTTCTTGCTAGTGTATCTTGAAGTTATTTAAACTTTTCTCTGCCAATATCCTCATCTGTCAAAAGATGACCAAAGTACACATGTATGCGCATGTACACACACACACACACACACACACACACACACACACACATTGTAGGGAAGATTAGATGGGTTAAAACATGTAAAATTGCTCACACATAGTAAATAACAAATCTTAATTGCCACTTCTCACATAACTTAACATTTTTGTTGTTTTCTTATACTAAGGAAATGTCTCCTTATGCCATACATATCTTATTTAATTGACTAGTCTGTTCATAATGTGAGGTGTCTATGAAACATAATTTAGCACTTTGAACGTGGTATATGAGTAAGGTGACTGATTACCAGATTTAGAATGCACGTGTCTATACAGGTGGTATATGTGTAGAGTGACTCCGAGCCTGTGATGCTGATGTTTTGAATGATGATTTGAAAATCTATGTTAATATATTTAAATTTATTCTAAAATGCAGCTTTCAAAACTTCTCATATGATATGTAAAATCTTTATTTACCACGTGGAAACAGTGTATATAAAAGCCAAAGTAAAACTTATCTCTAACTGTAATGAATATAACCCTGCGTTATAGAAAATTAAAAATTTGCTTTCTATAGTTACAACATAAACAATCACTGGCTTAATAGATGAAAATACATCTTTCAGATGAAAGATAACATTATTAAAATACTGAAATATATTCATGATCCTATGTGACAGGGATATAAATCAAATTGAAAACTTGAGTCATGTCAAGATGGAAATATGCAACAAATGATACTCATGTGAAAATTATGTTTATGTGTTTTTTTCATACTGCATACACAAGCACATGTTTACACATATAAAAAAAGACCTGGACCACAAGAAATATAAAGATATACTAAGAGAGCAATGACAATATTGCTTATGAATAAAAGTAAAATAAACCAAAGTGTGAAATATAACAGTGCTATGAAAATGGGATACATACCATTTTTATTTAATTGATTTTTTGCTTGAACCTTTACTCAAAGCATTTTTAATGAGTTAAGATATAAGAGAAAATAACACTTAATGTAAAAATATTTTAATGTAATTAAAATCCCAATTAATCTAGTTGAGCTAAGGCACTGGATGACAGGTTAATGTTCCAAATAACCAACATATTAGTTCTGTAAATCCCATTTCATAAGCGTCACTGTATTTTTTTACACCTAAATAAATTTAGTTTTTCAATGGAAAATATAATAATGATACATCTTTCATGGGAATATTTTCTAGAAGGCAGCTATTATATCATTTATAGAAGCATCAATCCAAAATATCCAAAAGATTCCTTTTATCTAGTATTTCCTGTTACATATAACTTTTTGAAAAACCCTTATTTATATGTTGTATCTACTGATATATCACACTGTTATCTATTTTGTTAGAATAAAAAAATTAAGCAAATAATTTTAACTACATTCACTCCTTACTATGTAACGCACTAACATCACACTAGAGAAGATAATAACACAAAATAATGCATCTTTATGAACAACACATAGGAAAAGTAAAAAGTTTCCTTTCTGGAGTAATTTGCAGAAATGAAAATAATTCTGTGTTTTCAGAATCTGACAAAATTGTTGAATACTGAGGTATTTAATTAGACTATATAACACTTTTGCCTCTTGATTTCACCTAATGTTATCATTTGCACTGGCATACTGCTAATAGATTTTACACCTTTTCAAAATAGAAAATAGGGAATAAATGTGAAATGATTGCTGATAAAATCAGGAATCAATTGCTAATAGACAAACTGTTAACTAGTCTTTGGGCTTTTTAAATTTCTTTCTAATGGCCAACTTTTCCCCCCCATTTTAAGAGACAGCGCTCTCATTTTATACAGATAATCAGGGGTCCAGGCAGAGTGCTTGCATAAATACTAAACATGAGAGTGCTTGATATTTTCTGGGCTAGTTCATGTTTACTTATGTAGGAGAATTAGATTTTGAACTTCCTTCCATGGACTATCCTTTTAGGAGAAATAGATGCACATTGGGGAAGAGTACGGAAAAAGTTTCCCTTCCTTATTTTCTTTAGAAAACACGCACACACACACACACACTTTTTTAAATTTACTTTCAACGTGGATCTGATAACCATATTATATTTCATAAATTCAGCTTCACTTACTTTAGTCATTTTTCCTGTCAAAAAATAAATGATTGGTAGGCATAAAGTATGTGTGTAATGGGTATTGGCCACTATAACTTCTTCTTTAATCTCATCTATCTAGTTATATTAACTAAAAGCAGTTACAAGCAGATGACAAGAGCGAGGTAAATAGCACTGGATACTGTTATACACACTGAGAAGGTCAAAGGCTCTCAAGAGGGGTTGGGAGGTGAGGCCAAAAGTGAGATCACATCAAAAGCAAACGTTTCTGATCTAATTATGTTACACTGGGTCAATCTTCATTATCCATTACTGGAAAACCATAAAGACTAAGGCATTTATCATTTTGCTATCCTGTCTTCCTTTTGGAACTTATCAATTATTTCATTTGTTTCAAAATGCTAAAGATATTCTTAGAATCATTGAGTGATTACACCCTAAACTGCAGAGGAGATAAGTTTATCACAAAAGCATAATGTACCAACTGAGGTTGAGAGAGTAAAATGAGGGATTCAAATCTTGTTCACTTGGAAAATGATGGATTTTCAACATGGAAAATGTTTTGAAACAAGCTGGATGAAACTCCAAATAGATGGCAGAATGCAGTGAAGAATACAGAAAAGGCCAGGCATCTTAAACATCACAGTCAATATATATAAATAAAAAAAACACATAATGCTTGCAATGACAATAGGAATGGGAATTATAATCTGAATGTTGTTTCTTGTATTTTTAGCATATAACTAAATAGGAATTGTATCGATCATAAATTTCTTCTCAATGACCCATAGTAGAGAGAAGATAATAGAATAAGATTACAAAACTATATATTTTTCTATCATATTTTATTGCTCTCAGGTTTATGAACAATGAATTCAATAGCAAGCCATTAAAAAGATATAGGTAAATTCACCTGGGCCAGTAAAGGGGAATGTGAGTGTCCTGTTAATATCATTTTCCATCTTGATGAACGAGAACATATCTGTATATGTAATGATCTTACTTTCACATTCTTTATATCTACACAAGAGGGGAAATTGCTGAACCAAGAATTGATACATAAAAAGTTATGTTGACAGCCATCAAAATCAGCAGGCATACAGGCAAGGAGTGTTTATTTGTTGGAGCCTGGTAAAGTAGATCCCAGAGAATATTATGATGTGTGCATTTAGAAAAGTCTTCTATTCTCAAAATGAAGAAAATTACTCCATAGATAGCTGATGGTAAACTCACTATTACTTCAGTCCAATTTTTTTAAATGTCAGAAAACTGTATATAAGTAATTTGGATTGCCCTGAAATAATAATAGTTCACTGTTAAAAATGTTAGATTTTTCACAAATTGTAAATTCAAATAAAATTTGAGTTTTATTTCCAATGTCATTATTTAAAAGCCTCAGAGGAGGGACATTAGGGGTGTATGGGTCACTTGGTCAGTAGATTTCAGTTCAAGTCATGATCCCAGGGACATGGGATCAAGTTCCTCATTGGGCTCTATGCTGAATGTGAAACTTGCTTAAGATCCTCTCTCTCCCCCTCTGTCCCTTTCTTCTACTCATGATCTAAGATAAAACTTAAAAAAAAATTATTTTTATTTTTTAATCTTTATTTATTTTTGAGAAGAGGAGAGAGTCAGAGTGCAAGTAGGGGAGGAACAGAGAGAGAGGGAGACACAGAACCAGAAGCAGGCTCCAGGCTCCGAGCTGTCAGCACAGAGCCCGATGCAGAGCTTGAACTCACCAACTGCGAGTTCATGACCTGAGCTGAAGTTGGATACTTAACTAACTGAGTCACCCAGGTGCCCCAAAATATTTTTAAAAATGAAAAAATCAAGAGGGAAATTAGTCTATATATGATACACAAACATGTATATACATCTATACATTTATATATGATACACATACATTTATATACAAACATATATATATTTATATATTATATGTATGTATATTTATTTAGTGTATAATGACATAAAATTATGGAATAATTATTAAAGAAATGAAGTTACTATGTTGATCTTTAACCCAGAACTGAAGAAAGCAGCTATATTGTGCTGTACTATATTCACTTATTGAACCTCCAGTTTCTCCAGTTGTATTCACTTAAAAAATTAATTATCGTTAAGTCTTTGTGTGTGAATTATAGAAATAATCAAGATAACACTATTGTAAAGATTACAGAAAGATATTTGTATTAATGCTCAATGAGTACAGAAGTAGTGAATCCAGGCCTCTAATCCACGTAATTTCAGATGGACTGATTACTTTCCATCATGGTATTCTACTTCCCCTGGTTTCTGTTCAAAGGCCACTACACTGTGCAGGATGGTGGCTGAAGATTCACCTGTTATGCTTGCATTTCAGGCAGTGACAGGAGATAAGGGAAAAGAGATACAGCCTCCCTCCTTTAAGAATACTCATCAGAACTAGGGAGCCTGGTGGCTCAGATGGTTAGGTGTCAAACTGCGGCTCAGGTAGAATCTCATGGTTTGTCAGTTCGAGCCCCACATTGGGCTCTGGGCTGTCACCACAGGGCCCACTTTGGATCTGCTGTCCCCTTCTGTCTCTGCCCCATCCCACTTGAACACACATGCACATGCTATCTCTCTCAAAAATAAATAAACATTAAAAAACTTAAAGAATACTTATAAGAATGATTTTTCCATGCCAGTAGTAAGAATTTAGTCACATGATCAAAACTGTCAACAAAGGTCTCTGGGATATCCATGTCTATGTATCCAACTAAGAATCAGATTTGCATTATTGAAAAACAAAGAGCACATATTTTTGAGCAATCCCTTCTTAAAAATTTCTCATAAAAGTATCTAATACTGTAATTTTCTGTGTAATATAAGAAGGTTTACATAAGAAATGGCATTGTAACGCATATATCACTTTATAAAACTTCAATGGTATGTGATAGCCTAAAGGTTATGCAAATACTATCTCTCCAAGTACTTCTCTACTTTCTTTCAGAACATCCTTCTTGCTTCATCGGTAATAATTATGTTGATTCTAGGGATGCTTTTTCTTCTTTCCTTGTCCTTAGAAACTTTTTTTTAATTTACTTTATTTACTTTAAATAAAGTACTTTATTTACTTTATTTACTTAAAGCTAGGTGAAGTAAAAATTTGGGGTAAAATCACACACACACACACAATTCTAAATCAAGACACATCGTTCTAAAATTCTAGAAAATGGCGTAAAAGGAAGATTTGGAAAACAATATATAGAAAGAGGAATTTGGGTCACTTACAATAGGTTAGGAATCTAAAGAAGTCACTTAATGGGTTCAAGAATCTGAATGCCGTAAAATTTATTCATAGTCTAAAAGATAATGTTCAAATGTCTTCAAAATTCTAAGAAAAATATGATCACCAACCTAAAATTCCATATCCAGGAAAAACTACAAATCAAATATAGTAAAATAAAGCCATACCAAGCCATGCACCATCTAAAATTGTGCCTAACATGCATAAACATCTTGTAAACATAGAGACTTATACTGAGTTAGTTGTAAGTCAGTAGAACTTGAGCTGACGACAATGTCCTGCTGTTACACCATACCAATGTAAGACATTCCTAATGTGCTCAGTGTTTCACATGTATCCAGGCAGAACAGTGGAGTTGCTGCCTTGCTTCATCTAACTGCCCACAGTAAAATTAAAAAGGAAAGATGGGAGTTTAAAATAAAGAATTTTTCAGTATTCAAACAAAAGTCAGGAAAATAGAAAGGCAGCAGGGATTTCTGGGTTTGAAATTTAAATTATTTCTCATTCCCACCTACTCAAAATTTTCAAATAAAGAATGAGCTTCAGAGCAAAAATTAAACTCAGCATGTAAATATAAGATCATTGGTACAGATCTCGGAAATAATCCAAAAAACGCTCTCAGAAAAGTGTTCAATTAGGTGAAAGACCCACAAGTAATCTTCTAGATATACCTCATGTTTTTTATTTACCTTTAGATCTTCTGAAAATCTTAAGAAAGTTGTTCTTCAATAGCCTTGCAGGAAGCCCAAGGCAGAAAAGTTCTTATATTGGAGAAAGTTTTTAATATTGTATTGTCTAATTGAGCACATTACCAATTGATCCGTAAGAATTCACAAAATTTTTTTATGAAGAGTTATTTCAGCTTAAACTAAAAAGGACAGAGGCAGTGCAAAATGAAAAGGGAACTTTAGATCCTCAGGCCTCTGAAGGGCAGCAGTTGGACCACAGAACTATTTAGCTGGCAAACTTTGCCCAGTTGTGTTTCCGAATCACTAGTCAATCTGTACACCTCTTAGATGCTCCCCATTTCTCCCCTTTTTGAATGGGAGTGGTTACAGTGACTATTCTACTCCTGTTTCAACATTGTATTTGAGTCATGAGTGTCAGAGAACCTGTCTTCTTAGGTTTTGGATATCAAGATTGAGAAAAACTAAATTCACAGAGTTGTATAAAAGGAACCCACTTCTGATGTGCTGATTCAGAATAGTAGATCCTGGACCTCAAGCATGAGCATTATGCAATAGATCACAGGTCAGCAAACCAGGGTCAGGAGAGCAATTCTAGGCCACATGTCTTTATAAATAAAGTATTATTAGAACACAGCCATATGTGCTCATTTGCACATAGTCTATGTATGTTTTCACTTTCTAATGGCAGAGCTGTGTAGCCTTAACAGAAACTGTATGCCATACAATATTAAAATACTTACCATTTCACAGATGATTCTTCAGAGATGGGTCTTAGGAAGTGGTAAATGCATTTTTCATATGAAAGTAACTATTATATAATCAAAGAGTGATGGTTTTAAAGCATGTCTACACACTTATCAATTATCTCACAAATATTTAGTGCCATTTCTTTCTCCTCTGAGTCCAGACTTAGTTTCTTACTTCTAACAAATAGACTGCAGTAAAAGTAATAGTGTCTAAAGCAAGGCCCCTCAAATACTATAGCTTTGGCTTAGCTTAATCTTTCTTAGGATACATACTTTTGAAACCCAATTAACATGCTCTGAAGAAGTCCAGTTAATTCACAGGGAGAGAAACATGGAGACGCCCAAGTGGAGAGAAATTACAAGACTATTTCAAAGCCACTAACAACCACAAAACACCAGTGGGAAAAGATTTAGATGACTCCAGCTCCATAGTAGAGGGAGTATGAACACAGGTACAACATCTTGAGACTTACTGGTTTTACTACATATCTCACCATTCAAAACTTGCCAAACTAATAAAATGGTAGAATGTCCTTGTAAAGGCTGAGTTAGTTTTCAGCTTAGGAAAGCACCCTGCGAGTTGGGGCATTTGTTTCCTGGATCTAATGCATAAGCTTGCACATAACATTGTTCCCCAAATAGCTAAAATATGTAAGTACAGGAAATAAGGGGTGGAAGTGATACAGGCCCCCCCTTTTAATCACCCCCTGTGATTCCCTATAACTTTTAGCTATGAAAATTTGAAATACTGGTTTTTGTTTGTTTTTGATTTGGGGTGGTGAATTCACACTATTCAACAGAATTAAAAGGATTACAATAGACCCTGTTTATTTCTTTGTTTTAGGATTATAATATACTTAAATCTATGAATAACACCTGGTCATTTCTGTCTCTCTCTGTCTCTAAATATTTTAGAGATTAGAAGGGGGGCGGGGAAGTTACTTTACTATAAAATCCATTCAGATCCAGATCCCTATGACCATGAAGAGCGATGGCACTTGTACACAACTATAGCAAGAACAGTATGTTTGGAAGTCAAGAAATTCATCAGGGTACCTTAGGTTCTTCCAGGTGTGTGACAACAGTGAATGACCAATATTGGTGATCACGGTGAATCATGAGTAATCGGATATTTTATGGATAAAGATGCAAATGACTACATCAGATAAGAACCTAGACATGCCAGGTTCTTGAAGGAAATCAAAATGTCCATTCAAGGAAGAAGAGGATGTAGATCAATTACAGCCCCAGAAAGAGTTGCAGTAAGTAATAGGAACTGTGGCATATAGTATTAGGCCTTCTTTATTAGAACCTTAGAGAAATTGCTATTAAGAATTAACTAGCAAGGGGGGCACCTGGGTGGCTCAGTCAGTTAAGAGTCCGACTTCAGCTCAGGTCATGATCTCACAGTTAGTGGGTTCGAGCCCTGCATCGGGCTGTGTGATGACAGCTAGCTCAGAGCCTGGAGCCTGTTTCAGATTCTGTATCTACCTCTCTCTATGACCCTCCCCTGTTCACACTGTCCCTCTCTCTCTCTGTCAAAAATAAAAAAACATTAAAAAACAAACAAAAGAATTAACTAGAAAGGGCTCTTGAAGAATTAGCTTAATGAAAGGCAAGAGTAGATTTAAGCTGTCCAGTAAGTGGATTGTATTTATTCTTCTTATGTATCAACTTAAAGTCCTCTCAGTTTCCTCTTCTTCCAGCTTAGCCATCATATCAGGCAGGGCTGAACTGGTTTCATGTGATTGGAAACTGGCCATATAATGTCTGATTTCACTGCTGTGTACCTTATACTTTTTGTTCTGGAGATTTTCTATCATTATAACGCAGGATACCAGCAGAAAGTATTCCACCCATGCATGGTCACCTCCAGAGTGCAGAAGTGTTAACCAGCCATAGAATTTATGATATACAAATACGGCTCTCTTACTCCTCTGGGCTAAGGACTTTGACATGCATTTCAAAATGCACTGTAGGCTGTTCTGATGGGATCAATACCAGTCACCTGAGCAGTGGCTAAATCTGTAATGCATCCATCTTTTAGCTCTCCTCCCTCCAAGTTTCACCCCTTTGCACTTTATATTCACTTCTTGAGATATTCTCCAAATAAACTAAATGCATGCAAACTTTTGTCTTTGCTAGTCTAAAGACTGCTTTACGGAGAAGCAAGGAAAACCCTGGCTTTCTCATTTTCCAAAGTTTTGTTTCTGGTTCTTCTTTGTGACTATGTCCTTCTCTTCATTTTGTACATTACAATTTTTATTCTGTTAATAATATTCTAATGCCATGCCGAAAGAAACAGTGATTGGTAGATAGCAGATAGGCAGCTTTAGACAGGTAGATATAGAAAGAAGTATAGATAAAGATACTATGTGTGTGAATATGTTCTATTGTCTGTATTTACACATACACTTAAATTTTGAGTTTATGTCACTTAGTTTTAAATATGCTGCATGAACATCTTGCAGGCAAGGAGTGTTCTGGATTTACCTTTGTATAAATTTTGAACTTAACGCTTGTTTAAAGTGATCTCTCCCATAACAATCCCACACACACACCAAAAGAAAAATCAAGAGTAAAAACAATAACAGCATCAGCTAATGCACATAATTTAATATTCAGTCTGACAATTTGTCCCTAGTTAATTCATATTTTACTGAGAATGTTTCTTTAAAAATAATAAAGTCAAGAAGCATTTCAAAGGTATATATTTTGTTGCGCTTTAGTTCTTTTTCAGGTATGTTAACAGGAACACTAACATCTTGGATTGTATATATGGGAAAAAACCTAGGAGACTTAGATTTTATCCATTTAATTTATAAAATAGTGAAATATACTTAGGTGAAAAAACAGGTGTTAGGGAAAGTCTATCAGGGTTCATGGGCGGCTCAGTTAGTTTAAGTGTCCATCTTTGGCTCAGGTCATGATCGTACAGTTTGTGGGTCCAAGCTCTGCATCAGGCTCTGTGCTAACAGCTCAGAGCCTGGAGCCTGCTTCAGATTCTGTGTCACCCTTTCTCTCTACCCTTTGCCCATTCCCACTCTGTCTCTGTCTCTCAAAAATAAACATGAAAAAATTTAAAACAAAAAAAGAAAGAGAGTCTATAGGTTGTTAAAAGACAAGGTGTAATTGGTTCCTTCAATTAGTTTTATTCTAAGTCCTTTACCTATCTTTGTCATAGCACTAATAACATGAGCAGAAAGAAAGGTCATAAGCCAGCCACACTTTCAGGAATCATACCCAGAAGGTAACTATATATGAAGTTATATTCTTAAGTAGTTGATGGTTTAGTGATATCCAAAACCTAAGAGATCTTGTAAATTCTTTCTAAAATCTGAAACGTTTTTAATAGAGCTAAATCATTTAAATATTTGTATTAGGAAATATTTGGGATAGGTAGGATAAATACGGAAACAAGTATAACATAAAGAATGCTTCCAGTTTTACTTTTTATATTCCTCACTTGTGATTTTATACTTTGATGTTAACTTCGAACATTTCAACCTTTTAAACATACTTAAGTACAAAAATGTTTTTATCAAGAAAAATACAAAAATCACTATTTTAATGTCATTAACTTATAAGTTTAACTCTCAAGTAGACAAACTATTCAGTGGACACTGTTATATTTTCAAAAAGTAAAAGGTAAATTGGTGAACTAATGAACAGACACTGATGTATGAAAATATGTGGGCATATATGGCAGAAAGAATCGCTATATGGCAGGTGTATATCCGAACCTCTAGCCATATTTTTACATTCTTTTCTAGTCTGCCCATTGTATATGTCACCATGTGGTCACAAATTCAAATACACTGGTCAAGAGCAAAAAGCAGTAAATATAAAAGAGGCATATTTTCATGTTTAGTTACTAAATTAAAAAAAAAACAACTTTCATCTTGTAATCTATAAAACCAGCATTTAAATCTACTGTCACAAATGAGGTAAAGTGAAAATGTCATTTGGAATGACACCACTACATTCTATCCTTTCCTATGATCCTGCCCACTGATACAGACATCTAGTCTCTCTGTGTCCTATCACACATTAGCTCTTTACTCCAGCTTTGTGCTGCACACGTCTCCTATTGTCACGAAGACTCTGTACGTTAAAAGCAGGAATATCTGTTGTGTTCAGAGCAAGTTTGTAAAAAGGCAAAACAAACAAACCAAAGACGATTCTCAGTTGCGTCCTATTTCCAAATTTGAGGCAGCAACTTTAACCATTGGCCAAAAACCGTACTGCTTGCACACACATTGTTTTCCTAGGTTTAAAATTACATCTTCTATCAAGGATGAGTTTGATCTTCTTTGGATTTGAAATGAATCCTCTAGACAATGTCTGAAATACCATTTCCTTCAGTATCAATCTTTATTTCACTGTACAAAATTCACCCCTATTCTTTTTGGATTACTTCACTGGCTGATACTAAAGCACTGATTTTCCATCAGGATAATATTCACTATATTAACTGATGATTCTCCTTTGAGTATGCTTTTCATTTCCTCCTCCTTATTCAGTTAGCTTGCATTTTTCCCCCCTCTCAATAGTTCACTGAATGGATAGCAAGATAGTATACAAAAGGGTTCATTCTTGATTTTTTTTACTAAGAGAATAGTTTAGTAAAAAAAAAAAATTCCTCAATATGAAAACTAAAACACTATGCTCAAAGTCAATAATTTTCATGTCATACATCACAGGCTGGAGGAAAATGAAAGAAATGTCATGGTGAGAAACAGGTATATTCCTAAAAAAGAGAGTAGAAACTTCTTCCTTCATCCCTCCCTCCTCCACTTGCTCTAAAGGTACTGCCTGTAGCACCCAGAGAGGAGGTTGGGAGAGTTTGTTTCAGAACAAAACAAAGCAAGAAATTAGAATAGAGCAGTGCTGTGCTCCTGGGTAGATTCTGGGATAGCAGCATGGCTATGCTCTCATTATGACTTGTCAGAAAAGCAGACCAGCACTGAAATGGTAGAAATATCCTCTTATGAGAATAGGTATTTTCCATATCTCTGGGGACGGGGAGACACTTTCATGAGAGTTTGTGGTAAGGTACATTAGTCTGAAAGGAATATTAAGACTATCTAGGAAAAAAAAAAGGTTTTTCACCAGTATTATTAGATAAACAAGGACAAAGATCTGTGCCCTACTCCTAAAAGAAAAGAAAAAGAAACAACCCAAAAACCTTTACATTTTGATTCTTAAGGAAGCTTTAAGATCATCATACCCTATATCAAGAATGAGGTGAAAAGAGACCCTGAATTCATTGAGACTAATGTCTAAGACCCAGCAAGAGGAGATTCTAAGTAGAATTCAGATTCATTCATTAAAACACAACATAATATTTCTTCCCTATCCCTATTATGATATTCAACTGCTATGTGCAAATTTAGACATGTGAACATTAAATACTGTAATCGAAAATTTTTAATGTTGAAAAATACACTTCGATATAACACAATTGACTACTGCATGAATACGTCATTAGGCTGGGACACAAAGGTAAGTGTTTATAGATGTATTATTTCAAAATATAATAATGTGTCTTTGTTAGAGATCTCAAAATGCTCTCGTATATTCTAGTGGTTTTTAAAAGTATACAAGGGGTATCATAAAATATAAATGCAAATTAAAATCAACTCAAACTGACTGATTTGTCAGTCTGGACTGACATGACAACATACCACAGACTGGGTGTCTTAAACCATAGGAATATACTGTCTCACAGTTCTGGAGGTAGAAGTCCAACATCAAGGACAGATGTAACTGGGTTATTTCTGATGAGGGTTGCTTTGCTATACTCTCAAATAGCCTTCCCTCAGTGAGTGCACACAGGGCGGGACTAGAGTGGGGGTTTCTCGGTATCTCTTCTTACAAGGACATTAAGCCTATCAGATCAGGCCCCATCTTTATGACCTCAGTTAAGTGTAATTGTTTCTCTACTGCAAATACAGCCACACTGGAAGTTAGAACCACAACACATGAAGAGGAGTGGGGTGGGGAGTGGAATATAAATATTTGGTCCTTAACACTCACCATCCTGAGGTTAAAACAAAAGAAGTATGATTTTTTTCATGAGTTCCACAATACAGTTTGTGTATTATACACAAAGCTTTTTACATTTGTTTTCTCTTGAACACACATATTTACTGAGACTATATAAGAACAGTTTTGATGTTAAACATATATATGTTTAACTGGGAATAAACTGGGAATACAGAAGATCATTTTTGATTGTCACCATACTAGGAGACTCTCATTGCATTTAATTATCAGAGATGAATGACTCTAAGTGTTCTACACAATGCTGGTATAGTCCTGCTCAACAAAAATTACCATGGCCAAAATGTAAATAATGATGCAACTTAGTAACACCATTTTAGTTCTTTTTTTTAATTCACTTATCCCCTCAAGTTATCCCCTATCTTATTAAATACGTCTTTTATTTTTCAAGACATATATCTAAAGTCCATATATACTTGAAATTGAAGTCTATATATACTTGACTATTTTTCTAGTATTTTCCATTATTCAGAAAATAATAGTATGAGTAACCATTACTTTATGATTACATTAAAAAAATAAAATAATAATAATGCTGGATTCAAAATGCTATGATAATAAATGTAAAGTCCTAAAACTGTTCTTTATATAAAAGTATTCTATGCTGGCTACTGACATTATCCCTAGTATAATAATTATTATTCTAAGAAATACAACTTTAAGAGAGTACTTAAGTACTATAAACTGCAATCACTATTTAAAAGTGGCACTAATCAGGGCGCCTGGGTGGCTTAGTCGGTTAAGCGTCCGACTTTCGCTTAGGTCATGATCTCGCGGTTCGTGGGTTCGAGCCCCGCGTCGGGCTCTGTGCTGACTGCCAGCTCAGAGCCTGGAGCCTATTTCAATCTGTGACTCCCTCTCTCTCTGACCCTCCCCTGCTCACGCTGTCTCTCTCTCTCCAAGAAATAAATAAAAATATTTTAAAAAAATCTGCTAAAAGTGGCACTAATCATAATTTTGCACATTAATTTAAAAAATAAGTGATAAAATTTAAGTGTAGATACTATATACATTTTTTCTATTGTATTGCTTGCTTAATACACTAATTTTTAAAAGTGAACACCAAAATAATTGCAAGCTCCTATTTATTTTTATTTCACTTTAGAATAAAATATTTTAAACTATAAGTTCACATTTTCATTTCTATTTCTTATTTTGCTCTTTTCAAGAAAATAGCTCCAAGTAACTATAACTAGGTATACAATGGAATATGTTAAAAATAACTTCCATCCACTGAATTCACTGAAATTTAAAGAAAAAATAAATAATATGTATTACTAAACCTAAAAATAATATGACTGCAAACTCTATTTCAGTCATTACATGTGTGTTGGTGCAGTTTTCACTTACACATACTCACATGCATTATATGTTATTCAGCTTCTAGTCCCAATATAATTTATTTTAATTAGGCAAATCACCCTATTATATTTACACTAAAATTATCCTTTAGAGATTTTTAGCTATGAACTAATTTTCCAGTGTGTTATCTGGATCTTAGAATTGTGACGGGAAAAAGCATTAGACCGTATTTCCTGAAATTTGTCAGTAAGTATGTTGATACTGGTAGTCAGCAAACTTCTACTGGTACTTTGAAAAGGTACTTTGAAAAGATGCATATTTTGATGTTATGACTTATGTCTATATTCCAATTGGGATAATACAGGACTTACTTAAAATTTAAAATCTTATATGCATATTTCCTTCTCTTTATTGAATGGAATATTACCACTGATAGTGTGTCAGCTTCTACCCCAAAGCCTAAAACCTTGAACTAAATACATCTTTCAAAGACTCATGCATAATTTGCATCCATGGATAATCTTAGACAACATTCTTGAAATATTCATTAAGTTTATTACCTAAGAACTGTCACGTCTCAACATTTCATTTTGTCCTAAAAATAATATTTGTAGTTACTTTTTGTTTGCTTTTAAAAGCTTCATATTGTGTTTTGTGGTCTCCAAAATTTTAGAAGCCCTAAGTCTTTAGGAATAAACATTATTTATTTTTGTAAGTAGTTAAAAGGATTTTGTAGTTTGTGAATATCAGGTTCCCTTTCAAACAGAATATCCTCATATTGTTTTGGGAAGGCTGCTAAGCATAGGTTTTAATAGTACCATCTATGCACTCCAAACCACCCAAGGTCTTCGCCCTCCACCCTCCAGAGAGCTACTGAACTTCTGAATGACTTAGTTGTGTCATCCCTAAACTGGGGACACTGATTAGTATCTACTCCATAATATTGTTGTAAGGGTTAAAAGAGTGCCATTGTTTATGTTATGCTAGACAGATAATAAGACTACCTGACAGATAATAATAAAAGTCAGTTACTATTGCTTTTGCTGTGTTTGCGCTATTAAATGAAATTACTGCCAAATGTAGCACATAGGTTCTGCTTTTATGAATTCGCTTGTTTTGAAATATATCCGAAAGCTATAGACACAAAGTAAACATGACCTCTTATAGCTGTGTGTGTATAAAATAAAATAAATACATTAAAGAAAGAAAATAAAGAAAATACATTATCCAGTTACCCCAGTGTGATGACTAGATATATGATGTGTCTGAATTTCAAAATGTAAATTGTTCTCTCAGGGTACAAATCAGTTGTGTTTGGAAGCTAATTTAACACTCAGCTAATTTTAAATATTTTCAAAATTTACAATTTCAGCAAATTGTATATTTTTTGTGTATATGTAGAGTTAAATTTACTTGTCATAAAGTGCCTTTTTATTAGTAAATATATTAGAGACTTAAAATCCCATTTTTTTTTTTGCATTTATTCAGGTCAATATTTGAAATAATGGCAGTCTTAAACTACTGAATTAGCTAATGATTAATCTGCATCATACATATTCTTTATTTCTCTAAGAACAATATTTTTTCACTTCTCGCATTCACATTTTAAGTGATAATCATTCAACATTTTAAACCCATTTTCAGATTTTCTCAAAATCTATCCAAAAGTGATCTTTTTAGTAGAGCTACCAGCTCCTTTATCTTCCTACCTTTGTATATAAATTAATGGAATCTACCACATCTTCAGCATGTGGTCTGCAAAGCAGAATCTTTAATTAATACAAAAATCTGTCAGTAATATTGTGCAGATTTTACTTACAATGCTATGAGTAATAGAAGGTTTTTGCCTGCCAATAATTAAAAAGAAAAGAATAAGACTCATGATCTTAAATACATGATCTGTCAAAAATGAATCATAGGCAATTAAATTTGACACTTATAGAAATGTGTTTTTTTGAAGTTTCTCAAAAAGCAGAATGATTCCAAGGTTTTTTTTTTTTTTTCTTAAGACAGCAATTCAGATTCTAAGTACTAGCTCAGGTTATATATGTGTAGTATAAACACATATTCTTCTCTGTGGTATATTTAAGAATGTATGTAGAATAATACTTAAATACAAACGTGTTGGTTGAATTACCATACATCATACTCTGACTTACTAGAAGACTGATAAAATACTGGATCCATAAGGAAACTTTTTGTATTGTGTATGTTTGTGCATATAAATATCCTTCTCTTTAAAACATAATGATAGGACTATACCAAAGCCACCTATTTTCAGTTTGTTGCACCACTACTGAAAAGGACTCAGTGATCAGCTTTTTTTTTTTTTTTTAATAAAGGAGTGCAAAATTACTAGAGATCAAAGTTGACTTAACCCCCAGTTTTTACCAAATGCAACCTTCTCATTTCACAATTGAATACAATACACTAAATGAAGCAGGTAAACAATTCTTGTTCAATGAAGTGGGTTATATTTCTCATTGACACAAAAATACTAATGGGAGATTAAAAAATTTGTCTCTGGAATCCCAGTAAGTTTTAAAATGTTATCTGACACTACAACTAAATCACCTCTGATAAGAGCTAATTTTAATATGCTTCCTAAGACTCTATTTAAATACATACATCCATGTATAAATATATACCTAATTCTACATCTACTTGGAAATAAAAGACATTTTGAAAAGTATGTCTTTTATGATTCTGGTTTCTACCTCAAGCAATAAGCAAGACTTTTTACTACTAGTTAAACTAACTTCTACATGTACTTAGTCAATGCCTCTGAAAGATAACAGTGACCAGAAGACATCATTTAGTTTTTTTCAGAGCTCTGCATACCAACAAAATTTTAATTATTTCATCTCTTATATATCTCTTTTCCATTAATTCAACTATATAATTTATTAACATATCTATATTCCATATCATGTGCCTTATCTACAGATAACATTTACTTCCATAGATAATTATTAATGTGATTTTCTAAAGAGGAAAATATTGTAAAGAACTTATATCTCCATGTGGAATTTTTACTCAATGATCCCAAGGTTCAAGAACAATAGTTGGGGATGGGAAGCCTAGGTGGCTAAATTGGTTAAACATCCCACTCTTGATTTCAGTTCAGGTCATGATCTCACGGCTTGTGGGATCAACCCAGTTGGACTCTGTGCTGACAGCACAGATACTGCTTGGGATTCCTTCTCCCTCTCTCTCTGCCCCACTCCCACTTGCACATGCTCTTGCTCTCTCACCCCCTTTCTCGTTCCTCTCTCTCAAAATAAATAAATAAACATTTAAAAAAAGAACAATAGTTGGGGAAATGATACCTTTTAATTATTGTTAAATTATTAATATTATTCATTAATATTTATTTTGCTCTGTTGACATGTAAGTTTTTATGTGTTGAAGCTGTAAATAATCTCTAAGATTCCTTTCAGAAACAGTGAATACTAAGAAATGAAAGAGTATCATCTTGTCACTCTTAATATAGATTTGTGTATGTCTTAAGTACCATATAGAGTCAATTCCTCATTCTCAGCTATAGAAGAAAAAACGAAGAAAGAAAGAAAGAAAGAAAGAAAGAAAGAAAGAAAGAAGGAAAGAAGGAAAGAAAGAAAGAAGAAAGAAAACAAAGAAAACAAAACAGAAGAACTTCAGTGAAATAAGGCATGTGGGGGGGGCGAGAGAGATTGAGAGATAGTGATTTTCTTAAATTTCATTTCTGAATGACACAATCACCACTCCTTCAAGACTGAAGTCTTATGGTTGGTATCTTACTGGCTGATAACCGGAGTATAGGAAAAACAAGATCAGGAGTTGATAGTTTTGAAGCCACGGAATTCAAATATGAGGTTTTTGTTATATCCGTCTACACATTGTAAAATACAGTCGAACTCTTTCATAATAAAAAGTTAAAAATATAAAACTATTACATGAGAATAAACTTTTTTTTTGAACAAAGCTCTTAGGAAGCATGTAGAGTAGACGGCAATCTAATCATGACATTTTTCATTTTGGGGATTTATGTTACTAACTGCTGGACTTAAACATGCCTAACAGAACTGACCTTCCGTTAAGGTTGTCAATCTATTGTGATGTAACTGGGCCAGATGGCTCTTCAAGGAGAAGTGGCAAAAATTATTCCATAAACAGGTTTAAGGAACTGTAGGAAGCAAGAATATCAACCTGTACTAGGAGCGCCTGGGTGGCTTAGTCGGTTAAGCGTCCGACTTTCGCTTAGGTCATGATCTCGCAGTTCGTGGGTTCGAGCCCCGCGTCAGGCTCTGTGCTGACTGCCAGCTCAGAGCCTGGAGCCTGTTTCGGAGTCTGTGACTCCTCTCTCTCTGACCCTCTCCTGCTCACGCTGTCTCTCTCTCTCTCTCCTAGAAATAAATAAAACATTAAAAAAAATTAAAAAAATTAAAAAAAAAAAAAAAGAATATCAACCTGTACTTAAATCAGAATCAAGTATATCTGGGCATGAGTGATGGAATGCAGATTCATCCCATAAGTGATATGTTTTCAAGTGTTAATTTGAATGCATTGTATTAGCTTGGACCGCCATAACAAAATATCATAGACTAGGGTGCTTAAATGACAGACACTTATTTCTTTATAGCTCCAGGGGCTGGAAGTCTGAGATAGAGTTGGGTTCCAGTGAAAGATTTCTCTTTCTGGCTCACAGCTGTCAGCCTTCTCCCTGTGTCCTTACTTAGCTAAAGAGTGATCTTTCTCTTCCTCTTCTTAAAAACTCACTAAGCCCATCATGAGGGCCCGCCCTCACAATCTCATTTAACCTCATCTCCATTGGGGCTTAGAGTTACAACATATAAATTTGGGAGAGAACAGGTTCCTTCATACATCTGTTTTTATTTTTAAAAAGAGGAGGAATTTGAAAACGCCTTCTGAAAGGAACATAATATGATGAATATGATAGGAATATTTTCAGAATCTGACCTCTTGAGGCATTGCTGACCTAAGCTTAAGGACCCCTTCTACAGTACAATCACCAAGACAAAGGAAGAACAAAATATCCTAACTAGAAAAGTAAAGATAGATGGTGAGACTTTTTTTTTTTTTTTCCATTTCTGCTTGGAACTCACCACAGTGTAACTAAAATGAGGGCTCCATCGCAATTTGGACTACTAGGTAATCCACAGCTTGTAACCCTGAAACAGACATCTTTCATCAACTGTAAGGCATGGTTTGCTTAACGGCTTCCAGGGGACTGGAAGTTATGCACTGGAAATCTGTACATGAGACATCCGCAGGGTAAAGAGAGACTTTTTGTGAAGTCAGATTAGATGGATGTCCCCAACAAATGAATGGCACTTTAGGGCAGGACTACAGCTCCTGAGTTACACAGATGGAAACATGGTCCCAGGAATTTCAGTTACTCCTGTTGAATGTGATCTCATTAGTACTGTGTCTGATCAGCTCTGGAAGAATTCTGTTACATGCGCAAAAAAAAAAAAAAAGTGCAAAACATCCCAAGTCTGCTATGCAAACACAGATCAAACCTGCAAATAACTTTTTTTTTTTTAAAGAATGATAGTTAATGGTTAAGGGGAAAGAAAAAAATAACACAAATAGTTTGTATTTTCAGTATTGCACATATTATTGGTGTATTCCCACAATCACAGAGGGTCTAATAAAAGTATATACTTTAAAAAAGTTTTTTTAATGTTTTATTTATTTCTGAGAGAGAGAGAGAGAGAGAGACAGACAGACAGACAGACAGCATGAGCAGAGGAGGGAGAGAGAAGGAGACACAGAATCAGAAGCAGGCTCCAGGCTCTGAGATAGCTGTTAGCACAGAGCCCGACACAGGGCTCGAACCCATGAACTGCGAGATCATGACCTGAGCTGAAGTCGGACGCTTAACCTACTGAACCTAGGTGCCCCAAAAGCATATATTTTTAAAGTGGTGATAAAATATTAACAGATTCAACATCTGGTTTATACTCCTCTTATTTGTTCAACTCCAGCATCCACTCCCTGACTTCCCATCCAGTTTCCAAAGGTTGTTTCATCAGTGTCTCCTAGGGACAGGGCTGAGATCTGTCCTGGTCACCATCATACCCACTAAGGCAGCAGCTGCAGCAGTTCTAGAACCTAGGTCTAATTCATTAAGAACCATGCAGGCCCTGGCTTCCCCAGGGGCTGTCAGTTAGGGCCAGTAACGCAGTACAGAACTGTGGGAGTGTGAGGCCCATGGGGCAAACTCTGAACCAAACAAGAGAGCTGACATGAAGTAATGGCCATACAACTAGCTTGATCCTCGTCCTTTCCCACTGTAATGAACAACTCTGGACACAGTAACATCATAATCCTCTCCAGAGACATTCTGGGTGCCTGTATTACCTTGTTATTACCTTGTGAAATTGTGGTCTGCATGCTTATTCACAAACTTAGATTTCAGTTTGTTTCAGTCATGTCACCTCAGTAATGCAGTGATCCTCCCACCAACTAACACCCTCCCCAAACAAACATGTAAGCTACACCATTGGCTGCATTAAAAAAAAAAAAAATCTATCTATCTAGATATAGCTGTCTATATCTAGATAAATATATCTAGATAGGTAGATAGATAGATCTGGGCTAAGACAACTGGTTGCAACAGTGGCCTTATACATAAACCCTCAGAATGAGAGTTTAGGCCTCTATTCTCACTGATCTGAAGTCTACAGAGATACATATGTTTTGTGTGGATAATTAGGTTGAGTAATAATCCCTGGCATTCACTAGAATCATATTTACTAAGGCTTTTAGCAATGTTTGATTAGGAAGTCGCTCAGAAGCAAGGTAAGGAGTTGGAAAGGACTGAACTTGATTAGCATAGAGGCGATGATGATCATAAGACATGTTATGTGACGTGTCTGCTTCACCAGAAGTGGAGACCTTGCAAGCATGTAAGCACAAATACATGCATGTACACACACATGCACACACATGTACTCATGCATATATAGGACCAGGAAGGATTGTCCCTAATCTTAAGCATGCTATGAAAAGCTCAAGAATTCTTTGGCAATATTAGAAGAAATGCTTAACTTTTCAGCTACCAGGAAGATTTGCTAAAAACCAGAGAATGGTTATAAGGTTGTGAATGCTGCAGTGAAGACTAAATAAGCAGATGTAATATGCCTGGACTATTATAAGGAAGCATGGGAACCTTAAGACCCATAGGGGTATTTATGTGAATGGGATTAAAAGTATTGAACACACATATTTTCTTGAATTCTACTGCACTGAGAAGCAGTACTCTCCTCTTTTGCTAAGAACAGCCTCCTGCAATGACCTGGTCTATAGCAAATGCCTCATGGGCATCTGGTTCTCCGCTGAATCCCTGCCATTGTAGGTTTAAAATGGTCAGACTCAGCACAGACTGAGGAAATGCAAGCCTATAAACCAAGAAATTTCAGAAGCTAGTAAATATAGCAGCAAGAAAAAAAAGGGCCTGGAGAATTTAGCCTGGGGGAATGGGATGGTAAATAAGAAGGCTAAGGTTCCAGCTGCCATGTGACTTGGGTCAAAGGACAGTACTTGATGGTACTCTAGGAGTCCATGGAAAGTCTCGTTGCCACATAAATCAAAGGTTCTGAATCAAAGCCAAGTAGCACAACATGCATTCTCTAGGGAACAGAGTCTAAAATATAGTTTACATGGGACTTTTTGGTTTCCTGTGGATTAAATTAACCACTCTTGGGGATTACCTTTTACAACTACCCAACTTATTCAGACTTTTGCAGCCAATCATTTTCTCTAATAAATTTTTGTGAAGTTTTTTTAACTATAATCAGAATTATTTTATAGTAAAGGTATTACTGATAACATATAAGCCTGACCCAAATAAATCATTTGAGTCTGTAGATGAATATGATAAATCAATGAACACTTACGTTAAATAAGAATATTACTTTATAACTTTCAATCTAAAGCATGTAAGGCTTTACTAAATGTCAAATTGTCTCTAAGTAAAAAGAAGAATGTCTCTTTAGAAACTCTCCTATTAATTCATTCACATCAGTAAACATCGGACTTAGCATGGACCGGCACAGTTCAAGGCCTTGGTATTATAGTGAAGTACAACACACGCATTACTCCTTCCATTTTGGAAGTCACGGGCACACTACCAACACGCACAGTTCACATAGTAGCAATGTGAAAATATGTCACCCAGAGTTACGCAAGGATTCCTGCATCTTGGATATTAAATCTTGCCAAACTTACAAATGAATAAATGGCTTCAGAGAATGATCAGTTTGATGAAAAATAAAATGAAAAAGAAAACTGTTTGATTATTAAGTATATGGAAAGAGATGTGTTTCAACTAGAGAGATCAGCTGAAAGCCAGCGTTCAGCTCCTTTGAGAAGACCTGGAAACAGGGAGATCTTGGGAAGAACATTCTGAGCATAATTAATTGCCAGGGCAAAGGTGAAGGTAAGTTTGGAGTGTTTGAGGGTCAAGCATAAAATGTAATGGTATTGCAGACTGGGAACAGGTGATAATACTGCTATATGAAGAGAGAAGTGGAGGTGAAGCCTTATGTGTCACAAAAAGTGACTGGCACTTTATTCCAATTGCAATGGAAATCCACTGGTGTATTTTAAGCATGTAAGAAACATGATTTGATTCGTACTTTAAAATTCCTATCCTGTTTGAAATGGGGAGAGGAAGCTGTAGGGCAGTGTAAGTAGAAGAAGACTGTTCAGGAAGGCTAACTCATAGTTCTCAGTCGTCAGCAACTGCCTGGTGAAACCATTTAGAAATGGAGAAGGCCAAAGGAAGAAGGAACAGGTAAGGAAATGGATTCTCTCATAGAGCCCTCACCAAGTAACGCGGCCCTGCCAAACTTTGATTTCAGCCCAGTGTGAAGAACTCTAAGACAATGAAGTTGCAATTTTTAAGTCACTAAGTCTTTTTTAATTGAGATATAATTGATACATAACATTTCATTAGTTTCAGGTGTACAACATGATTCAATTTTTAAGTCACTAGGTTTTGGTAGTTTGTAATAGTAACAGTAGAAAACTATCACAGTCATGCTTTCTAAAATTGCAGTTTCCCCTCTTAAACCTATTTATTGTTTTTTTCTTTTTGCTTTATTTTTTCACAGAACTTATACTCTTCTGAAATTATTTATTTTGAGAGACAGAGAGAGACAGAGAACTAGCAGAGCAGGGTATGGGCAGACAGAGAGGGAGAGAGAGAATCACAACCAGGCTGAATGCAGTCAGCACAGAGCCCCACACAGAGCTCTTCTGATACTATTTTTACTTATTAACTTATTTGATTCACCACTAGATTATATATTAAATAAGGCAGAAATTCCTGTGTGTTTTCTTATCTCTACCCCAATAATCTTGAAAAGCACTTAGTGTACAGGGGTTCCGAAATTAATATTGTTTCAAATAACTAATAAATTAGAAAATCCAGTCAGTTTTTCATTGACCTAAGTAAAATTATTCTAGCTCTGACATCCCCATGGCAGAAAAATCAATGGATTCTTTTATTTATTTATTTTTTTTTGAGAAAGAGTGTTTGTTCACAAGTGCAAGCAGGGGAGGGGCAAAAGAGAGGGAGAGAGAGAGAGAGAGAGAGAGACAGAGAGAGACAGAGAGACAGAGAGACAGAGAGAGAGAATGAATCTTAAGCAGTCTCCATACTCAGCATGGCACCTGATGTAGGGGTCAATCATGACCTGATCATGACCTAAGCCGAAATCAGGAGTGGGATGCTTAACCAATTGAGTCACTCAGAACCCCATTGGACACTTTTATATCCATATCTTTCTTGAATACCTAGAGGTCAAACTTCACATCACAGAACCATGATTAAGTTACTAAAACACTTTTTCATCATCTTCCATGACACCACATTTTCCTGGAATTCTTCACTTTCATTACTAAAAGTTTTTAAATAAAATATCCTTCAGGTCCCAATGTAGGCTCTCAACTCTTTGTATACATGATTTTAGCTAATCTAATTGATCTCTATTTTAATAAAAACACCTATATGCTAAACATCAAATGTACACCTGCAGTCCAGACCTGATTTCTGGACTTCAGACATCTATATCCAAATATTTACTAAAGATTATTCTGGTTGGTCACAAGAAGACATGTCAAAGGATCCTGTCCAATCCAAAATTTGATATCTTCCTGATTGGATGGAGAGTAATTTTACATATTTAGTGCAAAGTTTATAAACCACTATATGAACCTGCAATCACCACAGGAGTTTTATATTTATACTATAGTAACATAGTTTTCAGAGGAAAATTGAAAACTTGTAAGGTGCTACAGTGGGTAACATCATTTTAATAAGGGAGTAAAAAAGTATCCCCTCCTTCAAACACACAGTTCTCTTTATTGTATAGAATAAAGGACATTTCACTACTTCTGTCTTAGAATACTCACTCTTAGTAGACATGGAGAGAAAAAAGGGAAGTTAGGCTCAATTAATCTATTCTCTGTGAGTCATATACTTTTACTGAAACTGCCAGTTAATGCAATTTTCCTTTTTGGGTTCCAGCTCTCCTACCCTGGATTATCTTCCTGGGTTAAATGATTATCAGTTCTTTGAAACAAGCTGTCACTGGTGTCAGGTTATGTACTGAGCTACTAACTGAGGCAGCTTGCTGGTGGAACGCTCCTATTACTAGACTCATTTAGAGGGAAATTAATTGTATTCTTTAATGCGAAGAATTGGTGAAATGGAAACAATAATGATATACAATAAAATGATTTATAAATTAGAACATGCACCAAATAGCATAGACTGTCTCTCACCTCTCAGTTTCAGAGGAGTTAAATGAGAACTAAACTGGTAAATTACTTACTTCTGGTCACGTTGGTAGACAAGTGAAATTTCAACTAAACTTTTCTGTCTTTTTAAAAAAGATTTTTCCAGCAAACTATTATTTTGTTCCTTTAGAGCTCTGGGGAAGAACTCATCTCTATTCAAGCATGGGACTACTGATGATAATAAAAATCATTTATCAAAGACTATGTGCCAGGCTTTGTGCTTCACACTCCATGTTTGATATCATTTCTTTAATAAAACATATTTATTTAATATTTTGTTTCAGAGATGAGAAAAAAACACTAAGAGATGAAACAACTTTTCAACAATCATACATCATAGTAAATGGCTGAGATATAACAGTATGGAGACATTCTCAAGAAGGGAACATCATATGAACAATATGGTCAGTGGGGCTGTCGTGTTGGTTAATAAGCTTCTAAGTTGAGATGCAGAGAATTCAAGCTTCCCATTCAAGTAAAGAGAATCATAAATACTTGCAATGCAGGCATTTACTCTAGGGATAATTAAGGGTTTACCAACCTATACTCCAAGTCCTAGATCATATAAGCAATACTTACAGGGGGAAAATAAAGAGTTTAGGAGAAGAATGTGTGTGTGGGGGGCGGGAGGGGGGTCACGGAGCTAGTAAGCAGCATCTTAGGTTTTCTCTCCCATTCCTTGTTTCTTTTTCCTAAGATATATATGCTCCTCAAAATCTAAAGTACCTATCATGTTTTCTCTGAACTCTCCTTAACTAAACACATTAAACAATGTAGAGCCTATAAGGCAGGGTCTCCTACTCCAAGGTGAAACAGAAAGAGTCATTAAAAATAACACTGAGATCGACAGATCAACCTATCTGGCTCTCTATCTATCTATACCTCATTTTAAATCCCCCTTACTGAAGCCTGGAGAGTTTGTGGAGGTATAAATAAAAATCTGAATATGAGACTGACATTTTGAACCAGATACTAGATGATACATACTGAGATACTATAATCAAAGGTAATCAGAAGCTTGTGATATCTGCTCAAGATGATAGTGAAACATCATCGTTATATTATGATCCACAAAATGTTAGAGTGATGACGAGATAAGGAGCTCAGAATGTAAATAAGCACACTAAGATTTTGTTGTTGTTGTTCACTTTAATGTGTTAGTCAGTCTTATTAAAATAACAAAATTAGGGGCACCTGGGTGACTCAGTCAGTTAAGCATCTGACTCCTGATCTCAGGTTATAATCTCATGGTTTGTAAGTTCTAGCCACGCATTGATCTTTGCACTGACGACACAGAGCCTGTTTGGGATTCTGTCTCTCCCTTTCTCTGTACCTCCCCCACTTGCTCTCTATCTCTCTAAAAATAAATAAATAAAAATTTACAAAAAACTTAGTATAGCAAGGCTTTAATATTAAGAAAAAATAATTATGCCCATACCTTTGCATATCTATGGCAATTGAGTACATTGGTTTATCTTCTGCAATACTGGTGGTTACTTTAACATTTTTACATATATTGTATGTATTTCCATGTGTATCTATATACATATACCTATGTGAGTACAATATACCAGAACCTTTGATGGAGACACACATACATTGAAATAGGAACTATGGTTTAGAAAACAAGTGGCTTGATAATATAAAATATTAAAGACATGTTTGAATTTTATTTCAGATCTCCTGGATTCCCTGTATGCCTTACTTTTTACACAATTTTAACTTATTTTATCACTTTTAAATATTTTGGCTTATTTTACCAAATCTATTTCCTAACATATCTACTATTATATTTTAATTTTGAAAATCATGCTTTCATGTTCCCAAATACATCTTTTCTATTATTTCATTTTTATATAGTTCTTTTCACTATGAATCCAAAATTTTTGCATATTTTCTAATATTTGGAGTTCCTCAATTAAAAAAATTACCTTCTTACTCATCACATATCTGTATTTTAAGTCAACTTTCCTGTAGTTTTAATATTGGTATTTTGTCTTCAATTTTAGACCTTTTCAAATACTTCATAAATGTTTTGTGTTTCTAGGGCTCTTATCTTAGAAAAGTACCGTACATGGCAAATAGTAAATAAGGAATCCTTTAATGTTATTTTTTTAATAACAAGAAATGCCTAACTAAACAGAGATTATCTTTTGCAGTAAGCATAAGAGGAACTGCCCCATATATTAAGGGCTATCCAAATGTCAGAATAAGAAAGGCTATTCTCAAACCAGCTACACTCATATTAACTATTCACTCTGTCTTCTGAGAGATTATATAATACATCAGAAAAGAATCCTACTTTTTTCCTTGTGGTAGGCAAATTCCTGGCTGCCCTGCAATCTCTAAATAAAGGCAGGGGTGGGAAGTGTGAATGCATAATATACTGTTATATAAATGACATTCAAGTCTCCAGTTAGTACTTCAGATTCCTGCCTCCACCTCTCATTCCTTCCCTCAGATATACCTGCTGTCTCCAAGTCCAGGGTCCCTTTGGTTCCCAAAGCAGCTCAGCGTTTGTTCTTCCCAGCACCCTTCATGTGTGTATAAGCTGTGATGTTCTGGGCTCCATCAATCAATAATCTATCATTCATTTTTCAAGTTGTGGAAATTGGGTAAAAAGTTTTCATATGCATATGCATCCTTTAAATGGTATGAAATTATGCTTCCAAATTCCTGAAATACTGATTTGGTAAGAATGGGAAATAATGTTATGAAAGCATGGACTTAGACTATCACCTTATTCTGGAAGTCACGCTAAAGAGATTTATGCCTTTAACTGTCTATCATTCTTGCAGCTTCCAACCCAATTCTGACCCATATTGTGGAGTCCTGGAAGGAGCATTGCTCCAAATCTTACAGAAAAATAAATAAAATAAAATAATAAAATTAGATGAATGAACTTCAAAATTGCAACTTTTTTTTTAATCCATTGAAGGGAAGAAGTCACACAGCAACCAGCTAGTACGAAAACTTTCAGAGAGAGTGCATGCAGAGAATGAAGAAATATAGGGACTTATTCATTTGGGGCAGGTACAAAGGTGAGTTCAGTTAGAATAATTATACGTGATGAAAGCTGTGTGTGGGCTGGAAAGACAGAGTGAAACTTCTGGGAGTCAAAGACAGTGGAGGTCTATGTCCTCTTGCATAATTTCACCATGAACTCTACCAGTGCTCACAGAAAAGACTGGGGGGAAAAAACCCCTAAGAAGCACCCATAAGGCACAGACCTGGGCTACGATTAAGCAGCTATGCAGAATGGAAAAGAAAACGATTCAGACCCTCTTCTCTTACTCATTACTGAACAAAACCCATACTCTTTAGGAACGAATGACAACTAATAGCTGGGACCCTTAGGGCACTTGTGAAAACTCATCACAAATTAGAACTAAAAATAAAAGAAAAAAAGAAAACAAACAAACAAAAAAAAAAAACCAGACTCTTACCTACAGAATATACACTGATGGTTGCCAGAAGTGAGCTTGGTAAGGGGTAGTGGATTGAGTACATTTACCTTGATAAGCAATGTAAGTAACCCTATATATGAGAAATGTATAGGGTTGTTGAATGATTATATATTATAATACTGTATGTTTATATTTCAGTAAAAACAAGCAAACACTATTCTTTGCAAAGCAGCTGGAGTATGCCTTTGGCCCACAGCTACAGTCAGAGAAGGGACAGAAGACCCAAGAGACTATACCCTCACACCCAAGGCCAATAGTAAGGCTTAATTAGAACATTAGAGACTGTAACACCAAGACTATACCACACCAGTAAGTGAAGAAGCTTCAGTTAACAACTACAGAATATTGTTGGAAATGGGTAAGAGAAGAAAAGAACACTCAGAGACTCTGAAGCATGCCACAAGGGGTAGAACTCTGCACTGGAGACATACCACTTTAGAAAACTAGCCCCATCCTTCTTTGTTATTTTTAATGTTTTTATTATTTTTATTTTTGAGAGAGAGAGAGAGAATCCAAGTGAGGGAGGGGCAGAGAGATGGGGAGACACAGAATCTGGAATAGGATCCAGGCTCTCACCTGTCAGAAGAGAGCCTGACACAGAGCTCCAACCCACGAACCGTGAGTGAGATCATGACCTGAGCCAAAGTCAGATGCTTAACTGACTGAGCCACCCAGAAGCCCCAAACTAGCATCATTCTACATACAAAGCATTTCTACAGCAATTTGAAGGCTGTGCTACACTGAGGGTAACCACAGCAACTACTCTACAAATCCAGCCTAGCTCTGAACTCTGTGTGACTCGATCTTTGTATTAAAGGCCTAGAGGAGAGTTGTGTCCATTTCCAAGCATACATATTATTCAACTCAGTTTTTCTCACCTGCATACAAAGTCTTCATGAACATGAAAGAGCATATATATGTAAATGTAAGAACACACTAAGAATAGGCAAAACAATAATCTGAACCAGACTCGGATATGACACAGGGGTTGGAAATGTCTGACAGGGAATTGTAACTCACTATAATAAATGTTAATTAATACGCCAGGTGGGAGGGGAGAATTGGCAGGCAGAAGCATTACAGCAAAGCCAGAAATGAGACTTTCTTGACTGTTCCTTTCCCTGATGTGTCACAATCCAGGGAATGAAAAGAAACTTGACCTTGGATTAGTTTAATCCTGAAGTTTTCCTTCCGCCAAGTCCTTCCAAAGTAGAACTAGCTGCCCATGCTAAGCTTAGAGTAACCTCTTCAGTCATTATTAGCCTTACCTGGCTTGTTAGGACACCAATCCTACCCCTTCAGATTGGGCCTGGCTGCTCTATTTTGTACCACTTAACTGGAAAGTAATGCCAGGTTCTTAGGAGCCCGTGTAGTCCTGTTCTAGGTTCCCATCCTCTCCTTGAGAGGGCCAAACCAACTCTGCATGGAGTCATACACACATATATGGCAGCACAGTGAGATGTAATTAATGACTTTGAACTTGGCTGGCCCAGGAAAGAAGTAAGCGTAGACAGAGCTGTCTTTCCTTCTGGGATGTTCCAATCTATCCCTACCTTTCCATGCCCCATCCTACTCCCACCAAAAAGTATAAAAACAAACAAAAACAAAACCCACAGGATGCCTTTTACCATCCACTGCTTTGTCTTTTAATAAACACTTGGTAAAAAAAAAATAAATAAATAAAGTTCTAATTAAAAAGCTGAGCAACATGTAAGATCAAATACATAATTTCAGCAGAGGGACAAAAACTATGTGAAAATCAAACAGAAATGGTAGAAATAAAAGGACATCAATTGAAAGTCACATGTGTGGCTCAGTTGGTTAAGCATCTGACCCTTGATTTCATCTCAGATAGTAATCTCATGGTCATGATCTCAAGGTCATGAGATCAAGCCATGTGACCAGATCTGCTCTTAGTGTGGAGCCTGCTATGGATTCTCTCTTTCTCTCTCTCAGCATAAACAAACAGAAAAGAAAACAGTAATGGAAATGAAGAATGACTCTGATAGGTTCATCAAAAAAATTTTTTTAAGTTTATTTTAAGAGAGGGACTGAGCACATGTGCATGCACATGACTGAGTGAAGTCAGAGAGGGAGAATCCCAAACAGGCCAGAGCTTGACAAGGGGCTTCCATCCCACAAACCCTGAGATCATGACCTAAGGGGAAATCAAGAGCTGGGCCCTTCAAAGGCTGAGCCAACCAGGTACTTCTAGCTGATCAAAAATTATGATGCACCCAAAGAAAGACCAGTGAATTTAAAGAGAGGTGAATAGAAGTATGTAAATTGAAATGTAAAGAGAAAAATAAAAATCAGAAAGTTCAAGAGCTGTGGAACAATATTATATGTTCTAACTTAAGTGTAATAGAAATCCCAAAAGAAGAAAAGAGACTAGAGAAATAATATTTAGAAAAGATAATCACAGAACTTTCCAGAATTAATGATAGACAACATAACACATGTCCAAGAAGCTTAGAGAACATTAAGCAGGGACAAACAAATATCTAAGGCATATCATATTTAAAGGCTAAAGCCCAAAGACAGAAAATCTTATGGTAACCAGAGAAAAAGAAATATAAAGAAAAGTTCAAAGATAAAAATATCAGAAATTATACAATCCAAAGATAATAGAGAAATATTTTAAAATGCCGATAAAAAGCAACTCAATTTTCCTACCCAAAAATCTAGAATTCAACCATGAAACCAGAGAAAAGATCTTTAAAAGATTAAAGGGCAATAAAGCCTTCCTTAGAGAACCAAAAACTCACAGAATAGACTGTCAGTTGACTCTCTGTATAAAAATGTTTAAAAAAATGTTCTTTAAGCAAAAGCAATATGATGTCTAATTAAGATGTGAATCTACAAAAAAAATGAAGAGCTCTGGAATTAAATGAAGGCTAAATATTTATATGTCTTTTAAACACGATTAAATATAACTATTGCATGTTCACACGGTAAGTAAGTACAGGCCATGATGAAAACATCAGAGATGGGAAAGACGGTTGTTAATATACTATGGTAGGTTCTTTGAGTAAATGTAAAGTAGTAGAATATTAATTGAGAATAGACTCTCATTATACTAAGATGTACGTTGTAAATGTTAAACCATCAAATTTTAAGTCAGTAGAGGTCATTAAGTGAGATAATACCCAATAGCACAGGAAAATACAGAAAAAGAAAAAACAAAAATAGATGCAACATGTATAAAAACCCCAACACAACAGTTAATATAACAATATTACAAATAACAATAAAAATAAGTGATTCTTGATTGTGAATGATTTATTTCACTTAGCATGATGTTCTTAAGGTCCAGCCACGTGGCTGCATATGGCAGAATCTCCTTCATTATGGCTGAATGGTATCCATTATGTATACACATTGTACTTTCCTTATCTATGGATGGGTTGATGAACATTTAGGTTGTTTGCACTTCTTGGCTAATGTGAATAATGCTGCAATGAAAATGAGAATGCAGGTATCTCTTTGGGATCCTGATCCCAATCATATGAGATATCTAAAGTAGTTAAATTCATAGACCCAAATAGTATAATGGTGGTTGCCAGCCTAGAGGGAGCAGGAAATGAGGAAAACTAATCATGAGGCACCAAGTTTTAGTTAAATTGAATAAGCTCTACAGATTTACAACATTGCATCTACAGTCAATGATAATGTACACTTAGTATTTTGTTAAGGAAATAGATCTCATATTAAGTATTCTTATCACAAAATTAAATGTAAAAAAGTAAATGGGTCTAATATTTCATGTAAAAGAAGTATTACTTGATATTTTATTTTAATGTCATAACATTAATGAATGGTTGATATTCCAGATAAAATGCACACATGCACAAGTGTATAGTGTGTGCTGTGCACTGACTGGACTAAATTATGATTAATAAAGGGCTTTCAGTTTTTCCCATCCATTGAGTAGATTAAAACCTTGATATGCATTCAGCACTTCTCCTAACTATATATATTAGTTCTTTCTCTTAACCATATATATTAGTTCTTATTCTTTAATTATTAAATATGCATATGATACATAACTTTATACAAATTATATTACAAATTATATTGTATATTGTATACAATATTGTATATTGTATACAACAAATTATATTTCCTGACAGTGAGGCCCTTTATCATGAAAATAAAAAAAATCAAATGTTCCTCTTTAGAATAGAGTAATCCTTAAAACAAAAGAATACATTCTAAAAGGTTTTTATTTTTTTAATTAAACTCAAAGATTCTATTGTTAATTTATTAGGAATGGTTGTTTTTATGCTTGAAATGCTCATGACGAGTCAATAGTGAATAGAATATCTTTTCTCCAGAATGGAATAAACTGTTGGGGCGCCTGGGTGGCTTAGTCGGTTGGGCGTCCGACTTTCGCTTGGGTCATGATCTAGCTGTTCGTGGGTTCCCGCATCGGGCTCTGTGCTGACTGCCAGCTCAGAGCCTGGAGCCTGTTTCAATCTGTGACTCCCTCTCTCTCTGACCCTCCCCTGCTCATGCTGTCTCTCTCTCTCTAGAAATAAATAAAACATTAAAAAAAAAAAAAAAGAATGGAATAAACTGTGATCACATTCGGTGAGGCACAGACTTTGCTATGAAAACTCTGGAACAAGTAGAAACTAGAAATTAATGAGGTCAGAAAAACTGATTTGAGATCTCTAAAATATTATGCTAAGATATTTAATTTTTATGGTTGAATTGCAACATACATTATGAAATAAATAGCAGGTGGAAAGATTACTAGTCTAATAAAAGCTGTGAAAGAAGAGAAGCATTTGGAAGTGAGAGGTGTGAGGATTTTCCCTCTGGCTTGAAACCAGAGTAAGACTTCTAAAATGCAAATCAATCGTTTCTTTACTTGCTTTAAAAACATTTCCAAAACTACTTATTGCCCTTAAAATAAAATTAAAATTACTTTATATGGTTATATAGAAGTCTAGCCTGTTTATCTTGCCTGTCTTTTTTCCCTCCAGCCTTCAACTTTACCTCTTCTCATATTTTAAGCTATATAGTTATATTGAAAACCTCTCTGTTATAAGCATAAAATGTCTTCAGTAGCCATGGATTCTCAAAAAAAAAAAAGAAAAAAAAAAGCATTTTTACTCTGCCTCAAACAATTTTGGCCTTTCTACTTCAGTTATCAGATTAAATATAATCTGTCCTGACCATCACTTGACTGGTATGGCTAGGTAATATTTTTAGATATAATTTGGGAAGCTTTTTTCTTCCTGCCTAACCACATTTTCTTCTTTGTCTTTCTCCAAGATTCTTGGAATAGCAGCTCTCATGCGTTTCTGCCCCAGGGGAGTTGTCTGCCAAGGGAAAATATAAGTAGAACAAGTTGGCAGGACTTCTGGGCTTTTGTCTTCAAAATCTGAAAATCATTGAGGATAGATGGAATTTCAATAAAAATGAGGATATTAGAAAGAGTAGAAGGAAGAGAGTGGGCCCTGCCAGCAATTATATGAAAAATGACACCAGGAAGCGAGAAGCACTGGGTGAGTCCTGGATCCCTAGCTCTCGACACCTGGACTTTGTCCTCTAACATTGCCAAGAAGCCAATCCTCGAGACAGTTTATACCCTGCAATGTCTCTGGGCTATAGAAGGTGCAAGAACCGTAACAGTGCTCATTATAGATACCCAAGCCATTTTCTTTGACTGAATGACTGTACCAGAGTATAAACCCAAAGCACAATCATCCTTAGAATTAATGAAACAGCATTTATTAAGGGCCTGGAGGCATTGAAGGCTTGTAGGAAAACTTAACTATAGAAAATAAAGTGGCATATCTTATACATGTGCATTTGGAGACCAAGCAGTATTGCTATAGTAGCATATTGTCCCATAGCAATCTATCATTATGGTAATAGAATGTATTGCATTTTATGTCTATTGCTTAACCCTGTATTTTCCCCTAGAAAAGGCACTGACCCCCCCCCCCCCAGGCTATGTTGCTTTGTATTTTATTCTAAAATGTCTAACATTAAATGGCAATTAAAGATCTTATGTTTACGGATTGGGTAAGAGACTACAAATTAAAAGTTTGACCACCTGAAATGATGTCCATTCAAACTATATCGTTATAAAAATTTCAAAAAACATCTCACTTAGAGTTTTCTGTGAGTCATCTCACATAATCTCCCCACTCTCTGTAGCCCATCCCCCATTCTAAAACTGCACCCACATACCCTCATGGGAACATCCTCGTAAAACACTCAAGGCAGTGTGTACATATTATTTATTCTCATCCATATTGAAGGAGACTATTCTCTCTCATCAGATTTTAAACTTATTTGGCAAGCATGCATCTGAAGATCTATTTAAGAAGATGGCATCTAGGGGCACCTGGGTGAATCAGTCAGTTGAGTGTCCAACTGCAGCTCAGATCATAATCTTGCAGTTTGTGATGTTGAGCCCTGCATTGGGCTCTGTGTTGACAGCTAAGAGCCTGGAGCCTGCTTCAGATTGTCTCCCTCTCTCTCTCTGCCCCTTTCCCACTCACACTCTGTCTTCTTTCTCTCTCTCTCAAAAAAAAAATATTAAAAAAACAATTTGAGAAGATGTTAAATATCTGACAGCAAGTGGGCTCATAAAACATTAATTCCACTACAGATTCCCTCTTTGGGTTCTCCTTCCCTATAAAACTTCCAAAAGGGGAATAAAGAGGTATCTGCATTATTTTCAAGCTTGTAGCTAAGACAAAGTTATTGAGCCAGAGATTTCTAGTTCATTCTTTCCAATTTTTCAATCAAATATATGGAAACTCAGGCTCATCTTACAGTCACTGAAGGCCAGGCAGCAAGTGGAATTTGTCATCATTGTCATCATTGTGTGCATAAGAAAGAAACTTTTAAGATAACATGTTAGCATCTACAAAGAAAATCCTTCAGACAATAGTAAAATGCTTTCTTAAGAAATGTGTCAAAAATAAATAAATGGAAAAAATGAAATGTCTAAAATCAACTCTCTTGCTATCCCAGAAGATATTTTAGGGAGAAATATAAATATTAATAACTCTGGGTATGAATATAAATTTTGGACTTAACTTCAATTATTTTATATACTTATGGTTACACAAGAATGATACATAATAAATATATAGGTCTAAACAAACCTAAATGAGTTAGTTTTTATAATTATAAAACAAAGTTCAGTGTGGTCAGAATTTTTTCCATAATTACATCTGTAGTGCTTTTTCTTTTTCTTTTCTGTTAATTATGGGGTCACATAAAATAATGGCGTACCTTGCAGTATTAATAGATCATTAAAATACACTTATAATTAACTAGCCAAATCAAGTGGGGTCAAATGAAAATGGTACTTCTTTGGTATTTCAGAGGTAACCAAACACCAGGCTCTTTTGAATAACTGACTATGGATATTAATTTAATTCAGATCATCAAGTTAATAATAAGGAAAATTCTATTTGAACCAAGATTCATAAGAAACTTGCTGGATATATGGCTATTAACAACTTAAGAGTTATTAATCCTTTTGTAAATAAATTCTGGCTTCCAAAACTTAGTTCTATCTTCTAGAAAAAAAGAGTGTCAGGATCGGTTTTATTTTCCTTGCCCTTCTGGTGCAAGAAATAAGATTTTATTAGACCGGGAAGACTAATCATGGCTATTGAATCCATACTCTCTTCATAGATCTCTATTTTACAATATAAGATTTACATGTTCTTTTCTGACTAATCTGATTTCAGAGCCTGGCTATATTTTCCTTAATTCTTGCTCAATGTGCACATTTTAACCTTATGCTGCTCTCCCTGCTCCCAGCTCTTCCACATTTCAATTTTACTTATATGTGCCTGTAATGGATTCTATATTCTCTATTACACATCCTCTTTTTCATTACAACTCATCCCTAACATTGGATAAAACCCTTTACTGAAATCCTGGAGCCCAAAGCTCGTGGAGAGCCCTCTGTCTTCCTGGCAGACACCACATTTCACCGTAAAGATCCACTAGTGCTGTTATTTTAACAAATCTACTACAACCCCATATATATACAACCCCATATTCACTGAAGCATTATTTATAATAGCCAAGATATGGAAACAACCTAAGTGTCCACTGATGGATCAGTAAATAAAGAAGATGTGGGTGAAATACATAATGGAGTTCAGCTATTAAGAAAAAGGAAATCTTACCATTTGTGCAATATTAATGAAACCTGAAGGCATTATCCTAAGTGAAATAAGTCAGACAGTGAAACACAAATGCAGTATGTTCTCACATACATGTAGAATCTAACAAAACAAAAAGAAAAAAAAAAAGGCAAGCTCAAAGACACAGAAAACAATTGGTGTTTGCCAGAGGGAGGCATAGTGGATGCACAAAATGGGTAAAGGGGGGTCCAAAAGTACAAACTTCCAGCGATAAAGTCAGTTGGTCATAAAGGATAAGTCAGTCTACAGCATGGTCACAATTAATAATACTGTATTACATACCTAAAAGTTGCTAAAACAATAATTTTTAAAAGTCTTCATAAGAAAAAAGTTATAACTACGTATGGTGATGAGTATTAACTAGACTTATTGTGGTGATTATTTTGCAACATATACAGATATTGAATCATTATGTTATGCCCCTGAAACAGACACGTTGTCAACTAAACCCCTAATAAAAAAGGCAGGGAGTTATGTGCAGAGAATGACAGAACTTTGCCCTCAAATCCTAAGGTACTGTCCTATGATTCATACACAGGAGTTTGCCAAAGTCTTAAATAGCATCCCTATCTGCCGCTCACACTTCAAGCACCACTAAAGCTCCTCGATCATATGGCCCAAGGGGCAAAGCAGTGTGACTACACCTTGATGAGCCATCTTCTGTTCTGGACCCCACTCAAAACTAGCAGCTTTTTTAGTCACTCAGTAAATGAGCTATAGTAGCATCTCTTACTTTTTTTCTTGTTATTTATTCATTAATTTTTAAAGAGAGAGAGAAAGAAAGAGAGAAACTGAGAAAATGAGAGCAAGCTGGAGAGGGGAAGAGAGAAAGGGACAGAATCCCAAGCAAGCTTCTCACTGTCAGCACAGAACCTGATGTGGGGACTCAAACTTACCAACCACGAGATCATGACCTGATCTGAAGTCAGATTCTCAACAGACTGAGCCACAAAGGTGCCCATAATTCTTTTAATTTTAAAAAATGTTCTTTATCTCTTATAACTTTATTTTTTTTGATATGGAAAGTCTATTTGGTATTATATTAGAATAATGACCCCTACTGTCTTTGGGATACCATTTATATAAAAAATATTTCCGTCCTTTCACTTTAGGCCTATGTGTATCATTAGATCTAAAGTGAGTTTCCTGCAAATGCAGCTAGCTAGATCCCATGCTTTTGATCCATTCAGCTAAACCAGGTCTTTTGACTGAAAAGTTTAATACAGTTAAAGTAATTACTGATGGGAAAAGATTATTTCCACTTATTATTTACTGTAGATCTTGTAGCTTTTTGTCCTTCCTTTCTCAATGCCTCCCTTTGTGTTTGATTTTTGTTTTTATTTACATATTTGTTGTTGTTGACTACTTCATGCATTTTATTTTATTTTATTTTTTTACAAATAGTTTATTGTCAAATTAGTTTCCACATAACACTCAGTGCTCATCCCCACAAGTTACATGTTTTGATTGCCTTCTCATTCCTGTATCGGAGTGTGTATCTCACAATAACATGTTTATTTCCATAGAAATCATATCTCCTTCATAAATATGTTGTTTTATTTCATTTAAAATAAATTAATTCCCATATGGTAACTATACAGTACTATATTAGTTTCAGGTGTACCATACAGTGAGTGATTCAATAAATCTATATATCACTCAGTGCTCATTTAAATAAATGTACTTTTAATGTTCTAACGGTCTTCACCTATTTCACCCATCTCCTCACCTATCTCCTCTCTGGTAACCATCAGTTTGTTCTCTGTAGTTAAGTGTCTGTTTTTTGGTGTCTTTTCCCTTTGTTCTTTTCTTTCTTGAATTCCACATATGAATGAAATAAATCATATTGTATTTCTCCTTCTCTGACTTAATACACTTACCATTATACTCTTGAGATTCATCTATGCTGTGGCAAATGGCATAACTTATTCTTATGTCTAAGTAACATCCAATTATGTGTGTACATATATATTATAGTGTGTGTGTGCATATGTGTGTATACATGTATATACAAGTGTACTCACACACACACGTATCCTATCTTCTTTATCCATTGACTTATTGATGGTCACTTGGGCTGCTTCCACAATTTTGCTCTTGTAAATAATGCTACTGTAAACAAAGGGGTACACTTATCTTTTTGAATTAGTGTTTTCAATTCTTTGCATAAATAATAGTTCAATTACAGGAAGTTCAATTACAGGATCATGTAGTAATTCCATTTTTAATCTTCTGAGGAACTCCATACTGTTTCCACAGTGGCTGCACTAGTTTGCATCTCCACCAACAGTGAATGAGGGTTCCTGTTTTTCCACATCCTTGCCAATATATGTTGTTTCCCGAGTTGTTAATTTTAGCCACTCTGGTGTGAATGGTATCTAAGTGTGGTTTTGATTTGCATTTCCCTGATGAAGAGTGATGTTGAACATCTTTTCATGTGTCTGTTAGCCATCTGTACATCTTCTTTGTCTATTCATGTTTTCTGCCCATCTTTTATTGGATTATTTTGGGTTTTTTGGTGTTGAGATTTATAAATTCTTTATATATTTTGGATACTAACCCTATCAAACACATCATTTGCAAATATCCCCTCCCATTCAGTAGGTAGTCTTTTAGTTTTGTTTATTATTTCTTTGCTGTACTCCTTGTCTTTTCTCTAGTGTATGCTCTTTAGACATTTTCTTTGTGGTTACCACTGCAAATGCATCAAAATAAAATTTTCTAAGTTATTTAAACAATATTTTAAACTTATAATAAAAGACTAATTTCAGTTGCATATAAAAACTGTATTATTATATAACCATGTCCCCAAAGTTATGTTACTGCTGTCAAATGTTACATTTTTCTTTTTTTTTTTAAATTTTTTTTTAATGTTTTATTTATTTCTAGGAGAGAGAGAGAGAGACAGCGCGAGCAGGGGAGGGTCAGAGAGAGAGGGAGTCACAGACTGAAACAGGCTCCAGGCTCCGAGCTGGCAGTCAGCACAGAGCCCGATGCGGGGCTCGAACCCACAAACCACGAGATCATGACCTAAGCGAAAGTCGGAAGCTTAACCGACTAAGCCACCCAGGCGCCCCACATTTTTCTTTATATACAGTATACCAATAGGTTACTTTTTATGACTTAGTCATTTAATTGTATATAAGAATTAAAAGTGAATTTATGTACCAAATTTACCTTAATACAGGTTACTATGTCCATGAATTTACTTTTACCAGAGAACTTTATATTTTCATTGGCTTCATGTTGCTGTCTATCATCCTTTGATTTCACCATGAAGGATTCTGTTTTACATTTCTGTCAGAGCAGGTCTAATGGTAATGAACATCCTTAGCTTTTGTCTATCTTGGGAAGTTTTCATTTCTATACTTTGTAAGGATATTTACTGAATACAGTATTCTTGGCTGACAGATTTTTTTTTTTCTTTCAGCAATTTGACTATATCATCTCACTCCATTCTGATCTAATAGACCTTTGTTGAGAAATCTGATAATCATATAGAAGCTCTCTTGTATGTGACAAGTAACCTTTCTCTTGTTGCTTTTAAGATTGTCTTTTGAGAATTTGATTAAAACATGTTTCAATCTGAGTCTCATTGATCTGGTTGGAATTTGTTGAACTTGAGTTTTATACGCTCATTTCTTCTTCAATTTTGGCAGTTTTTCAACCATTATTTCTTCAGATAAACTTATCCTTTTTTCTTTTTTCCTTTTCCTTCTGCAACTCCTATTAATGATATATTGATCAGATGATAACATCCCATAACTCCCTTAGACTCTTTTCACTTGTATTATCTTTTTTCATTTTGCTCTTGTGATCTGAATTCCAAAGAACTGTTTTCAAATTAACTGATTCTTTCTTTTGCCTATTCAAGTCTGCTCTTCAATCCATCTAATAAATTTCTCCATTCATTATATTATTCAGCTTCAGAATTAGTGTTTGGTTCTTCTTAATATCTTCTGTCTGTTTGTTGATAATACCTATTTGTCCATGCATCATTTTTCTAAATTTGTCTGTTTGATTTCTCTTTTAGCTCAATAAGCATCTTTAAGATAGTTATTTTAAATCTTTTCTAAGGCAGCTCATAAATTTGCACTTCCTTCAGATTGATTTCTGCAGATTAATTTTGTTTCCTTGGACTATGTTTCCCGGTTACTTAGAATGGGATAAAATACTTGAAAACTCAGATGTCTGATACGGAATTTTTATCTAGAATGCATAAAGAACTCTTACAACACTGTAATTCAAAGACAAATAACCCAATTAAAAAGTGAGCCAAGGAGCTGACAATTCTCCCAAATAAGATGGACAAATGCCCAATAAACAAATGAAAAGACATTCAACATTCTTAGTCATCTGAAAAATGCAAAACAAAACCACAAAGAGATACAAATTCACATCAGTTGCATAGTAAAATCAAAATGTCAGATAAGAAGAATTGGTGAAGATGTGGATAAGTTAGAACTCTCATACACTGCTGGTGGAAATGTAAAATGGCACCAAGTCTCACAATTTCTCATATGATAAAACACAGAGTAACCATTTATCCAGCAATTTCTACACCTAGGTATATAGCCAAGAGTTTGAAACACGTTCACATACAAGCATATGGGAATATTTACTGAAGCATTACACATAATAGCCAAAAGATGAAAACATATTGAAAGTCTGTCAATAGATAAATGGCATACAAAATGTGGCATATCCATACAATGGAATATTATTCAGCCATAAAAAGGAAGGAAGTGTTGATACATATTACAACATGGGTGAGCCTTGAGAACATTATGCTAAGTGAAAGAAGCCAGTCACAAAGGAGCACATACTATGAAATTTCATTCACATAAAAGCCCAGAATAGGGAAATCTACATATTCAGAAAGTAGAGTAGTAGCTGCTTAGGGCTGTGGGGTGGTGGGGATGGGAGACTGGGGAGGATGAGAGTTAAAAGGTACGGAGTTTATATGTGAAGTGACAAAAATGTTCTAAAATTGATTATGGTGTTTGCACAAATCCATAAATATACTATAAGCCAATGAATTGTATATCTTCAATGGGTGAGTTGGATAATGTTATATATATCTCAATAAGTTATCAATAATATTCCTAAACGGGTAAAGATTTCAAGGGAATATTTCACAAAAGATAACCTATAAATAACCAACAAGCATATAAAAATGTTAAACATCATTCATTCTCATGGAAATATAAATCAAAATACAATGAGAAACCACTGCCCATCAACTAGCAAATCAAAAACGTTAAAGTTAACGTGGGCAAAAATGTGGAGAAATTAGTACCCTTATACATTGTTGGTGGGAATGTCAAATGAAAGAGCTACTGTGAAAAACAGTTCAGCAGTTACTCAATAAGCTAAATATATAATTACCATCAACCCAGTTATTCCAATTCTAGATACACATAACAGGTGAAGACAGATTTTCAAAAGAAATTTGCACACAAATGTTGATGGCAGCATTATTCTATTCATAATAGTCTAAAGTTTGAAACAACTCAAATATCTATTACCTGATGGTTAAATATGGTATAGCCATATGATGGAATACTACTCACCCACAAATAAAGTAATTACTAATATATGCACAGCACAGATGATCACTGAAAACATTATGCTGTGTGAAGAAAGCCAGATAGAGAGTTACATATGATTCCATTTATATGAATTATGCACAATAGGCAAATGCATAGAGACTAATCATTGCCAGGGTATGGAAGGATGAAAAGATGGGGCATACAACTTTATGAGTATGGGTTTTCCTTCAGAGCAAAGAAAAATTTTGGAACTTAATAGTGGTAAATGTACTAAATGCTAATGAATCCTATACTTTAAAATGTTTAAAGTAGTTAATTTTATGCTATGTGCATTTCACAATAAGTAAAATAAATGTTTTTTGTGTATATAGCAGTATGTAAAATTTAATCCTCTTTTTCTTATAAATTAACATGAATTTATCTAAAAAATTAATGTTTATTTAGTTTTGAGATAGAGACACTGAGCATGAGTGGGAGAGGGACAAAGAGAGAGTGAGACACAGAATTTGAAGTAGGTTCCAGGCTCCAAGCTGTCAGCACAGAGTCTGAGGTGAGGCTCAAACCCACAAAACATAAGATCATGACCTGAACCAAAGTCAGATGCTTAACTGACTGAGCCACCCAGGTGCCCCAACATGCTTTTTTCTAAAAAAAAGAAACCTGAAAAAACTGATTTAATCCATTGTTTCAACTGAGTTTTCTTCCAGATATATAATGTGAACAATGTTGAAGGATCTTTAGAGTTTTCTCCCTCATTTGTTCAAATCTGTTCATATTTTTGAAAAGAAAACAATTCTACCTATTTGTCTTCAGCTTAATCACTGTCTGGCTCATTTAACATGAAGATTTTTATTTAAATTTTCACCTTTCTCATATTTATCAAGGTGGAATACCACAGTGTTTTATCCATTTCAATATGAATTATTAAAATAAAGGCATAGGATGATTTTCCAGTGTCAGTCTGTCAAATATTTTTTGTCTGATTTTGATTTATGCTTAAGGTGAATGTAAGTTGTTGCTAGTGTTTTCTAGTATGTATGTCAGGTACGTCTCAAAGATTAAATTAAAACAGAAGGATAATATCCCTGGTTTGTGAGGCAGAACCACTTAAACTATTCCCATTAGGATAGTGATCTGTGAAAATGGGATAGGTCTATGTTATGTGAATGATATTAAATCCTGGCAACAAAGAACCTAAGGAATGTAAAATTTAAACTTTAGAGAGTGACATGAGCAATACTGTGGACTTCAGACCCTCCTTCTGTCACATAGGGACCAAGTCAGCAACAATATAATGACCAGAATACATTCGTGAGAACTCTAGAAACTGAGAGGCTGCAGCACACAGACCAATGTAAAACTGAAAAAACTGTTCCAGAAAAAGAAATAGGAAAATATGTGGCATTTTGTATGCCTTTCCGCACCCTTCCCCCTACCTGACGTAAGTGGTAAAACCAGGAGGAAGCTGGTTTCTGGCAAACAAATCTCAACTAAAATGTCCTCCTTTGGGACAGAAACAAGAGAGCACATCAAAAGCCCAATGCTCTGGGTGGTCTGGGGGCTGCCTGAAGGACTGGGATCTGTCGCACTTGACTTAAACCATTGACAGTACCAGTGGCATCTTTTGGAAGCCCCTGAAAACCGACTCTGTGTAACTGCATCATGTTAGGGGAGCAGTTCCACAGGCACAGACCAGGGGAATGAGAGATGGTGGGCTTCTGAAAAGAAGCACTGATAAGTTATGTGGGAAATCTGAGACAACTAAAAGCATATGCACACACTCAAAAATAGACAGAAAGTGTTTGAGAGGTCCTAGACCTGTAATTGTGCTGACCAGGGAAGGTCATCCCCTCTACACCAAGACAGCCCATAAATACTGGGAGAGGTGGTTATTTTGTGAAATGTTGAAGTTTCAGTGCAAATCACAAGGCACGGAAAGAAATAGGAAAACATGACCCAATCAAAGAAATAAATGAAGCCCCAGAAACCAATCCTAAAAAACGGCAAATTTATGAGGTGCCTTACCAAGGATTAAAAATAACTATCTTCAACATGCTCACTGAGCTAAAAGGGAACACAAGTAACCAGATGAAATCAGAAAAAAAAAGATGCATAGAAAAATTTATATTATTAACAAAGAGAAGCGATCTAAAAGAACCTAACAGAAATTCTGAAGTTGATAAACACAATGAATTCACAAATTCACTAGAAGGGTTGAACAGCAGACTTGATCAGACAGAAGTAAAAATCAGTTAATTTGAAAATAGATCTTCTGAAATCAAGCTAAGCCAGAGGAAAAAAAAGAAAATGAAAGAGTGGAGAGAGTCTAAGGCAGTTATGGGATGTTATCAAGTATTTGCTTAATGGGAATCTCAAAAGGAGAAGACAGAGGGGGAAAAAAAAAAAAGGACAGAGATTTGAAGAAACAACGGCTGAAAACTTTCCAAATCTGAGAAATGAAATGGGTATACAAATTCAAGAAGCTCAAGAAGTTTGAACGACATAAATCCAAAGAGGCTCACAATAGGGGTGCCTGGGTGGCTGACTTGGTTAGGCGTCCAACTTTGGCTCAAGTCATGATCGCATGGTTTGTGATTTCAAGCCCCGCGTCGGGCTCTGTGATGACAGCTCAGAGCTTGGAGCCTGTTTCAGACTCTATGTCTCCCTCTTTCTCTGCTCCTCTCCAGCTTGCACTCTGTCTCTCTCTCTCAAAAAATAAATAAAACGTTAAAAAAAATTAAAAAAAGAGACCGACATCAAAACACATTAAAATCAAACTATTAAAAGACAAGAAAAAGAGACACTCTTAAAGGCAGCAAAAAACATTGCAAGGTAGAGACAGATCATAAACTCCATAATTTAAGATTAATTCTAAAATGCTATGATTAAGTATTTCAAAATAATTTTATTTTTTCATATTTTTTTTTGAGACAGAGAGAGATAGAGAGAATCACAGGCAGGCTGCATGCTCAGCACAGAGCCAGACATGGGGCTCCATCTTAAAAACTGTGAGATCATGACCTGAGCTAAAATCAAGAGCCAGACACCTTACCAACTCAGCCACCCAGATGCTCCATGCACTCTTTGATTATTTCTGGCAAACAAATCTCAACTAAAGTGTTCTCTGATTTTCCTGTATTTATTATAAAACATAGTATATACATACATAAAACATAGAAAAAATATAGTCATATGTACATATATCCTTGGGGCGATCCTTTAATGCTACCCTGTTCAGGTAAAAATAATTTCTAAAACTACATTAAATCATTTAATAATCACCACTGCTGTGTAGGGATAATGGGAAAGAACAATAAACAAGTAAATGTGATGATATTCTTGGGATCCTGTGTTATCACTGAGGAATGCGGGTGATTCAAATATGGAATGTTTAAAGGCAAAGAGGCCAGCCTGAGGCAGAGAACAAAATTAGAAGTGCAAATGTGAATACCTTCTATATATATTCTATAAAAGAGCCTAGAAGCAAAGCCACCCTGATGGCATAAGCACAGTTAGCATGCAAATTTTGGATTATAATTTCATTCCCCACTGAAGAGTCTGAACTTCTTGGAAAAGTGACTAGTTCAAGTGCTAACAGAGGCAATAACTAAGATGAGCCTGCAGTATCTCATATTTCAGAGAGGAAAAAAGCCCTTCTCTTACAAAATAAAATTTTGATGGGGCATGTTAAAAGGGAACAAGAACGAAGCTGAAGGGTTTCCTCTACCCAAATCTGGGCCAATTTGAACACTACACTTAGTAAAAATAGTGATGAATCCTAAATGAATGAAAAATAGAAAGGAAGAAAGGAAGGGAGGGAAGAATAAAATATGCATACATTTTTTATGGAGAAGGTCTTTCTTACAGGAAAATGGTGACTGATCACTTTACAGAAAAATCAATTTGGAAAAAATCATAATTTTGTAAGCATCATAGAAAGACCATCCAGGCCCGAATAATGAATGAATAATAAATCAGTGGGGATAGTGGACAGAAGCTGTGAGGAGCATAATATTCCCATTGTCTTAAATGTCTTTCAACAAACTGCTTGTCATTTGCAAGGAGAACATACAATGGAGAAACCAGAAAATACCTTGAGCAGGTGATCAAACTTAAAATCAGAAATGACAGACTCCTGGTGACTCAGTTAGTTAAGCATCAAATTTTGGCTCAGGTCAGTGTGGTTCAGGAGTTCAAGCCCCACATCAGGCTCTGTGCTGAGAGCTTAGAAACTGGAGCCTGCTTTGGATTCTGTGTCTCCTTCTCTCTCTCTGCCCTTCACCCCTCTCACTCTGTCTTTCTCTCTCTTTCAAAAATAAGCAAACATTACAAAAATAAAAAATGAGAAATGAAAAACAGATGGAAGTTGAAAAGACATTCTTTATTTATGTAATATTCTGAACTAAAATGAAGAATCTGAATGTAAGCATGAATTGTTTCATACTAAGCACATTTATTAAGAGAACAAGGGGCACCTGGGTGGCTCAGTTGGTTAAGTGTCCAACTTCAGCTCAGGTCATGATCTCACAGTTCGTGGGTTTGAGCCCCACATCAGGCTCTGTGCTGACGGCTGGCTCAGAGCCTGGAGCCTGCTTTGGATTCTGTGTCTCCCTGTCTCTCTGACCCTTCCCTGCTCGTTCTCATTCTCTCTCTCTCTCTCTCTCTCTCAGAAATAAATAAAACATTTTTTAAAAAAATAACAAATGAATACAAATAAATTTGATAAATATACTTGATCTCTCAGGATATGGAGCCCCACACTGATGAACAAAGTATTTGCATCACTTTTGGTATTCAATGAATAGGTAGTTTGATTCCTTCTCCAGAGCACTTCCCCATTACTCTGGGATATTAAACAAATTTACCTAATGTGTGTTTCCTGTAACAAAACTGGTATAATCCATACCAGAACCAAGTAAATGTGACTTGACTTACCCTAAGTTCAGATTAAACTCATGGCAAAGACAAGTAAGACATTCAGAGGGGATTAAAAAGTGGAAAGATTTTAAATTACCCCCAAATAATTTTAAATCATATCAATTCTGTTGTATTTTTAACTTTTGAAATTGCTCATATATTGCTGCTTACATGTAGTGCAATAATTTGCAACACATAACTACCTTATTGAATGATATTTACTTCTGTAACATGCTTATATGATTTACATGGTTTCTGTTTGCTGTGATCATTTCCTAAAAGGTATATATTTTTAATTACATTGATTATTTTTGTGTTTTCCCTTGGAAATATTTCCTGGAAAGATTTTATTTTTAGGTAGGGGATTAGATATTGAAAATGGGCTGTAAAGATTTTGTGAATTTCATTCCCTCTGTGTAACCTTTCCCTGCTTCAATATCCATAACATTTTTTTCTTTATCTCTGTTTAATATATTACTAGAATATATTTTGATTTGACTTTATTAAATTTTGCCAAAACTGGGTGATAGCTATCAATCAACAGATTCAAGCCTTCCCTTTTCACAATTTTGAATGGTTTTTGGTGCCTTTTCTTTGCTCTCTACTTTCCAGATATTACTTATCCAGATGTTTTTATTGACTGACCTTTTGTTTTTTATAACCTTTATTCTTTTATTGCATTTATATATTTGTTTCTTGTTCCTCTGCATTTTGTGAAGTTTCCTCAAGATCATCTCATTTTCACATTTCCTTTTAGTATATTCCATACATTGTTATGTGTTATAAGCATTTATAATATTTCCACTTACAATGCTTCTGATAATAGTATTGCTTTATTTCAATTTTATTTCAGATCCACAGAGAGAAGGTAAAACTAGATTTCTTGCATCACAGATCATAGTTATCTGATGTTTCTACCACAATTTTTTCATCATTTAATTTTAATCTTTATCTTCAGATCTCCTTATTTCATCCTACATTTTAATGCATTCATTAAAATATGATATATGGGTTCTTAAATAGTATTAGTTGATGTATCCTTATTTTTTTAAGGTTTATTTATTTTGAGAGAGAGTGTGTGTGAGCAGGGAAGGGGCAGAGGGGGATGGGGGGAGAGAGAGAGAGAGGGAGGGAGAGAGAGAGAGAGAGAGAGAGAGAGAGAGAGAGAGAGATTGATTCTCCCAAGTAGGCTCTGTGCTGTTAGCACAGAGCCCAATGCGAGGCTGGAACTCACAAATCAAGGGATCATGACCTGAGCCAAAATCAAGAGTTAGATACTTAACCAACTGAGCCACCGAGGATCCCCTGATAAATCTAGTTTTAATTTTCATCAGTGATAACTGTGTTACAAATTACCATCTATTTTCTACTTTTATTTACACAACACATAGTCTTCTTCTTTTTCTTTCTTTATAACATTTAGCTATATATCCATTTTCCTGGTAATGGTCATTTAGATTATATCCAAATATCTTCTACTACAAACAGCACTAATATAAAAATCTTGTTCTAAATCAAATAATGGAATTTCAGTTTTGAAGCATGTGCATTTTGGTTTACTTGAATATCAGAGTATTTTCCATAATATATGTACAGTACAAATTCTGTACAGTACATATAATTTCCATCCAGAGACGGAAAATAGTATCAATCCCCCAACATCATCACCGACGTGTATCATCTAATATACAAAGTTTCACAAATTGATAGCTTTAAGGGACTGTTTTGTTTGAATTTGTATTCATCAACGTAATAGTAATGGCATAGGTAATCATCATACATAGCATTTACTAAGTTTATCTTTCCCATCTATTCTTCTGTATCACCATCTTCCCATTTCCATGATGTGTTTCATTTATCCACTTTTGATACGCCATCTGAAGTTTCTGTCCAGTGTTTCTTTCCAGATTTGCATTTTCCTCCTTAATTTATAAGGTTGAGAAAAAAAATATGGGCTTTAGAAGCATTATATATTGTTATATATATTATATACAAATTACTTGCCATGGGTTTATCTGATATGAATTTGAAACACTGTAGTTGGTTTTATAACATATTTACCTTTCTTCCTTAGTTAATATGAAAGCTTATTTTGGGGTTCAAAAAATGATTATCAGGCACTGCCAGCTTTTTGTGTCTCACCAGTGACATTATCGATGAGAACCACCACAGAAAATGAAACCATCTAAAGTCCAAGAAAATCCTCAAACTCTATTACACACTTATGGACAATCATGAATTAACTATATATATTAGGGTGCTGATATAAAAAGTTCCGCATTGGACCATTATTTTACCCCATAGCGCAAAGTTACCTTTCAAGATCCTATGAATTACACACTACAGGGAGTTTCTATAAAGAACAAGATTAACTTAGGAATAACAAGGTTTTAAATCTTTGTTGGAACCCTGAAATCCTGGGAGCACACTAAAAATACAGTTTCATAGTCACTGGTGTACAAATACATAAATCATGAAGGTTTATGTTAACAGAATAATATATACAGAACAGAGAGATTTTCTATGTCCAAGGTAGGTTACTTTTTGTGTTTGGACTATATCCTATTAAAACTTATAATTTAAAATATTAACATACAAAAGCACTTTGAAATGATAAACTTTCAGTTTTAAATTTACAAATGAAAAACTACACATGATTAAAAAAAAAAAAAAAACACACGTCATTGTATACTCTGCTGATATTCTTCTTCCTGTCCTTTCCCCAGCCCTTCCAGATGGTGTAGGGTATCTATCGCCCTTAGTTGAGTAGGGGTGTTCTGAGATGTGATTATTCTTTACAGTTGAGTATCTTGGAAATCCTAAGGAAGTTAATTCTGTATATAAATATTTTATTAAGATATGTGACATTTAAATTCTAATCTTTGCTCTTCTTTGTTTAGCAACTTATTCCTTTGACTCCAGAAATACTTATTATCTATATATACTTATAGAATTTAGGTGCTTTAATAATCTCCTTTCATTTCTATTTGTCACTGATGTTGTACTTTCAGACATTCTTACTTTCTTGCTTCTTTTAGACTAGTCTCAAATCATTTGCACTGTACCTTGATACTTTGTCTTTTTGCAGTGCTTCACACAGGCTACGTGCATACAGTTATAATTTAGATTTGTTCCATACTGAGACCATTCAGCAAATTTAAGTCAACGTTATTTGCATCTATTGAGCATTTATTACATGATAAAAACTGAGCTAATTTTGAAGTTACAAAGTTGACTAAGGCAGTTGCTACTGATTAGTATATGAATTAAATTAGATAACTAAATATTACCTGTGGATAAAGTATATAAGATAAATGCCAAGCTCAGGCAAAAATATTGTATTTTGTTGACCATGAATGGCTGAGGCATATTGACATACTGTCCTAATAAAAAATCTAAAGAGTCCCTCTACTTTTAGTCAGAAACATGGAAGAGATAATCCAAAATTAGGCTGAAACCTCTTTTAAAAATGATCAACTGGTTTACTTGATTCTAATATAGTTTACCAACTGCCAACATGATGTCAAATTGATATTTAACAAATATTTTAATAACATTATGATAATATGAATAAGAAACTGCTAATTTAATTTCCAAGAAAATATAAAATTATCCAAAGTGAAAGAAATTACATTGTACTGTATAAAAGAGGTAATATCTGTTTCTCAAAAAAAGAATAGCATTAAGTAACAGAATGTCATGAAAATGAAAGCAGTGTCTAAGGCATAGACAATGTAATATATCAATACAATATATTGTTGTCGGTAATGGAATCTAGACAGAGGAATCACAGTACACAATATCACAGAAGACAGGATTAGTGATGATAACACCTTAAAATGAAATCTACACCCTTAAATTTACATTCAATATGATTTCATATTCAGGTTTTTTTATTTTGTTGTAAATAAGTAGAAAAGAAACACAGTCAGTTATTATCTGACATCTCAGACACCTGCAGTACAGATATGAAATGGTTCTTTGTTTTGGCTTTGCTTTTAGTCATAAAATATTTCACAAATTAAGTGAATGTTTATGCAATTACATCATTTTAACTATATATGAATATACATACACACACATATATTTGAAAATCTTTGTAAGAAGCAAAAAGTTAATTTGGTTGTTACTGATTCTAGCTATTGCTCTCTTGAAGAGTTGAAAATCTACAGCAAATATGGTGAATTTTGCTCTACACTAGAGCATATGACTTAATACTTCTTAGAAAACATACACCTGCCCTCTCTCTCTGTCCTCTCTCTCTCTCTCACTCACACACACACACACACACTGAATTAACAGAGGGTACCTGTTTGCATGTGTAGTAAAGTGGAGAGTAACAATGAATACAGTTTAAAGTGAAGGATATTTATCTCCCATCCCATAATAGCAATTTTGAACTAAATATATAATACTATCAGTCACACCATCGAAGTCATATAGATTTGTGTTGGGTCAGAGAAAGAAGGAAATTATTTTCTTTTTTTCATCTGTTCTGTCAACAAATGATACATTCCATAGAGAGTGTTAATGGGCTAGAGAATGAGTCCAGCAAGAGGAGTATAGTTGAAGGGGAAAACTCCTATCAAAGCAGAAAAAATTACAGGAGCAAAGGATGAGAAGCAGAAATCCAATAAGGTGTATTTGACTCCCATAACAGGATGACTAGAAGCTGTGTTTCCAGATGTAGACTTAGCAGCATTGACATGGCAGCAAAGCCTATGACCAGATCAATCATAAAAATACACAACACAACAGAGATTCCTGTCCTCAACAAGGCATTTCTAGAGATTATCTGGTTGAATCACATACTGTTATAAAATAATTCACAGATGATAAAAAGATATGATTAAGGTCAAGCTACAAAATATCTATGAGAGCAAATACTCCATGAAAATAGCCACATTATTCTTATTAGCATTAAAGGAACAAGTGGTCTAACTTATATACTAACTTTCTGATTTAATCCAACCACTGAAATTCCCTACAGCCATTCTAATTTAAGAAGGTTGTAATTCCTTCAGGTTATGAGGAATTAAAATGCCCAGAGAGAGATTAGAGACATTGCATAAAATCCCCACTGCTCTGGAGATGTAGTCTTAACTAATATCTTGGAATAAATGCAGTGGCTAGATAATTCATTTATGTCACATTAGTGAAGTTTTCCAAATCATGCAAACTTTTTGAAAATTATTGTGTAACATATCACTCCTGTAATATATACTAATTAGATCATAGGATATTTAAATTATGTTAAAACTTTACAGTATGCAGGCACCTGGTTAGCTCAGTTGATTAAGCATCAGACTTCAGCTCAGGTCATGATCTCATGGTATGTGTGTTAGAGCCCCATGTTGGGCTCTGTGCTAACGCTCAGAGCCTGGAGCCTGCTTTGGATTTTGTATCTTCCTCTCTCTCTCTCTCTGTCTCTCTCTCTTTCTGACCCTCCCCAACTCATGCTCTGTCTCTGTCTCTCAAAAATAAACATTAAAAAAATTAAACTTTACAGTATGAAAATAAGAACACTTATCAGGAAACCAAATCCCAGTATAGATTCATTTGCCCATGAGTATGATGATGATGATTTTTGTAATTATCAGTATGTTATTTATCAGGTGATTTTCTCTCTTTTTCTCTCTGGTCCTACTGTCACATTAGCAAGCCAGTTTATATAATACGTATATAGCCAACCATGTAAATTTGAAATGAACATCATGTACAGTTCAATTGCAGGAACAATTCCTAAGTCTTTCAATATACTTGAAATTGAGAGTCTGCTCATACACCCATAACAGTCCACTCTGAGCTTAAAAGTTTATTCTGATTTGTTGGATAAAGGCATCTTCTTTCTTTACAAGTAGTATGCACTGCACTTTCCAGGCCAAATATTTACTTACCAGGGAAATTTTAAATATTGAAAATTTTATCTATGATTACATTGCAGAAAAGGAAAAAGGTACAATTAGCAGCCCATCAACTTACAATTTTTGGAAGTTATGAAGTAGATTGAAAAAGATTAAAGAAAACATTGGTCACTGGAACAATCAAGTGATTCAAGTAACACTGGAAGTTATTTTGAAGTATTTTGAAAAAAGGTTGGGACAACATAAAGTCATGGTATTATGTGTGTCTATTTGGCTAAACATTTCCATGTTATTTTATATGTATATTTATATATGTGCATTTGTAGGTTTCTTTAGAAACTGCAAATCACTCAAACATTAACTTATTTTTATCCATAAAAATGCAGTGGTAAAATATTTCAAATTTTTAGACTAATAAGACCGCACAAGTAATAACTAACAAGTTGAACTTAAATCCAAACCCTAGCTTTTGGGATCTTTTGAGTTTATGCCACTTGGTGCTAAATAGCTATATCTGTATAAATATTTCATTGTAACATATACAATATACATATTAAATAAAATAGCATATGTGATATTGTATAAAACTATGTAATTTTTGTCTGAATGTTTAAGATTGCTAGTTTTGCCTCAACTTTTCTCCCCTTCTTTTCCAGAGGAAGACTACTGAACAGAGAACCATGCACTGTTTCTATCCCAGGGAAGAACTGTAAACACTTCTGTCTATTGTACCTTGTTAATCAGGTTGCCAAAGAAAACAGAACACAGACAAGAACTTGCAGCAATCCTTCATTAAACATAGAAAGGAGATGGAACAGGAACAGCTTCAAAGGTGGGTGTTGGTTCTCCAGGACCAGGATAGCTCTCCTAGTGATTTTTTCTTTTTTTCAAAAATGTTTACTTATTTATTTTGAGAGAGCGAGCGAGTGAGTACAGAGGAGGGGAGAGGTAGAGAGAGGGAGAAAGATAATCCCAAGCAGGCTCTGTGCTGTCAGTGCAGAGTTGGATGCGGGGCTTGATCTCACAAGGTGTACGATTATGACCTAAGCTGAAATCAAGAGTCAGACTCTTAACTGACTGAGCCACCCAGGTGCCCCTCTTTGTGAATTTCCTCATACATATCCCTTTCATACACAGGGGAAGGAATGCTGTTCTTTCCCTAAGGAAGGCAGATGCAGCAGTTGGGTTGACCAGGCACCATGTAACATAATGATTTAAGAAAAGACAAGAGAATACTCAATGAACATAAAACACGAAAGATATACCCATTCAAGGTGGTAAAAAACAACAACCAAAAAAAAAAAAAAAAAAAAAAACCCTAAAGTTAAATGTAAAAGAAAGCATAGTACAAAGCAATTATACCTTCATCATCTTTTACACCAAAATAAAAAAAAATTACACTGTTTTCAACTTCAACAATTAAAAGTTGCCATCTAACTCCTCCTTTCCATGGCATTAACATTATCATAAATAAATAGGAAACGCTGTCTGCAAATACTCAGTTTATTAAGTAGGACTTACCCTATTAGTTACGGTAACTACCAAGTAGTTCCATCTGCTATTTTTTTTCTTCACAATTGTTCAAGGCCTTAGACATTTCACATCATTCACTCATTAACACTTACCTGAGTTTTAATCACAAATATTAACAAATTAACAAATGTTAGCTAAGCAATTTCCAAATATACATACAATTCAGACAATCCCAAAGTGAAGCAAACTTTCACTCATTAAACCCATGATAAATGATAGAACTTTTTTTGTTGTAAATTAGAGAAAAAAATACAGGATCTAATGTGGTCTAAAACAATCCATGTAGCTCTTTAAATATAAAAAGTAGTATACTATAAGGATTACCGGATCATCATAATTAAAATAAACCCAAGGAAGTCACTGTGCTTATACACATTAAGAAAACCATAAAACCATATTGTTAAGAAAGAACACACAGTATAAATAAGTTAATGTTAGGCCATGGCCAGTAATTAGCTGTTTTGCATTTTATTTCCCCTACATTTCAGTTTGTTTTCAGCAACTGACTTTAGTTATTAACCTAGAACACTTCAATACAAGAATAAACAAAGTCACTGGCCTTCTTTCGGCCTCAACATTTCCTCCCAGAAGAGTCTTCCATTCACTTTCTACTCACAGCATGCAGTGATCCAATATTAAATTCCTCTTCCTTTTTCTTTCAATACCAACTGTTTTTCATTCAAAACTCTAAACCTCATTTTTGTCATTTTAAATTATTTATAGGAAACTTTATTTAGGTATAACTACATTATCCTACGCAAAAAACAAAAAACAAAAAACAAACAAAAAAAAACAAAACCACCAGTTACCACATCACTGATACTTTCTATTTTAAAAAATATCCAATTACCATTATATCACAAAATCCTTCCGAAAAGATATTTTACTTTGACTTCTTGTTTCTAAGAAACAAGTTTTCTCAGTTTTCTGAGAAAACTATCTTCTTTGATATATATCAAAAACTATATATATATATATATATATATATATATATTTGACCCTTTATAATACTGTTTTCACCTACCTTGTTGTAGAGATCTTTAACTGCTATGCTTTCTTCTTCAAGTTCACCTTTGTTGTTGACATAATCACACCTTCCTGGCCCACTGGCCCACTGTTCAGTTGTCCTGCACATCTGTCATCTCCTGTTGAACCTGAATATCCCTTAGAGACAAAGGAAAAAAATAAAACAGGTTTCAGCACACAACTTTTCATGTGGTCAAATACAATAGAACTTGCACCCTACTTTGATAAAAACCAGTATGAGTTCAGGTAACAAGGAAGACACAAAAATATTAACATGTAGATATAATTATGTATACTGAAATAACAGTTTCCTAATCAATAAAACTGTGATTAAATCAAGAAACCTGTATATGTAAGAAAATTAGACACATTGCTTTCCTTTCTTGACTCTAATTTTTTAAATTGGAAATATACCTCACATGTGTTGAGTTTAATATCATTAAGTCAAACTCCTGTAAAAATATAGTCATGGAGTTTTTTTTTTTTAAATATTTTTATTTATTTCTAGGAAAGAGAGAGAGACAGCGTGAGCAGGGGAGGGTCAGAGAGAGAGGGAGTTACAGACTCTGAAACAGGCTCCAGGCTCGGAGGTGGCAGTCAGCACAGAGGCCGACGCAGGGCTCGAACCCGCGAACCGCGAGATCATGACCTAAGCGAAAGTCGGACGCTCAACCGACTAAGCCAACCAGGTGCCCCTAGTCATGGAGTTTTTATGTCACCTAATAATCTACAGATATTAAATATATGTCAGGAGAAATTATTTACCCTTCATTTTTAGACATAGGTAGAAAATTTTACTGTAAGCAGCTAAAATTAAATATTTTTTTGGAGTCACTCTCTCTAAACTAAAGCATTATTAATGAGAGTAAATATGTATGTTAAAAACATTAATTATAATAAATGCTACATTTCATTATAAATGAAACCAAATGACTCAGAGTCTTATACTACAGTGAGAATCTCTTTGAGTGTTAATTCCCAATATGCAGGAACCATTTGGGTTATTAAATGTGCCCGTTAACTCATAAATACTATATACATTATGGGTTGGATTGTGTTTCATATATTAAAAGTCCTATTCCCCAGTATCTCAGAACGTGACATTATTTGAAAATAGTATTGTTGCAGATATCATTACTTAAGATGAGGTCACACTGAGTAGGATAGGCCCCTAATCCAATAAGGCCTGTGTCCTTATTAAAAGGCATCTTTGGGCACTGGCAGGCACACTGGAAGAAAACTGTACAAAGACGATGAAGGCAGATTTCAAGGTGATTCAGCAGAAACCAAGGAAATGCCAAAGATTGCCAGCAAACTACCAGAAGCTGAGAGAGACACCTGAACAAATGTCCCATCCCAGTCCTTGGAAGGAACCAGCCCTACTGACATACAGCTATCAGCCATCACAACTGTGAGACAATGGACTTCTGTTTAAGTTGACCAAAAGGGTCTTAGCATTCCCCTCATACTAAACTCTAGCCAGGTTTCTTCCTGACTTTTTGTCTTGAGCTTATATTAGCACATTTACTTTAGAAAAAGGTGCAATTATGTTTATTTTCTCTCTACTCCTTGGAGATGTAAATCTCCCCTCCCCTCCTCCTGCCAGGAAAATCTTTCTCAGGGACTTGGGAGACACCTTTTTGAAATGTAAACATCAAGAACAATAGGGTCCTATCATCCCCAGGCTCTGAGGGGGAGAAGGAGCCAGACATCTTTAAGCAGCAACTGGCAAATGAGGATGACCTAATCACACTGACCAATCCATCCTCCATTGTCTAATACTGTTCCACTCACTCACCCCAGTGTTGAGAAACTCCTCTGCCTTTTGTCTGAACAAAGTTGAGTTCAATCTCTCATCTTTACTGCATTAGTCTTGAATGATGTCTTACTTGCCTGTTTAATTCTGTCCAACTCAATTTTTAATTGACCAAGCCACCCAGTTTGTGGTACTTTTTTACAGCAACTCTAATAAACTAATATAAGTAGTATCTCTTGAATTTCTGGAAAATTAATAAGGCATAGAGCTTCAAATACTAGATTCAGAAAGAGTGGACTTGGAGGAGTTCTATGTCTAGAATTTTATAGTTAGAATTACACTTCGATATCATTTATACACACTTAAGAAATAGCATTAGCAACTAAAAAATGTATAAAAAGACCTACAATGTTATATGGAAACATAAGTCAGGAAAGATAGTATTTCAGGCAGAGTTTAGCATCTACTGGTAATTGCAATCTCTCTCTCTATATATATATGTATACATACACACACATATACATTTCATTCATTACTATTAAATATATATATTTTAAGTTTCGTATATATGTGGGTATAATTAATATTAAATAAATGTAGAAGTACTGAATGATAATCTGATTTTTTTTCATTTTCATTTTCTTTATGGGTAGATATTAAAGTACCCTTAAGATCTCATTGGCTTATAACTCTTCAGTCAATCCTATCACACATCAAGTCAATAAAGTCATCAAGTACAATGAAATCTTTCTTAGATACTATAGCATCAGACCTCACAGCTTCCCGCTATGTTCTTACAATACACGAGTATCTGCCATGAGGTTCAGTCATCATACTTTTCACGTTGCCCTTCCTTTGCTCACACTCTCCCCTTTCCAGGAAAGCCCCTGACCACTTTTCTTCACCTATTCCACTCTCATTCATTTCTCCAAAGTCACTTCAGGGCTCCGTCTCTTCTACCAAGTCCCACCAGACATGCACAAGATGGAACTGCTTTACTGCTAAGCTGTGGGGATACTTCTGGGCCTTCCTTTCTTTCCCCTTACTTTCCACCTTATATTCAAAAGATCTGACGATATGCGATGGTCCCTCAAACAACTGACAAACACTTGAGGGCCTAGTCTAAGGCTGGTATTTAATCATTTGCTGAATAAATGCCTGTGTAAACAAACAGCTGTCAATTCTGGGTTTTCCCAAGTAACACACAGGTAAGTGATTAGTTTTTCACTTACGGTAATGTCAACTGTCCCTCATGTTATATCCAGATGAACACACCCATCAGGATTTTAATGCACATCACAAACTTAGAGACTTACAATTTCACCATCAGTAATCAAACCAGTGTTCCTAGAAGAAATAGCTTTTCTTCCCCTGCAACCTTCTGCCTCAAAACATTCAGTTTATTGTCCAAAAGTTCTGCTTCCCCATTCCTCCCAGGAGAGCTGAAACTTTCCAACTGGTTGCAGCTGCCATTTGTGTGTTTAAACACTGAAGATAAATCATTCTGTGCGGAGGGTAATGAGAAAAAATATATATAACTATATAAAATACTGTGTATTATACAATTTAAATCTTAGATGTATGACATCTAAGCCATAGTCTGATCTATTGATGCCAGTTGTCAAATTCCGCTTATCCTTCTTACTCTTCATTCCATGCAAGGGACCATGTTGTAGTTCACTAATTAGCCTCATGCACTAATTAAATTACAAAGGGCAAGATATTCTTCTGGGGTGATGTTTCCAAGTAAATCAATATCCCCAAATATATGCTCTGACTTCCTAACCAAGCCACCACTCCCTTACACTGGGTAACTGGAACTGTCTCCTAATACTTGTCTGGGCCTTCTCATTTCCACTCCTATAATCCATTCTCCACACAGAAGCCGGCGTGAAATTTTATCACATAAATCAGATTATGTTATTTTCTTTCTTAAAAAGCCTCCAGCGGTATTCTATTGCCTTGAAATAAAATCCAAACTTCTTCCTACGACTTGAAGGCAACACAGACAGGGCCATTGCCTATTTCTCCCACTTCACCTCCTACTTCTGCCCTCCACAAACCAACGGGCAGCCTGTCGGCTTCCTTCTGATACTCACATACACGAAGGTTTTTATTTCCTTTTTGTGGTCTTTGCATCTGTTACCGTTTCCTCCCTCTAGAAAATTCTGATTCGGAATTTTCCCGTGACTATATCCCTTCTCATTATAGCTAATCAGGGTGGGTGATGCCTAGTCTACAGGATATCTGTGGTCACTTTTTATTCCCTTGGCTGTGTTCAGTGTTTCTTTACCCAATGTTATGGCATTAGCTTATTGATATAATCATTAACTTCTCTCCCCACCTGTAGAATGTAAGTTGCACAATGGCAGGGAATTCACATGTCAACTTTATATCTATGACATCACAAGGCACATGGTAGCTGCTCAAGAAATGTTTGTTGAGGGGCGCCTGGGTGGCTCAGTCGGTTAAGTGTCCAACTTCGGCTCAGGTCATGATCTCACGGTTCATAGGTTCAACCCCTACATCGGGCTCTGTGCTGACAGTTAGCTCAGAGCCTGAAGGCTGTTTCAAATTCTGTGCCTCCCTCTCCCTCTGACCCTCCCCTGCTCACACTGTCTCTCTCTCTCTCAGAAATAAATAAAACATTAAAAAAAATCAAAAAAAGAAATATTAGTTGAGTAATTGAGAATAAGAATGGGCATTTAAACATCTTTAAAATAAATTACACTTCTCTCTCAGGACCATTGAGACATCCTTGCCAATGACCGGTATATAGTAACCCCTTGGTAACTTTCTAACACTTACCGGGTTGTAACTAGATGATGCAATGTTTTAAGTGTTTTACATGAATTCTAGTACGTAACACTCAAAATACTCCAATGAATTAGATACTATATTATCTTCTTTCTACCAAGGAGATTAGCTACAAAGAAGTAACTTGCCCAAGATTACACACCATGTTGGTGGCCAAACAAGGATTCATAAACAAGTGCATTTATTAGTATACTAGTTTAAATTAGGAACATTTTCCTTTCACCATTCACAGACCACTACTGATTCATGTATCGAAGCAGAAAGTATGTAACTATAAAATCACAAGCCAATACTACTGTAAAGTGAACAATTTATTTTTTAATTCACAGAAGTGAAATAAAATTTGTTAATCAAGGTGCAGGATGATTAAACATCCATTCTTAATAATGAATATATGTTCTCATTTAACTTTCCATATGAATAATTGCATGTCTTACATTTCTATATGTATTCTTGGTTTATTTTCAAGTACATCTTTTGAGCTTAGAGATCACAACTGAAGTTATTATGAAAAAATAATAATAAGGTGTATATATAGGAATAAAAACATTCCAATAAATATCCACTTATGGCTTTATGTATGCACATGGACAAAAGTGAGGAAGAAAAGGAGGTAACAATAATACAAAGAAAAGATACAAATGAATAAAAAATACAGATTTTTATATATTTCCAGCAGATGATGCTAAATGGCAATAGTTGCTACATTTTGTAGGAAAGAGCACAGTTGGTTCAGTGATCCAAGTATTCAAGAATAAATACATGTCAATTGGCATGGTATTAAAGAATGGTTAGGATTTTGACAGGCAGAAATTACCAGGAACCAGTTTTGGTTTTGCCACTATAATACCTCTACTAGGACAGGGAATTGCCATGGGGATGGGCTAGATTCCCAAGAAGTTAAAGCACCAATGGATGATCTAATTAACTAGAGAAGGAAGTGACCCTGGAAAGCGAACTTGTAAATATAAGTTGTTCTCTACATCAATACATGGCACGTGGCAATGGTGTCTGGGGTGTGTGTTGAAATCAATAAAAGGTTCTGAAGAAAAAGAGAAAGAGCACAGAGGTATAGCTCCAGGAAAAAAAAAAAAAAAAGATTAAGTCTCTCTCCATTCCCCTTTTGATTGGGGAGAGTTTAAGAACTATGGTTTAGATGAAAATACACAAGGACTTGATAACTTGCATTTGATACACTGTGTTGACTGTGAACTGATTATACCCCAATGCATTGTCCCTAGGACACTGGCCATTGTGGGAAAGAATATCTTTTCTGGAAAACAGACAAATGAGCATATTTAGTAGAGATCCCACAACTACAAATCTATGAGCATTCAATCATGAAAAACACTTAACTCCACATTTCACATATTGAGAAGGTGAATATATTTTGGGGACATTAAAATAATTTTGTGACACCAATTTGTCCTATGTTTCACATAATTCCAGAAGCGTTACTGAAGAAACAAATGTTTCTATGATATTTTACAATTTGTATTTTAGCTTCAGGTATTATAGACATAAACTCAGGTTTTCACTATGCAGAATCAATTCTTTTTCAGAAAAGTGCCTGCAGTTTGAGGCCGAAGCCGGCTTGGGCCAGGCTGTGCTATTCAGGATCAGGGGCCACGGTGTCTGCAGGAGCGTGTCCACTTGTGCTTCCTTCTGCTCTCCATCAGTCCAGAAGCCACAAAGCCACTTTCCACTTCAACTGTAACATGGAAGAGGTCATTTATATTTTGCAGTTTGGATGGAAGAGGGATTCCGCCTTCCTAAGTATTTCTCATTTTCAATCATGGTCAGATAACCCCTCAGCTAAACACAGCGGGCAAAAATCCACAGAGCTGAAAACTACTTGATCATGTGGAGAGAGAGAAAATGAAGAGAAGATGTTTTCTAGAGCAGCCAGAATGTTCCAGTTTTCATCTTTCCTGCTGGAAAAATAAATCCCAGTTGCTGTGAAGGAGAGGAGACTAGAGAAATAGCAACAGTGACTCAAGCTTGTATAACTTGGTTCACACTCTCCCGTAGCAGGTTTCGTCGAAGTGCCATCAGATCTACCTCCTGCACCAGAACTACTTAGGTTTTGCTAATATGCAGATCCCTGAATCAAACCACCCTCCCTTGAATTACATTATCTGTGGAGGAGAGTGTGGATATCTGTGCTGTTTAATACCATCTATAACTTACGTTTACACAAATTATTGAAAAAAATTTTCTCAAAACTTTCCATTTAAAAGTACAAATTCCCTGGCTCAAACAGTGAAATAAAGTGAAAACTAACCCCAACACTTTTTTTTAAATAAGTTTCCTCTTCATTTAACAAAAATATAAATTACATTTATGATATGCTAGAACGGTTCCAGGTACTTTACAAATGTCAAATGTCATGGAAGTTCCATCATCTCACTACAGTTGAAGTAGTTCACTATTTCAAACATATATGTGAAATATATAGTTCAATATGTAGTTTTCACTATACAGATAAAGTACACACACACACCAAGCAATCTGCCTAAAGAGGAACCCGTATAACCAGTATATATACCCAAGCAATGTAGCTTTTCAGCCTCTCCATATTTTCCTTTCCACTATACTATTTTATTACTTGAAACCCTAACATATTCAATGTAGAGGATTTTGTCCAACTTGCTAGTTGTTGATCTCTGGGAAATTTCCTTTACTATATTATTCCTCCTTGGAAGCAGACATGTTTTCTTTATTTGGACTTGGGACATCCTGGGTTTTCTTGGATATTAAATGTAAATGCCTTTCCTTGGGGCAGCCTTCTTCAATCCCTACCTTCATCTCCAGTGATTTATATGCTCCCTGCATTGTGAAAAAGAAATAGAACACATTTTTCACAGAGTAATATTTTATCAAATTTTAAGTAGCGTTGGTATTTGAGGGAAATTCTTTGAGAACCACAAAGTAAAATATCAATATTGGATGAAGTATAGAAGGATAAAAACTAAAGTTTACTGAGATTACTATGTGTCAGATATTACTCTCAGTAGCACTTTTCATATATTTGCATATTGTGCCCTAGTAATAACACTGAGTTAGGTATCTATATCATTTACTTTATCATATAGCTGAGGAAACTGAGGCACAATTAGGCTAAGAATAATAGATCTTAAAAACCGGAATTTGAATGCAGAGATTTTAGAGAGGGCAAAAATTCTCAACAAAATACAGCAAATCAAATCGAACAGTACAGTAAAAGAATCATAACCACGATCAAGTAGGATTTATTCCCTGGTTGCAAGGGTGGTTCAATATTCAAATATTCACAAATCAAACAATGTGATATACCTCATCAATAAAAGAAAGGCTAAGAACCAGATGATCCTCTTAATAGATGCAGAAAACAAATAGTTGACAAAGTACAGAATCCATTCTTGGTAAAAATCCTCAACAAAGTAGGGATAGAGGGAACTACCTCAACATCATAAAGACCATGTATGAAAAGCCATCATCTTCAATGAGGGAAAATTTAGAGCTTCTCCTCTATTGTCTGGAACAAGACAGAGATGTCCACTCTCATCATTGTTATTTAACATAGTTCTGAAAGTCCTATCCTCAGCAGACAACGAAAAATAAAAGTCATCCAAAAGGTCAAGGAAGAAGTCAAACTTTCACTATTAGCAGATGACATTATATTCTCTGCAGAAACCTAGAAGACTCCACCAAAAATTGTTAGAACTAATACACGAATTTGGTAAAGTCACAGGATACAAAATCATTGTAGAGAAATCTGTTCCATTTCTATATACCAATAATAAAGCAACAGAAACATCAAATAATCAATCCCATTTACAGTTGTAGCAAAAACCATAAGATACCTACAAATAAACCTAACCAAAGAGGTAAAAGATCTGTACTCTGCAAACTATAGAACACTTATGAAAGAAATTTAAAATGACACAGGGAAATGGGAAAATATTCCATGCACATGGATTGGAAGAACAAATATGGTTAAAATGTCTATACTACCCAAAGGAATATACGCATTTAACACAATCCCTATCAAAATACTACCATCATGTTCACAGAGCCAGAACAACTCTAAGATTTGTAAGAAACCACAAAAGACCCTGTATAGCCAAAGCAAATTGAAAAAGAAAAGAAAAGCAGGAAGCATCACAGACTTCAAGCTATATTACAAAGCCTTAGTCATCAAGACTAGTATGGTACTGGAACAAAAACAAACACATAGATTAATGGAACAAAACAGAAAACCCAGAAATGGCCCCACAGCTATATGGACAACCAATCTTTGACAAAGAAGGAAAGAATATACAATGGAAAAAATCTCTTCAACAAATGGCATTGAGAAAAATGGACAGCAACATGCAGAAGAGGGAAATTGGACCACTATTTTACATGACACATAAAAATAAATCCAAAATGGATGAAAGACCTAAATGTGAGACAGTAAATCATCAAAATCCTAGAGGATAACACAGGTAGCAACCTCTTTGACATTGGTCATAACAACTTCTTACTAGATATGTCTCCTCAGGCAAGAGAAACAAAAAGCAAAAATGAAATACTGGGACTTCATCAAGAGAAAAAGCTTCTGCACAGCAAAGGAAACAACCAACAAAACTAAAAGGCAACCCCAGGAATGGGAGAAGATATTTGCAAATGGTGTATCTGATAAAGGGTTAGTATCTATAATCTACAAATAACTTTATCAAACTCAACACCCAAAGAACAAATAATACATTTAAGAAATTTAACATTTAAGAAATTTAATACATTTAACAAATAATTCATGGGCAGAGGACATGAATAGATTTTTTTTTTCAAAAAGACATACAGATGGCTAAAATACACATGAGTAGTTGTTCCACATCACTCATCACAGGGAAATACAAATCAAAACTACAATGAGATACCACCTCACACTAAAATCAACGCAAGAAACAATAGGTCTTGGCGAAGATGCAGAGGAAGGGAAACTCTCTTACACTGTTGGTGGGAATGCAAACTTGTGCAGCTACTCTGGAGAACAGTATAGAGATTCCTTAAAAGTTAAAAATAGAACTATCCTATGATGCAGCAATTGCACTTCTAGGTATTTACCCAAAGTATACAAAATACTGATCTGAAGGGATACAGGCACCCCAATGTTCATAGCAGCATTATTAACAAGAGCCAAATTACAGAAAGAGCTCAAATGTCCACTGACTGGTGAATGTACACACACACACACACACACACACAAACACACAGGAGTATTACTCAGCCATGAAAAAGAATAAAATTCTGCAATTTGCAATTACATGGATGGAACTAGAGTGTATTATACTGAGCGAAATAAGTCAGAGAAAGACAAATACTGTATTATTTCACTCATATGTGGAATTTAAGAAATGAAACAAATGAACATAGAGGGAAAAAAAAGAAGCAAGACAGGAAAAGAGTCTGCTATAGAGAACAAACTGAGTGTTGCTGGAGAGGAGGTAGGTAGGGGTTGGGCTAAATAGGTAATAAATTTTAAGGAGGGCACTTGTGATGAAAACACACATGTATCTCGGTATTCTACATAATGGATGAATCAATAAATTCTACTCCTGAACTAATATTACACTATATGTTAACTACCTGGAGTTTAAATAAGAACTTGCAGTTTAAAAAAAGAGAGAGAGAGAGAGAGAGGGAAACAGTTAAACCAAACATTATACTATTCTCCATGGAGGGTAAAACTATGTAATGTTTGTGTGTCAGAGTTTATATTTCATGCCTTTGTTGGGTGTGGTGGGAATTCAGTTAGCCTCACTGGGGAAATAAGAAAATAAGAGGGGTATGTGAGTTTATGTTTTCTGTTAAAGTTTAATGATATCTTAAGTTTGTAGCTTTTGCTTTACACAATTGCATGCATAAATGTGAATTAGAAACATATACTGCAAACAGGTAGCATTAATGACTGTTTTAAGGCCATTAGACATTAGATGATGAAAACTCCTTCCTCTGATTATCATTTACATATATTCATGCTACAGCCACATCCTTAAAACTAAATAAAATTAAAAGTGTTAGGGAGAGTATATATGAATCTTCTATATAACACATATGGATATATGTATGTATATACATACTTTTCAGTCATAGCTACTGAAGGGGCACATGGGTGATAATATAGCAGAGAACAAATAAATTGCTTTCTACCTCTGCAACTTTGAATATATATTGACTGTCTTCAGCTTAATGTCTATTATAAGGAGAATGGGCATTCAACAGCAGTTGTGGTCAGATGATAACATAAAGAATGGAGAGGAGGAGGCATATTTCAGGGCAAATTGCCCCATACCTAGACCTGTATAAAGACGGACCATGTGGCCCTGGGATGCACTGGACCAAAGAAAGCAGACTGATTTCTGGGTGAATATGATACAGACAAGATGGGATCGGCATGTAATTGGATTAAACACCTTCATTTTAAAAAGGCATTAAAAGCATTTACTTTTCAAACCCTGAAATTCTGAGGGTTGAAATTCTAGTTGAAAAATAAAGCTGTTTTTAAAGGCTATATCTTCTGATATAAAAATAGTCTCTATAACACACTTACTTCTCTTTACTAATAACACTTTGCAAGACTGTTCCTAAGGTGTGTGTTTCTTGCATATATACATATGTTTTTCTGTGTATGTATCTGTTTATGTGTGCATCAGTACTCAATATATTTAAAACTATTTTAAATAGTTTATTTTTATCTTGATAGGATTCTATTTTAAAGCATAATGATTTGCAGGTAGCAGCCATATTTATTCTCTGTAATTGTAATATTTATAATAGAAAATATGAAAGCTTAGTTTAGATTGAAAGAAAATCTCAAGCCACAACTTGTCTCTTCTATAGGTTTTACTGAAGTAGAAACAAAGCAAATATTTATATCTACTTTGTTAAATTGGTAACTCAATATTCTGGGAGAATTTAATCTTTTTAAATTTATGGTTAACCATATTCCTAAGTGAATATCTATTTCTTGTCTATATCCAGAAGAAACCATATTTAATACTGCCTGTGGAAAATTTAAGACTTTGTTTATATCTTCTTCCTAAATGTGTGTACTTCCATCTCTCTGCAAAACCCTAATGGTTTTATCATATTAACTTAATTTAAAAATCCAGAAAACATCTAACATAAAGGTAAAAGAGAAAGAAAAGTACTTCTTTTGTATGACAGTTGTACAGTTGCAATAAGTTCTTTCCCAGAAAACAACCTGGGATTTATTATACAAGGTCATGTCCAGAAAAAAAGACTAAATACAGCATGCAGCACCATTAAAGTCTACAATAACTGCTCTCTTGCACCTTATGGAAGTGTTACATGATTGACACATTTTATTAGCTAGCTCTATGCCTGTAGCTTTGTTACAGCAATTGCTGAATTAACTTACAAATTTCAGTCATCTTGTTGTGTTTTTATAACTGTCTCCCTGAATAGCCTTCACAAGTAATACTAGAATCTGCCACCCCATGCCCCCAGACAGAGCACTACTGTTCAAACTAATTCTTCCCTTGTTAAATAGTTGTGTTCTTTTGATTTCAGCATAAATCTAAAGGGTAAGCTTCTATTCAACATGTGCTATTTTATCAATGATAAAATACATCATTTTATCAAATTGCTTCAGAAAGTCATCAAATTGCAATGTGTATGGGATGAAATCTGTATTGTGACAAAAGCCATTGTAATTTGTTGTTTACTATAATATTTACATTATAATGCATTGGCAAATTAGACTCTAGGTAGAATAACAATAGTACAAGTGAATATAGCTTGTGGTTACAATAATATTTTTAAGGGAAATATAGTTTTTTAAGTAAGTCTAATAATTTTGGAAAAATATTATCAGAGGAAGTCTGAAAAGTTGGGTAAGGACAATAGGACCGTTTTAGTTTCCTACTGACATCATCTAGTACAAGAAACCAATTTTGTCTAAAAATAATCAAATTTCATGTATCATTTATTCTGCTTTAGGTGAAACCGGATTTCTTTGAGATCTACCTGCAGGAACAAAGAGAAATGTAGAAGACATGCAGGGATTGTTGTTAGATCACAAATGCTAGAGCCTTGGGGCACCTGGGTGGCTCAGTCAGTTAAGCGTCCAACATTGGCTCAGGTCATGATCTCACGGTTGGTGGGTTAGAGTCCCGCATCCGGCTCTGTACTGACAGCTCAGAGCCTGGAGCCTGCTCCAGATTCTGTTTCTCCCTCTCTCTGACCCTTCCCTGCTCACGCTCTCTCTCTCTCTCAGAAATAAATAAAAAAATAAAACATTAAAAAAATGCTAGAACCTAAGTTGTTATATCTGGAAGTTTCTTTTCTCTCACAACTTTACTGAAAATACTCTCAGAAATGCACGGGGAGAAAGGAGAGGACAACACGAGTATTTTCATGAACAGTGGGAGGGGAATGTAGGAAACAGGTCTATTGGGACCTAATAAGAGAGCTTTAATGTAGGGATAGGTTTTCTTGACAGAGAAGAAAAACTCTCCCCAGTAGGTCTGTGTGATTTTCCTTGTTGATTTCAAGAAGGTGGAAATTGACTTCTGGATTTCAGTTAGACACAAAACCACAATAGCAGCAAAAAATCCAGAATTTCATGAAAATATTTGCATGAAGCCCTTTCTTCCCATTCAAAGTCAATCATTTGTTCCTAGGGTGCATGTTTCCCGGGTGTTGGCATCTGACCTTGTGGATGGTCCTGAAGACCAGAGATTTGTAATTGGATACAATCATCTTCTGCTTTTGAGAATTTTGTGAAATGTAAATTTAGTGAATAATGAAATAGGCATTTTACATGAATTATTTTCTCAAAAAATCTATCTCTAATTCAGTTCTCAAAAATCCTATGCGTAGGGGCACCTGGGTGGCTCAGTTGGTTAAGCGTCTGACTTCAGCTCAGGTCATGATCTCACAATTCATGGGTTCGAGCCCCGCATCCGGCTCTGTAGTGACAGCTCAGAGCCTGGAGCCTGCTTCGGATTCTGTGTCTCCCTCTCTCTCTGACCCTCCCCCACTCATGCTCTGTCTCTGTCTCAAAAATAAAAATAAACTATAAAAGAAATCCAGTGTGTAAATAATAAAGGAATAAATTGAAGTGCTTCGATGTTAAGCCACATAGCCACAAGGTAATAGACCATATAAGTGGCAAAACCAGAGTAAACACCCAAGCCTGGTTGATTCAAGACTTTGTCTTTTTCTCAAAACATGACTCCTTTTCTGTTAAGCTTCTTCAATGTTTAAGAGTCACCAGGCACAATATGAATTTCATCTTTTTTAATTTAGTCCTTCTTTCTTTTTGCATGATTTCTTATGCTATCAGGTAGGACAGCTAACCATAATTCAGTTGATGAATTTTAGGCTATGAATTAGAAGAAAATAATTTCAGTTTAATGCTTGTATTTAAAATCCATTGTACAAGAAAACCCAACACAATACATAATACACCATGATGTGCAACTGTCTTCAGAGTCCCTCCTTCAGTGCTCTTAAATGGCCTAACCAGGACATTAGACAAAAGGAAAACTCTGTAAGAACCAAATAAATATCCTCTGTGCCCCATAGCATAGAGGACACACAAAGAACATAGAAGACACACAAAATGTAACCAAACAATGATCTTGAAATCAGAAATCTAGATACAGATATAAAACAAGAAATTATATTTTGTGGTAAATACCACAAATGATACCTAAATCTTATACGTTAGAAGATGGGGGATTCACTTCTACATGAATGGACCTATGACTGAAATTAAATATTAGGATCAGTGTTTTTTTTTTTTTTTTTTTTTTTTTAACAAGATAAAGATTGTGGAGACACAAGGTCTTCTCATTCAACAAAATTACAATACCCAAATTTCTGAATAATAGAATGCTGCATTAAAAGTACAAATATATAGTATAGGGGTATTTGCTTAAAATGAGTTCGTTTAAAATATAAGCACAAGGATCCCTGGGTGGCTCAGTAGGTTAAGCATCCAACTTCGGCTCAGGTTATGATCTCCCAATGCGAGCCCCATGACAGGCTCTGTGCTGACAGCTCAGAGCCTGGAGCCTCCTTCAGATTCTGTGTCTCCCTCTCTCTCTGCCCCTCCCCTGCTCCTGTTTGTTGTTTGTTCTCTCTCTCTCTGTCTAATAACAGACAATAAAAAAATAAAAAAATAAAAAATCAATCCAATACACTGGAATTCAGGTTTATTTTTAGCAAAGAGCTCTACTATGGGGATATTGTAGGGATACATGCAGTATAACAGAAAGAAAAAAAGTCCTAATGATGCGAGGATATAGCAATAAAAATTAGGTACTATGAGCTTAAGTCATGTCAGTGGCAGTGGGAACAGGTATGAAAAAAGCACTGGTACTACTTGGTGCCTCTCAAATTCTTATACTTACATAGAATGATGCAAAAGAAGTAATAGCAGAGAAACTGGTTGCCTGGTATCACTGAGGGTCCCACCAAGAAGGTAAGTCACACTCAAGTTAAAAAAAAAAAAAAATTCTTTACATGGGAACTTGTGGTAGGTAGAATAGTGCCCCCCTCCCAAAATAAAAATGTCCATGACCTAATCCCAGAACCAGGGAACATGCTACCTTACACAGCAAAGGGGACTCTGTAGATATGATTAAGTCAAGGATAAGAAGATGGGAAAATTATTTTGGATCATCTAGATAGGTTAGATGTAATCACACAGGTCTTTGTAAGAAAGAGAGTGAGGTGAGAGAGTCAGAGGAGACATGATGACAGAAGAAAATGACAAGGTAATACAGGGCCATGAGCCAAGGAATGACAAGGACCTCTAAAAGCTGGGAAAGGTAAAGAATCTCTCCTAGAATACCCAGTAGGAAAGCGGCCAATGACACCTGGATTGCAAAATAATAAATGATAATAAATAATGATAAAAAATAATAAATATGTATTATTGAAGCAACAAAGGTTGTAGTAATGTTACAGCAGCAATAAGATACTGATAGAGGAGTCTATATAAGGTAAGTGCAGGGGAACTTCAAGAATTAAGAAGGCAACCTGAGTCTGAAGGACAAAGGAAGAGAGAAATTACCAGAACCCATAGATACTGAGTTCATACAGTCAGCCACCAAAATACAAACTCAAACAAACAAAAAAAAAACCAAACATAGTGACCTTTGCTTGAGGGATCAAGCTACTTAAAGGTGACCTTGCAAGTTGGGAGTGAGGGGAATACATACTCTCTCAAGCTCACTTTCCATCTGTATTTAGTGTCCTACTGGGCCTCCCCAAGTGAAGAACTCGTGAAACCATCCTGACAGGGAGGGACCATCAAGCCTGCAACCCCAGTAGGAAGAGTGGAGAAAGAGCTGGGGCACCTCCCCCTGGCATTTTCCCAGGCTCACAATGTAAAGTGTGTGCTGACTTATCAGTAACGGGTCTGCAAGTTAGCAATTCGTTGCTTCTACCTGTCTATGCGTGCAGCAACAAAACACATTTTCTGACCTTATTTTTGAATTCTCTTCATGATTTTTATTACAAGGAGAAAAAAATGTATTGAGCCTCTAAGGAAAGGTACTCTTGGAAATTTTCTAAATAGAATGAAGAAACTAAACTAATAGTATTACACCTCGAAGAGATAACACTCCCTCAGAACTGCAGCAGCCGCTGTTCACAGGCTACTTTTATGCCTCTAAACTGACCTATGATTTAGATATTGTCCATCTTACAGGATTTTTTTTCTTTCAGGAGACATTCAAATATTTCAGTAACTTGTCCCAGATCACAAAGGTCATATATGGGACATCTGGAATACTAAGCTCATGTGTTCATCAGCAACAGTTTCCATCTATGGGTAGAAACAACATCTCTCTCCTTTTCCAATTAAAAACGGAATATGAACAAATATACCCAGACAGCCCAGAAGTATTTCATAGATATCTTGAATTTAAGTATATGTTTAATAAGCAAAAGAATGATACTTTTTCAAATAACAATAGAAGAATGTTAAAAGTAGATGCTCATGAACTGTGCCTAAAATTGCAGAGCATACCCAGGAATACATACTGATCTACAATGAAACTTAAAAATAAAATAGTATTTCTATGAAGGGCATACTTTACACTTCAGTGACTGAGTTTTTCCAACACAAGTTTTCCAGTTATTTTAGCACTTTCATGCTGTCTCCCTGAAGCCTGTTTTACTGCACTCTTTGTGCAGAGAAAGTGCTTCATGGCACATATTCTTTCAAACTATTAAGTCAATTTGGAAAATAATTCTCTTGGAAAATAATTCTGAGATCATTGGAGATGTGAATGGCTGTTTCCAAACCCCTACTCAGGTCCTGTTTTTTTCTTTCCCATGGGAAATACAAACTCATTGTGCCTCTATGTATGAGGTTTCTAATCTATATGCAACGCAAGAGAAATCAAATAGCATCTAGCTATTACTGAAGGGCATAGGAAATTTCTGGATCTAACGAAGGCCACTGTGTACTGCCTGTCCCCTGAACTCAAAATTAATCATATTTGACAACTGACTACAAAATGCAGATTACTTGGCAGATAGCCCCTTATGTTTCATGTAATTCTCCTTACTCTCCTTGAAGTACCTGTTTATTTTCTACTTCATGAACCCAGTGTTTTATACATAATCTATTACACAAAGTTGCTTTAAACATTTGGTACTTATGTTTCCATTTAATTATCTGATATGTTAGCACTATGTCAAGTAAGTTGAATTACGGTGACGGATATATGATTTCAAGGACACTTATCTTGTTTGCCAAAGAGCATAATGCATCTTTCCAAATGTTTATAGAGTCATACTTTTGAAGCAAGAAGGATAAGATATTTGATTAATTCCTCTGCCATAATAAATATTATTTTAGTATCATTCCAGAATGGAATTGATTTTCGTATGTTAATTGTAATCAAAATAATTTTCACCATCAGGTTTATTTTCAATATATAATACTGTATGTACAACTTAAGATCAATTGTCCATGATTTGATTTTCCAAGTGTTATTTTGTACCAAAATATTGAAAATTGACCAAAAAAATTGGATATTATCCAAAGTTGGTAGGCGATTTGCAGAATGGCATTTATTTGAAATAAATGTGATGTGATAGGGATCAGAACTGTGTAAGTAATGAAACAGTAGAAAAAATTAAAAACAAAATAACATTCATATAGCAAGTAAGATTATGATGAATACTCAAGCAAATGAATATCCTCTTCAACATACGTGCGATTTTCTATTGCTATTTGCTTGTTGATTGTGCAAGACTAATAAAAGCATGAAAATGTATAATTGTTTAAGATAATTAAATTTAAATAAATTAAACCCAAAAAAATTCATTCATAAATGAATGTATCCCATTCAAGTGCAGGAGCATATCATGGTATTACTGCCACACTTTGCAGGAGTCATTTTTAGGTAGGCATACATAGACTGAAACACTACAAAAAATTTTGGCTATTATTGCTCTTCTCTGTTTTATGAATAATCAATAGGAAACCAGCTATCTGAGTATGGTAATTATTCTCAACTTTTATTTTGAAGTACACTGGAGTATTGCAGACGCTAATGCTACTTATAGCAATGACTAATTTTAACCAGTCATTTTATGGAAGTGGTGATAAAAAAAAAAGATGATTAAAAAATCTCAGAGTGAAGTATTTCTTTAAATAGAACATTGCATAAACAGTAAAGTGAGGACATATTCTGGGTCTAAGGGCAAAATCAGCAAAATTGAACACCATAAATAGTGCAGCATTTGTAACTATAATCTATATGAAATGCATACAAAGGCCATATATATGCAGTTATACATTTAAATCTTCTGCAGACTCTTTTACCTGAAGTCAAAAGGCTGAGGTATTCATCCACATAGTCTTGTAAGGTAGAAATAATTCTACCATGAACACAAAGGAATACTTAAAAAATACTCAAAATACTCTCTCAAAAAAGAATGGTTCCTCTTTGTTGTAGTTCAGCCTCAAAAGGGAAGCATTTACCATAATATGCCATCCCCAAATCTAAGTACATCTGTGGCATGGTGCACAAAGTTGTGCCCAAAAAGCTATCGCCACTTTTATTATTTATGTCTATGGTCAGGATACCAAATGAGTCCATTTGCTCAATGAAACCACATGGTTATAGTAGCTACAACTGGAGTCACCATCTGGTGGACCCTATGATAATCCACTGTAATTCTCCAAGATCCACCTGCCTTCTACAGAGGCCAAATAGGTTAACTGAATGGGGATGCAGTGGGAAACCCCATCTCTACATCCTTCAAAGCCAAGATGGTGGTACAAATATTGGCAATCTGTCTGATACTGTGATACTGCCTCTAATTTACTATTGTCCTAGGTAGATTCAGTGCTAGTGGCTTCCACTTGGCCTTTCCTATGATAATAGGCTTCACTCTACAGATTAGGGAACCTATTTGGAGATTCTGCCAGCTACTGAATATGTCTATTCCAAATATGCATTCCAGAATTGGAGAAATAACTAGATGGGTCAGGGATTTATTAGGTCCATTGTGAGACACACCTGACGTCCACAGCATCTCCTCTGGCTGTACTATACTGACATTTTTGATTTCCTTGAATTACTATTAGTTTGAGGCCAGTGTCCAATGGTCTTCAAAAGCTGTGACTGTTTCCCTTTCTCTAATGCACAGTTACTGTGAAGAAATGTCACAGATCCCTTGGAGGAAGATGAGGAGTAAGTATAAAATTTTGGAAAGTTATTGGGGTCCTTCCTCAAGGAGTGCTGGGTCTGTAAACTGGCTCAAGTCTGGGAAGTTATTAAGGAATCATGACTGTTTATATGATTCAGGGTTAGACTTTTGTTCACTTGATCTAGAACTTTTCTACTTATACACAGATCAAGTAACAATTTAATAGGCTTCTATTTCTCTTCCAGGGACACCATGATCAGCTAGTTAATAGGTCTATGTGAGTCAGACTAATCTACTCTTTGACTCTGCCATCCATTAGAGTAACTATGCCCACCTTGCCTTTGATGGTTGAATGTTGCCATTTGGCCCCTGCTACCCTGAGATGTAATTCTGACTGCATTTCATTTTCCTGATTCAATCACTCTTGTCCCCACAGTAAGACCTAGACTACAGAGAAGACAGATTTAATAAGTTCTTCAATGATGGGGTTCCCCTCACAAATTTACTTCTCACAGTTTACAAATCTTAATAGTAAATCCACACTAAAATTTTAATCTCCATAAGCTTATTATTTTTTTATTCTACATTAAATTTAGGCAGGTTTAGAATTTCCAACTCACCAATTGTAGGCAACCTACATGAATCTCCTCATGAATCATGCTTACTACCTCACCTTTAGAAGTCAGCTAGATAATGAGTCCAGAAGCAAAAGGGGTTATGGGGTCAGTCCCAAGAGAATTAGCATTGTCTTGCATGACAACTATCTTAAAGGGTGTCTTATAGCCAATGTCCTAAGTCAATTGACTAAGGGTGTCCTTAGTCAATGCAGGGTTAATTCCCTCAGACCGGGTAGGGAACTGCACCCACTGTCAAAGTCTATTCATCGGATATAGGTCCTCAGGGTTCTGGAATTCTTCAGGATCCTACCACATGTACACATTCCAGTTTTAAAGATCCCATTTCTTACCAATCAAGTTATCAGTAGACATACTGATAAACTGGGAGTTCAACTTGAATGGTCTATCAGCTCAGTGCAGGATGAGATGATAAATTTGATGGCCAGCAATCTCAGCCTTGTTGTTACAGGAAATAAGGGTAGGCCATTCAGGTCACACACAGAGGTTTCAGGTCTTTAATGCAGCATTTGAACTAGGAATTTGAATCCCTGGACTCACCCTTTTCTTTTACCATTTTGTTCAGTGGCATTAGTAGCAATCAGACAATCTCATTACATTTGTGAGTTTGTAAAAAATATTTGTTATATACGGTTATCTAGCCCCTTTTTTTAATGTCATTAAGAGTAACCAATGGTGACATTTCACCTAACTCTATGCCAGATCACAGCCATAGACAATCAGTTCTCTCTTTTCTACAGAAATAGACTTGTTAGCATTTTTAAATCCATTCATATTAGAGAGTCAATTCCAGAAAATTTCTCACTCCTAGGAAGATTCTTTTTGGATCTTCAATTGATTGGAAGAGGCCCATCCACATTAAGGAGAACAATCTGCTTTATTTATTTTACCAATTTAAGTGTTTATCTCACCCCAAAACACCTCTTCAGATATACTTAGGATAATATCTGATCAAATATCTGGGGACTCAATGGCCTAATGAGGCTGACACATAAAATGAGCCACCACAGACAATAAGTATTAGCAATTCCTATTAAATGAGAAAATAATTTGTTCTTATACATAAATAGGTTGCATTTCCACTGCTGTATAACAAACAAGTTTAGTGACTTAAGTCAAGACACATTAATTGCCTCATAATTTTCTTGGTTAGGAACCTGTGCAGATCTGAATTGGGTCCTCTGTGCACAGTATTTCAAGGTTGCAATCAAGGTGTTGATTGGGCTTGGTTCTTGAGAAGCTCTGGGGTAGAATCCACTTTAAAACTCCTACTAGATGTTGGCAGAATTAATTATCTTTGGCTGTATGATTCATATTGATCCTCTCCACTGGCTGTTCACAACATAACTACTGATTTCCTTTTTCAACTACAGATGAACAGTATTTTTCTCCATTCTTCTAAGAAAGAGCCTAATATAATGAATAATGATCTTGGGCATTCATCCTATTGTTTTGTCATGTACTGTAACCTAATAAAGGTAGTGGCATTCCATGATCACTTTTGTCATATATTATTGGTTAGAAGCAAGTTACAGATCCCATCTGCAATCAAGGGGACGATATTTAAGGTTGCTTTAGGATGTAACCATAACAACAAGAAAAAACTGCTTTGCTTCTATTTGAAAACATATTAAAACTAAGATTTGTCATGTGCTTTGTTCATTAATCTACTCATTCTGAAGTTAATTGAGGATCTACTACATGTCAGAAATTTCAAGATAGAGGATAAAGTGATTGGAAAGATAGTTATGCATTTAAATAAAATTGCTATATATATTTTAAAATGTACAGTGATCTGAAACAAAAGCTATACTATGACAGTGAGTAAATAGATGGTGTGTTAATTTAGATCAGAACTCTGTCAAAATGAGATTTGAACTGAGACCTGTACTTTTCCAAAGTCAATCACAAACCATTTATAAAGATTTTGTTAGAAAGAAACATGACCAAATTTACATATTCAAAACAATGCTCTACATATAGAGAATGTCTATGAAGAATGGCAGTTATGCGTAACATTGTAAAAGTAGAACATTAGTTAAGAATGCACAGTTTGTTAGAAACAGCTTTTACCAGGATAGAGGTAAAAGAGAAAAGGACAAAATCAATCCAGAATTATCCTGTATACCAGATCTAGAGACTTGATAGGTTTGATGTTGGAAGTAACCTCCTTAAGGCTACTAGAAAATTAGGGGTAGCTCTCAATTGTGAACGATTCTCCTACACCCTTAAGGAAAAGTGCATTGACTACATCTTCAGATTAGAACAGGTGTGAAAATACTGCCTGATATAGTTACTGTGGTTGTGAAATAACCTAAAAAAATAGAAAATTAGTGTATCAAAAATATATGTGGGCACATATAAAGAGCTGTGCCAATATTTCATAAATGGACCTAATAAGCACTGAATTCAGGGCAAAAAATGATGTTAAGCTAAGGTATAAAGAATATTTTGGAGGTTGAGATGGTCCTAAGAAAAATCATCTGCAATATTCAATATCCTTCCAAGTAGAAGTTTTCAAACCAAGAGAAAAAGGACAGGATATCTAAATAATACATACACAGGAAATACATGTTATTTTTGGAGGTTTCTGGAAAAAGAGTAAATGTAGAGTAATTTGGATATTATTTCATGTGTTAGGTTTATATGTGGCTGAGCTGTTCAAATGCTCAAAAGAAACATCTTCAAAATGTGTTTTCATCTCAAATTTGCTTCAAGTGCATCCATACCATCTATTATATTTTAAAGAATTTATGAAACTGCTCGAATATTTGTGATTCTAGAGGGAGGACAGAGATGATCATAGGTCACTTTTATTACTTTATACTTTCTTTGATTCAAACTCAAAAGGAGATATTAAGATTCATACATAAACTTCTGCCTTGGGCAACTGACTGAATAGAGTCTTATGTAATAATAGAATGGCTGAAGTAAGATTAGGTCATACTGTTTCTTATTTTAAAAAATTATTTAGTGAGAAAATATAAGATATATCAAATTGAGTGTAAAATATGTGGGCCTAAAATAAAATCCAGGTAAGTATTATAAATTTTGCAATTATTAGCATACAATTAGAATATGAAATCAAGAAATAGGTTACTACAATTTAAAGATCACCAGAGTAAGGCTTAGTGGGAAGTTAGATATGTAATCAGAGAAATGAGAAAACTCAGGATTTAATTCCACCTAAGGATGGTTCCACTTACATGTGACCTGCAATCACACAGGGCCTCAATTTGGCATAAAGCTTTGTCACCATTTTGAGATTTTTAATAATTTATGAACAATGCAGTCCACGTTTTTACTTTTTACTGGCTTCCATGAATTACATGGTGTTGGTGTTATGGAAGCCAAGAGAAAATAGGGACCTACAATATAATAAGGTCTAGATCTCATATGACCTAGAATATAATTTTCTAATAAGATGTGGATTATAAAATGTCTTTTGGTTCTGACAACATGGAAGTCATTACACACTTATCAAAGTATCTTTGAATGAAGATTTTGAGGTTGAAGCCACATTGCAATGAATTGTAATAAAGATTTTAAGAGACTACTGTAGAGTAAAAATAGAAACATGTGAGAAAAAGATGAGAAAGAAATATGGGTCAGAGAAAGATTTTTGTCTGTTTATATAAAGAGATGTTTCTAAGGCATGTTTGAACATCATGGGTAGGAATCCAGTAGACAGAAGCTGAAGATATAGCCAAAGAGAAGGCTAACCAAAAGATTAGCCTTTTGGTTTCATAAGGTATATGAAAAAAAGCAATGGAATTAGATGTAAAATGTGTGGAAACGTTGGCTTTTCTGTGCTGAGAGCTCTTTCCTTTGTTTTAACAAGAGAAAAGACAATTATGCAAATCCAGGTAGAATTTTAGATGAGGACATGAAATATGATGTATAATATGAAAGCCTGCAAGCTATGAGTGACCAGTTCAGAGTGAGAAGACTAGCAATATGTTGAGAAAAATAAAAAAGACATAAAATAATCATTGCAGAAAGAGAGTGACAGACACAGTTTACCACAAAAGTGATGGAATTACTGCTGGGCTTTAAGTAATTCTCTGCCCTTAAATCCCACTGCTCAAGCAAAAAGTATATTAACCACTTGTATTGCCACCTTCATATTAAATTTGAGAACCAGGTCCAGTTAAATTCTACCATTGTAATAGTATTCAAAAAGTGGAATCCCTTTAATAAATAAGAAACGGATCCTTCAATAAGCTTATGTTATGGTAAAAGAGAAAAATAGCAACAGGAAAGCTGGAGTATTTATAAATCTTGAGATACAGGTTATACTTTACATCATATTCTTTTCCTTAAAGGAAATTACCCAGGTACTTTTTTCCCCCTTTTAATCTTCTTATACTTGACACTGCTAGTGAAAGACATTAACTATAACACTTATAGCATCCCACATCAAGAGCTATAAAAAATCAGAAAATATGTTTCACCATTTTTTAAAAAACAAAGTTTTTGGAAATTTAATATTGATTCTTTTTACCTCGTGGTATGTATGTATATACCGCATTTTAAACTTTTTATTGAAGTATGATCCACCTCATAAAAAAACTCATAGAGTATACTGCTTAGAGAATTATCACAAAGTAAACATACCTCTGAAACCACCTCTGGAGTAAAAACAAGTCTAATAACCAGCACCCTAAAAGCAAACTTATCCCATGACATCATCCAATTACTTGCCTGTGATCCCAAAGGCAACAATTATCCTGAGATTTCACTCTAAATATGTTTTTCCTCTTTGAACATTACAAAAATGGAGTCCTAGAACACATATACTATTTTTGACTTCTTCCACTCAACATTCATCTTAATTGTAATTAACTGTCCACACTTACTAGCACTCCATTTATGAATCATTTATTTATATATTCCACTCTAGGGGTGCCAAGGTGGCTCTCTCAGTCAAACATTTGACTCTTAATTTTGGCTCAGGTCATGATCTCACGGTTTGTGAGTTTAAGCCCCCCATGCAGAGCCTGCTTGGGATTCTCTCTGTCCCCTTCTTCCTGGCCCTCCCCTGCTTTCTCACTCTCTCTCAAAATAAATAACGTAAAAAATTATATATTACATTCTATATGGACATTTGAAACTGTATTCCATTTGGGTGTATTGAAAACAAGCCACCTGGATGGCTCAGCTGGTTAAGCATCTGATTCTTTTCAGTTCAGGTCATGATTTCATGGTTCGTGGGTTCAAGTCCCACACCAGGCTCAATGCTGAGAGCACAGAGACTGCTTAGGATGCTCTCCCTTTCTCTGACAGTCCCCTGCTCATGCTTTCTCTTTTTTTCTCTCTCAAAATAAATACTTAAAATAAGAAAACAAAACTCAACTACAAACATATATATATATATATATATATTTTTTTTTTTTTTTTTTTTTTTGCATACTGGAACACATTTTTGAAGTGTAACAGTATTTCCAAGATGAGGGTGGCAGCTTTTAGCATTCTTATTTTCCAGGATTACACAGTCAAATACTGAACTTTAAAGATTCACACATATGAGAATAAGATGGATTGTGTAGGGTATGTAGGGCTAAGCAGTAAGGCTCAGGCAAAGAGGCCACCCACTGTGCCCAGAGTCAGGAAAGCCAGTGTTTACTAACATTCTTTTCTTGTTCTTTCAAATCTTCAGGATAGACCTGAACCATAAAGAATGACAGCAATTTGAATCAGATAGGTCTATGGAAGCAGAAAGTCAGATGAAGAAGTGGGAAACAGAAAGTTACAATACTCTTTATGAATTTAATAAAATGCATGTATCATGAGTATTTGTCTTTTAATATTTTCTATAAATAAGTCATGGGATGCTGAAAATATTTTGATTAGGATAAATTAAGGAGAATATTCAATTGTAATTACAAAAATTTGCTTAAGTTTTAGACACATCACAACTCTCCACCTACCCCCCCATCCCCCAGGTTTCCTAAACTTTTACTTCCTATTACTGACTCAAGAAATATTATGCATGGAAAATAATCTTGAAAAATTTAAGATGTATTTTCCCTTTCCCATGAAAGAATATAGTATTTGATATAGTTGCATTGATGTGTCTCAGAAATGAGTGTTATTTTAATTAGGTAATTATAGATAATTGTAATTATACACATGTAATTGTAATTATACATAATTTGAATTATACTGTACATTATGTAATTATACATAATTTTAATTATACATTTGTCATAAAATCTAAGAAGTTAGAGATAAAATATCTACTAGGTCACCTAGTCAGTCCTTTTTTAGAATTCTGCCCCAGAGATTTTCTTAAGGATTATTCTTATCCTTCAAACGAGTTAAATAATGAAGCTGATTTATGCTCAATGATCTTTCTTTATAGTGAATGAGTAGTTCAACTTTTTTGTTTATCTGTTAAAGCCTACTATTATGCCTCTCAGAGTGTTCTGTGAGTCATGTTGTGATGTGTTTATTAATAAATACACTGGAAAATTTCAGTGTAATGAGTCTCATTTATAGGTAGGTAAGTTTTATGGTTTGAAGCTATAGGAGAGATTCCCTTCCCTAACTTGATTGATACCTTGATGTTCACAGGATGGAAACCTATAGAAAAAGTATTGCTAAGGAACTGTGACTTAACAGCACCCTTGCCTTGCATTATAGCTGGCCCTGGACAAGTTAGAAGCTTGCTTTCCCTCAATCCTGAACTGATGGCACGGCTATTCAGATCCTATGGTGCTGGTGGGAGAGGTCAAAATTGATACTACACTAACAAATGCTAAAAATGCTATTTATTCTATATGCTGGGTTTTGGGATCCAGATCACTGGGGCAAATGATTTTTAACTTGAAAATAAGTTTAATCCAGAAGGTGAAGCTTTGCGCAAGCAGCATTAACTTACATGATCATCACTTTCTTAGAAAATCACTTCAGGGCTGACTGACCTTAGCAATATGTTTGCAGTATTCACATGACAAATTGTTCTTTCACACTATAGTTACATTAGAAATAGGCACACATTTCCTTTCAGTGGAAGGCAAGGTAAGTCTCTGCCTCCACCTCTCTCTTTCTCTATCTTTTTTTTTTTTTAATATTTTTATTTATTTCTAGGAAAGAGAGAGAGAGAGAGAACGTGAGCAGGGAAGGGTCAGAGAGAGAGGGAGTCATAGACTGAAACAGGCTCCAGGCTCTGAGCTGGCAGTCAGCACAGAGCCCGATGCGGAGCTTGAACCCATGAACCACGAGATCATGACCTAAGCGAAAGTCGGACGCTTAACCGACTAAGCCACCCAGGCGCCCCTCTCTTTCTCCATCTTGACAGATGTGCACGGGAGTGTGTATATACATGCACACTTTTATATTTTATATTTGTGTATAGTAAGTGTGGATATGAATCCATTATGGATAAGAGGCTATTTTTCTTTTCTATGGATCTTTTTAGGATATCTATCCATTCATCTAAAATCACAATCATTATCCAGTGGCAAAAGTTTAAGTAAACTGGGGACATATGTCTTAGTCTTTCAGCAGAAAAAAAAATGAAGGTATCCTGCTCATAGCACGGACAGTGATAATTACTAACACAACCTTTTCTTATTAGGAAAGTCAAATTATATATCTACTACTTTGTTATCAATAGACTAAGTCCTAACGGCCATATGATACCAAACAATGTGTTCTATTTGGCAGTGTGGCCAGGTGCAGTGGAAAGAAAATGGGCTTTAGATCCATGAGGAAGTCTCTAACATTGAGTAAGTAAACATAATCAATTTGAAACATGTCTCTTTATCCATGAATGAGAATTGGTTATACTTTCCCTTCTAAAGCTTAAGTAAGAGCTTTCTCTAAGCCTCTACCACAGTGTTTAGCCCAAGGTGATTATTCAATAAATGCTGATTTGTTTTTTCCCCATGTGTCAAGTCACAATATTCTGTTCAAACCTGACTTACATGTTCTGGCCCTGACTGAGCTATCCTTCTGGTTACCTTCTGTATCTTTACCTGAGCCCCATTCAGGATATCTGTATTTGTATGTGCCCTTAATAACCTTTGGTATTTGTTTGCATCCACTGCCTAGTCAACTGTGTGCTTAGAGTTCACACAACAACAACAGTAACAACAAAATTGTGCCTTGGATGTGTTTGTATTTTAGTGGAGGATTTGGTCCTCAGCCTAAGATGAGCACTGATTATGTCTTATGCAGGGTAATAAGGTAATATAAAAATAGTATCCACATCACCATGGGTATTATCTCCTTTACCAAGGCAGTTTCCATTTTCCTTTCTGTAAATTAGGAATAATGATGCTGTTCACAGCACCTCTGTTTGTGAAGATGGAATGAACTAATACTGTATGAAGTGCACAGAGCAATGGCCCACATACAATAAACTTGAAATGGTTTGAAAAAGGAGATAAATTTTGTTTTAACTCCTGGATTAAGACTTTCTTAAAGAATTAAGTGAAATTAATAGAAGAATGTCTTTGAAACAGGCACTAAGCCAGGCAATCTGAACTTTCTAACTTGTGTCTTTGCTAAGCCTCTGAAGTCCTCTTGACTTTTCCCAAGTTACATGAATAATTTACAAAATAAGCTCTTATGTGTTCTAGAGTTGCCTCTTCCTAAGTGATTGTACATATTGGCTAGCAGAACACTTTTAATTTATTAATTCAGTATTGTATGTTATGACATGTACAGTGTCTGTGGCATATTAAGTACTGAGGAAATAATCATCAACTATGCAGAGGAAGCACAAGGAGTAAGAAGAAATGTGGAAATTCATTCTGACTATAGTGTATCGTTCTACACTGAGGGCAATATTAACCCAAGAGAAGCATTAGCCTTTTATTTATCTGAGTTTCTTAAATTTTAGTCCATGATTTCTTTCTTTAAACACTTAGGATGACTGTCTTAATCAGTCATGGCTTCAAGGATACAAGTTCAAAAGTTGTTCTCATTGTATTGTAATTCTAGTTGTCTATACAAGAATCACTATTAATGACGTTAGAATCTACATATTTCAGACCTATTTCCTAGGTTCTTCTGCCAGGTTTCCAGTGCCTACTGTATATTATCCGTTGGAAACCCCATAGGCTTCGTGAACTCATTTTGTCCAAAACATAAATCATCACTTTTTTTCACTTGAACCTAATATATTTCTTATTTAATAACACTGTCACTCACCCAGTTGCCCAAGGCAATTTCTTGGGAATCATATCTATATTTTTCTCTCTTCTTCTCAAATACAAGTCTCCTGTCTCTGATCCTCTCCAGCTCAAATGAAATTGTCCTATGGCCATTCTATCTCTAGTGAAAATTATGATAACAACATTGCTGGTCTTCAGCTCTCTAGTCTGTTCACTACTTTCTCAATCATCTACAATTCTGTCAAGGCCTCTTCATTAAACACAAATACAATTGTCACTGCCCTACTTAAATTGTTTCTTTTTCCATTTCCTACAGGCTAAAACTTGATTTCTTACAAAAGTCTATAAATGCTCTATGATTCAGTGCTAGTCTATATACTTTGTCTCATAACAGTAAAAACAACAACAATACAAAGAGCTTAAGGCATTCTAAATTGCGTGACTTATCCCAAATGAGACCTACCCCCATCAGACTTCTCATTTTTTATTCAGCCTTTTCTTTCAGCCTGTCATGTTCTCTTCTACTTTTGGTACCTCCTATAAAAATCTGACTGAGGGTTTCCTACCCTGTGAATACTTCTTAAACTGCTGAGTCAATGTTTATAGTCCCTTTATATGTTCTCCCATAACTACTGCAACATAATTTTAAAATGGAAACATATATTGCAATTGTATGTTAATGGGGTTTTCATCATATCTTTTCTGCGAGTGCTTGGTAGGCAAAGATAGAGTCCTTTGCCTAGTATTTGAAATTCAATAAACATTTTTTTAATGGTTATCTAACTTGAAAATCAAGACTGTGGAACAGCTTTTCAGTATCAAACTGAGGCATTATATAACAAGCCCACCCATAGATGAATTAATTCTTTTGAGAATTTAGCCATGTCTGACTTTGTAATTTATTGTTTGATTAGAGGCCTGTCACGGCGAAGTTACGTGTTAACCTGGTGATTTCTATTCAGTAGAAAACACAGCTCCAATAGTTATGATTGCATTGTCCTTTAGGACATTAACAAGTCTTGTATCGAATATAGAAAGTAAGAAATGAACCTCAATCTCAGGAAGAATGATCCAGGCCACAGGCTAAATAGATACACTAAAATGAAGTAACTATTCATGTGCTATTTTTTTTCAAATTTCTTATTGCCAATCAGACCAATCATATTTATTTCTTGTTTTCAAAAAATTGATGGATTTATGAAATATTAAATACATCAACTTCAAATTATAACACAGAACCATACAAACAAATGTCTCAGTTCTGCAAGTTAAGTCTATTCAGTACTATCATTTGAAAACTTCACAATTATGGAGTTTTCTGACAGTGTGACAATAAATAAGAGAATAAGCAAACAAAAATCATTTCTATCAATGTTCCTGTCTTCATTCCAAGAATGTTTTACTCCCTACATAAAATAAAACCCAATGCTTCTTATAATTACAAATAAATTCTTCAACATTAATTTTTATTCAACAATGCAATTTATCCTATAAATAATAAACCATCAGAAAAATTCATAATGGATAAAACTCATTACATTAAAATAGCTTATTTAATAATTTGGTGTATAACATCCAAATTCAAACTTAAAATCTATGTAGCAAAAATAGAATTCACCTGATGACAAATTAAGGACTGTAAAGAGCAATTAACAAATAACTATGCATTATGATCAGGCTATTAATAGACTTTTTGGTTTAGAGACTCAACAAGTATATTTCTACCTACATCTATCAGCCTGACTATTCATATTATCACACTTATTCTGGCCAATACTTAATAATTTAGTAAATTTTTCAATTAACACAGCCCAAGAATAATACTAATGCTGCTATTTCCCTTTTGCAAAGATACAACTGAGACAGAAAGTCATTTTAAAAAATTCAATGTTACCTATAAAGAGCAACACACTGTATTTCAAAGCAAGTATTAATTCCCTCTAAAATTTAAATAACCTCTATTAACTATGTTTGCAAAATACATGAATAAATTAAGAAGAGTCATTTATCTAATGTCTTTAAATTGATAGATTTCCAATGTAGTTTACAATATTCTCAAAATCACCACTCAGATTTTAATCAGATCCAAAACTTTCTCAGAAAATCCCTAGACTGATTATTAGAAAGCAGAATAAAACCAATTCATAGCTGTTATGGAACAACCAGGGATAGACTGTAAATGGATCATTGAGGTCACAGCCACCCAGCTCACATCCTGTCAAAAGGTCCTCATGAACCAGTAACGAAAGACAACCTCTGTCAGCAGTAGTCATGGAACTGGTAGACACTTGTAATAGAGCAATTCTGAGATCACAGTGTGCACAGAATCCTACTTGAAATGGCTCAAATGACTTCAGTTATCTCAGGCAAGGCTATAACTGAATTAAGTTTTCCATGCACATTAAATTTTGGGCTCCAGGTACCTTTAAATGTCACTGCCCCTCCCCTCCTTTTTTTCCCAATTCTCATGAAACTCATCTCTACTAAAAATTATGCAGAAGAATGACAATGGGCATTTTTGTGATAAAATAAACACATTCAGAGGCGCCTGGGTAACTCAGTCGGTTAAGCATCTGACTTCAGCTCAGGTCATGATCTCACAGCTCATAAGTTAGAACCATGCTTGGGGCTCTGTGGTGACAGCTCAGAGCCTGGATCCTGCTTCAGATTCTGTTTCTCTCTCTCTGTCCCTCCCCTGTTCATGTTCTGTCTCTCCCTCTCTTTTTCAAAACAAATAAACATTAAAAATAATTAAAAATAATAAATACATTCAACTATTTTGTTACCATCCCTTTCTTATATTCCTTTTTCCAAACCTCTAATTTAAAATTTATTTGCCCAAAATATAAATGGATTTGATATTTTCCATGTAATAATATCCACTACTTCATAGGTGGCTGAAACTCTTGCATTTAAGCATTATAACCTCTTAGCACATTTAAAAAACAAATTCCACAACATCTCAAGATATTTGATAGAGTTTTTAATAGAAACATAAAAATAAAGGAAATCCAACAAGAGGAACATAATTGCATTTATTTGGAAAATATATTCAAATTAGGCTGGAGAAAATAAAGTAAAACCTGGATTAGAAATTGATAATAAAATTTAGGGATGCCTGGGTGGCCCAGTGGGGTAATGGTCTGACTTTGGCTCAGGCCATGATCTCGAGGTTCATGAGTTCAAGCTCCATGTCAGTGTCTGTGCTGAAGCTCACAGGCTGGAGCCTGCTTCAGATTCTGTGTCTCGCTCTCTGCCGCTCCACCACTCGTACTGCACCCTGTCTCTCTCTCAAAAATAAATAAACATTAAAAAAATAATACTAAAATTTAGAGAAACTAGGGCTAAATAGCCTGCAGTATTTTGGAAAATAATATACTGAAAATGCTAAAGGTAAAGTACAAATTTTAATTTTCCAAAAGGTATACATTCATGTGTTATGCCTTCAAGCACTACCCAGGTACAGTTCTGTCTATAAGCACTACTATGAGGTGTGAACATGTAATTTCCCCCTCAAAATTCAAACTATTCTTTTGGTTGGGAGAACTGAGAATTTCCAAGTTACTTATAATTATGTATTTCTTTAGTTTGGTTTATAGACTTTTAAAAATTGAGTGAAATAAAGGCATGTATTTAAATGGAGAAAGAGGTAGGAAGAGATTGTGGAAGACAGGGGAGGGGTGGGGAAGGAGAAGGGAGGGAAGAAGAGGGTGCAGGGAAGCACAAGGGAGAGAGAGGAAGGGGGGAAATAAGGAAGGTGAAGGGGGAAAGAGAGAAAAGGAGAGGGAGAAGGAGGGGGAGGGAGAGTGGTGAGTGAGGGAAAGAGGACAGTTCAGGTGTTCTCCCATTTGACTTTCAGATGTTCAACTCATCCTTTTGCTATAGGTTTACCTTCCAGATCCTAGTTTCTATCTGTATTTTTTAATCTAAAAATATCACATATCTCAATTCACCCATGATTGTGTATTTGAAGATGAAAAAGATAAAGATATCCTTCCTGATTAACAAACTATACAACTTCCAATTAGCTAAAGCCATCTCCCGCATCGAGATTTGCTTAATATCTGTGACAGCCAGCGCACAGTACAGATCTCAGCTGGAACAGCAATTATTTTACTACTTCTATGCGCTGACATTATCCTGCCTTCTACACCTCATCCTACCCATTAAATACAGCTATATTTGGGATCGCATGTGTGAGTGCCTTAAAAAACAAGAATAATAGGGAGAAAAACACCTTCCTCCCTCCACAGAGATCTACAACACCTATATAAACAAATACTTTCCGTAGATAGCTATAAAACAAGTTTAAACAATTTTTCCACTAATATCAATACATTGTGTAAAGGCACAATCACTGATGGCTGCAAAAGGCAATGAATGCTATTTATAGATGTAGACAGACTTAGAAATTCTGATTTTTACATTGCAATTATAAATGAATAGCACAATAGAGAACTATGCACATATTTCCTGACTTCAGTTTTTAAATCAGCAGATACAGAGTATAACCGACATCTTTAAAGGAGAGTTAAACTATTACTTATAAAATCCCCCTTCTGGCACTTGAAAACTATTAGTCATCATTTTCACTGTGAATGTAGGTTAATACACCTAGTAAACTGCTTGGCACGTGTTAATTGCTCAACAATGGCTAGCAAAACCTCCATCTGAATCGGCTTATCCTGCAAGAATTTCCAGCACAATATCACAAAAATGTATCCATCTGTCCCTATCTTCATTTGTCAATTCAGAGACACTGAAAATATTTAATGATAATGGACAGAAACAGGCCAGTAATATTTCCCACCATTACTCATACATTGAAATAGACTCCTCGATGTAATTTGTGATTTCAAGTGTTAGCAAGAACCTCCTGGACATCTTCAGGGAGGGGACAGAATGATGAAAGAAGAGCAAAGTGGGAGCTGAAGCAGCATATATTTTACAACCTGCATGGGGATGATTTAAGTAATTTAACAATTGGTATGGCTGTACTGATTCATAGAGACTTAATCGTAAGCCCTACTATGAGAATATCTTCATCTCCAAATCTGTAACTTGTTAATTTTTAAAACACATAAATATACTCATTTTATCCTTCCTAACTAAAGAGTATATTTACACCTAGAAAATCTTCAGCTAAAATATACTTTGCATTCAGAAACCTGAGTTCTATTTTTTTTTTTTTTTTTTTTTTACAAATAGTTTATTGTCAAATTAGTTTCCATATAACACTCGGTGCTCATCTCCACAAGTGTCCTCCTCCATGCCCATCCCCCCTCCCCCCCACATCCATCAGTCCTCAGTTTTTGTCAGCATTCAGGAGTCTCTCATGGAAACCTGAGTTCTATTAATCATTTCTTAGCAACTACCTAACCTTAGGCAAGTCATTTAATCTTATTGTACTTCAATTTTATCACTTGAATTACAGGTATAAAATAATACATCCTATATGAGATTTAAAAGACATTATTATTGTATAGAATATGATTAAATAATAAAACTTTATATTGTAAAGTAAAATGACCCTATATTAGCTAAAATGTTTTCAGGGAATACTATATGTAATAAACTTGTCTCTTTTTCTATTCCCTAAAATTCTTTGGAATAATACTGTTTTAAAAAAATTAGTGTTTACTTATTTTTGAGAAAGAGAGACAGAGAAAGAGACAAGAGCATGAGCAGTGGAGGGGTACAGACAGAGGGAGACACAGAATCTGAAGCAGGCTCCAGACTCTGAGCCGTCAGCAGAGCCCGATGCAGGGCTGGAACTCACAAACTGTGAGATCACAACCTGAGATGGTCAGATGCTTACAAGTAAATAATAAAGTTTCTCAAGCCTAAACAACTAGTAAGTGGCAGAGTCGGTTTTACTTCAAGGTGTTTGGCTCAATATTCTAAATTAATTATTTGACCTCCTTTTCATGCAAATATTTAATATGTGTATATATAACATTTTATATAAACAAAGAATAAGCTGAAAGAACTAAATATAGCTAAACTATTATTCTGAGTAGAAACAAAATTTATTCCACTGATTATGTTCAATATCAGTAAATGATAGAATTAGAGAGTCAGTAAATATACAGAAGATTTGAACTCTAAAAATCAACTGAACCTAACAGACATAACAGAAAACTGTATCCAAAAGGAAGTGAATACACATAGTTTTCAATGCACACACAATACTTTTGAAGATTACATGATGGTATGGGCTATAATTCATGTTTCCATTTCATTAAAAGATTTATGTCATACAAAGTATATTGTATGACCACAACAATATTAAAATAAAATTCAAGAGCAGAGAGATAAGATCAGTTAGAAACTAACACATCTAAATAGTTCATAGGTCACCAAAAAATCAAAAGGAAATTATAAATTATACTTATTTAAAAGAAAAGCAAAACATATTACATATTTAAAAGTGCCACTAAATTTATATCTAGCATTAAAAATTATAGGATCAAAACTTCTATGAGAAGAGAGGTCTGAAATCTGCTTTGTCAGCTGGCTTCATTTTCTACCTTAGGAAACTAGAAAAAACAAGAGCAAATTAAACCCAAAGTAGAGGGAAGAAAGGAAGTAATTCAGATCAGAGTACCAAAGAACAATGAAACTAAATAGTAACTAAGAATATCAAGTAAATTGATAAATAATACATATCAGAAAAAAGAGACAAAACACAATTCATTGTCAGAATTTATAGACACCACAGGAGTAAAACAGAACAGGTATCACTTTTAAGTAAGAAAATAAAACAAATAACTTTATGATCATGAATTATAGAACCTAGATTACATAAATTGCTTTAAAGATACTACTTTTAAATTTCACTTAAGGAAAAAAATGGACAATCTAAGAAAAATAAATTTAAAAAATCATCTCAACTGTTAGGAAAAAAGTTAAACTCTAGTTATAAATGGCAGGATTGTCTATGTTAATAATCCAGTGAACTTCACAAATAAACTACATTAACTAACAAATGAGTTCAGCTTATATGCAGGGTATAAGATCACTAAGTAAAATTAAATTCCATTTCAATATACTAGAAACAAACAACTGGACATTAAAACTTTTTAATATACCATTTACAATAGCATCACAATATAAATTACTTAGGGATAAATCTGATAAAAGTTGTGAAAGATTCAGAATCTGAACACTAAACATCGCTTAAAGAATTTGAAACAGACCTAATAAGTGCATCAAAATATCTTGTGTGAAGAATACTAATTATCTTTCAAATACAGCTGAAACAATTAAAGTGAATTCTGAACTGCTTTTTAATTCAGGAATGAGAGTCTCTCATTTGAGTTAAAACAACTTTCACCAACAATGATTTCTTTTTTTAGAAATCAACAATCTTTGGAGCAATTAAGATAATTCTATATCTCTACAATATAGCACTTACATCAATGATGCAATAATGTAAAGGTTCAAAATATAAAGACCCGCGAACCATAATCAATTCTTAAGTTTCAAGACCATCAATAGATGCCAATCCTAAAAAGACACAGATAAGAAAAACATTAAAAGCAGCTTATTTTAACTATACTCAAGGTAGTAAAGTAATAATGCATATTAGTGAATGTAAATCTAAGAAACTCAGCAAATACATGTAAGATAGAAAAGGAAATTTTAGAACTAAAAATATATCAAAATATAATAGCAGAATAAAGATGAAAAAAATTACATTAAGAAAGATAAATGCAAAGTATCCAACTTGAGTAAGAAAAATAACGATGAAATATAAAGGTAGCCTCATGGGCTCTGAGACTATATCACATCTAACACGAGAGAAAAATGAGACAAAAAGTATAGATGATAAAGCAATGGACAAAAACTTCCCCAAAGTTTAGAAAAACACACCTTTATACAGTCAAGAACTCAATACAGATCAAAAGGATAAATTTGAAGACCATATCACCTAGATAAATCAAAGGAAGCACAGGAAACTAAAGATAAAGGGAAAATCTTGACAAAAGCCAGAAAAATGATAAAATAATAAATATCATTTAAGCTTCTGATCAGAAACAATGGACATGAAAAGTTCATGGTGCAATATTTTTGAGATGCTTAAAGAAGAAAAACATCTGCTTTTTCTAGATCTGTCAAAAATATACTTCAAGATGAGGTCAATGACAGGTATATTTAGATAAAAGAAAAGTATCTTGTTTCATACTAGTAGTATAAGAAATGCTAAAAGAATTTTTCCAATCTGAAGTGAAATAAAACTAAAAGAAAAGAATCTTTAAGGCTAAGTGAAAACAATGGAAATGATAAATATATTGGTAAAATATTATATTTTTTTAAAATAAATATAGTCAAAGGCAAAAATTATGAACTATTATTATAGTGTATGGAACAGATGTAGTTGTTCTGTATGTGTCATATACAGCATAGAGGATCGCAGGGGAAAAGACTCAAATGTTTGCAAGTTTTCTATATCTTATGTGACATAACTCCTGATAATATGTGAACACAAGTAATATTGTATTCCCTTGAGTAATTATAAAAAATGCAAATCTATATTGCTAAATATGCAAATACATAAACTAAATTAAAATGTAGTTATATACTTAAATATGATTTAAATGTACATATAAATGTAGTTATATACTTAAATTTGATTAAAACATAATCAATATGAAAACAGAAAAATAGTAAACAAATGCTAAATTAGTATAAATTCAATCATACCAATAATTACATTAAATATTAACTAAATCCTGAAATAAAAAACCATGTTGAATGACTACTTTGTATACCTGAAAATAATATAAACTGTGTGTCGACTATACCTCAATTAAAAAGATATTTCCAAAAGAGTTCTGATATTTTTTATGATGAAATTTCCTTACATAAAAAATAAATAGATCTAAAATAGATAAAAACATGAGATCTAATTATATATTATCTATAAAAAATTCATTTTAAACATGAAGATATAAATTAAAAATATAATGGAAAACATGTAAATACTATGCAAACCATAAACACAGAAAGGTTTGAACGGTTGTGAGAACATCAATGAAATAAACTTGATGACAAAGATATTTTTTGTCTTTTTTGTCTTTTTTGTCTTTATCTTTTATAAAAGATAAAATATAACAGAAGAATTGAGTGAGTGAGGCAAATAAAGAAGTATCCAGAGTGAAATTTATAGCTTTTAATGTTTATATTTAAAAATAAACAAATAAAAAATTTTTAAAAATTTAAAAAACAGAAAAATATTAACTAATTAGAAGAAAAAACACAATAAGCATTAGAAATTAATAAAATAAAAAATAGACATAAGAGACAAAAAATAACAAAACCAAAACTAGGTCTTTGAAAGTTTAAAAAATGATGTGCATTAGACGAGACAGAGAGGAGAGGGAGGGAGAGAGAGGGAGGGAACACAAAATACAAATATCAGGAATGACATCATTATTATCATAGATCCCAGATAACTGGAAATACTATAAAAATATAATTAATATCAAACTAACAATCTCATATCTCTCCAACAATTCAACAAATTAGGGAGAGCCTTCCCACCTCTCTATCTATTAAATAAACTGAATACGTAGTTAACTTCTGTACAAAGAATAGTTATGGTCCAGAAGATTTCACTGCTGAAATCTACAAACCAGAAAGAAATATCACCAATCGCAAATTAGTTCTCTCATAAATAAAAGACAACAATTCCTGTGGTGGGAAGAATAATATATACCCTCCCTACATCCTAATTTTTGGACCCTATGAAGAGACCTTTAATGACCAAAAAGATTTTGCAGATGGGATTAAGGACGTTGAAATGTGAGAGTATATTAGGTTGTAGAGGTGGGAACAATCAAATCACATCAAAATCAGAGAACCCTTCGCCAGCTGAGCTCAGAGTAAGAGAGGGCACAAGAAAGAATAGTTAAGGTGTAACATGGCTGGTGTGAAGACACAGGAAGGAGGATATGAGCCACGGAATGAGAATGATCATTAGAAATTGGAAAATGTAAGAAAACAGATTCTTTTCCAGAGTCTCTAGAAAGAAACACAGACCTGTCAATACCTTAACTTTATCCTGGTGAGACTAATGTCAGACTTAAAATCTACATACCTATAAGATAAAAAGTGTGTGTATGTTTTATAAGGCACTGCATTTGTGGTAGTTTGTTATGGAAACTATATAAACACAATAGTTTTAGATTATTTTATAAAACTGCCATTATTATCTTACCAGAAACAAAGAAAAACAAAACACTGTAAGAAGTATCCCTCAAGATTATAAATGAATAATCTTTAACTTAATTATTAAAGTAACGTATGAACAATGAATATGTGGGGTTTATATCTCAGGAATGCAAGGTTGATTTAATAGGCAAAAATCACAGTATGTAACAGTCTGTTAACAGAAAAAGAGATAAATCATGCCATCATTTCTAAGGGCACGGTAAAGGATTTGATAAAATTCTACATACATTTATGATAAAAACTCTCACAAAACTAGTGGAATGGAATTCCCTTCATCTAATGAAGGCTACCTACCAAAAAAAAAAAAAAAAAAAACAATAAAATACTTCAATGCTCTCCCATGAAGATGGTGTAGAAATGAGAATGTCCGTTCATTCTACATACCATTATGTCACCATGATTAGCCTTTCAGATAAGGTGGAAGGGAGAAAGCGGCTATAAAAATTGAAAAGTTAAAACCTTCTTATTTGTATTTGATGGGACTTCTTTTGAATACAACTTGCAGGATTCTATAACTAATAAATTTTAAAAAGTCAGGTTACAAAGTTCACATACAAAACTGTGTTCATATTTGAAATTTAAAAAATCAGGTAAATGAAATAAAAGAACAGTTCGATCCACACTGATGCCAAACAACATGATACCCTTACAAATAATTTTTTTAAATGCACACAGGCTATAAACTACACAATCCTGAGTCACATGAAAGACCTAAATAATTGAAGAGACTCAATATCCATAGTTTGGAATATTGGTAAGATTTCAATTTTACAAAATGTTCAATCGTCAGGTAAACTCCATACAAATCCAGCAGGCATTCTGTTTTAAACTGATCGTTAATGTTTTAGCTTATATGAAAATTTAACTGCCAAAGCAATTTTGAAAAAGTAAACTTAAAGTTCTACCTAATTTTGAAACAACCTAATTTCAAGATTTATAAAAAGCAATACAACATTAAAAATTCTGGGACTGGTGAAATGAAAGATATATAGATCAATGAAATTGATGAGTCTATCAATACAGCCACACATGAATGTTCATTAGCTTTTTGACAAATTTATCACATAATTCAACAGAGGAAGGAAAGCTTTCAAAACAGAGTCCTATGGAAAATAGGGACCATCCACACTTAACTAAAGCTGTGTTCTTTCAAGTTTAATCATAACTCAAAAATGTGAAAATTAAAACTAAAATATCCTGGAAGAAAATAATAGAAAATTCCTTCTGATACACTGGTCTCTTACATAAGACACAGTAATGCATAAAGTAAAGAAAAGCACAAGACACAGTAAAGCATAAAGTGAAGCTTTTTGAAAATGAAAAAAAATTGGTTTTACAATGTTACCATTAAGAAACAGAAAACTGTATAATGGGAGAAAGTACTGCAACTCAATATAACTCAGAAATAAGATCAACCACTGTTGGTTGAAAGTAACATAATAGTTACATTTTGGAAAAGTTTAGAAGTTTCTTATAAAGTTAGCAAGCAAATAACCAGAAATCTCACTCCTCGATACTTACAAAGAGAAATGAAAATATATTCTATTCAAATACCTATACTTGGAAATTCATAACACCTGTAATTATGATGGCCAAATTTGCAAATAATACAAATGTCCATCAATAGGTGAACAAAATATATTGTATATACATGACAGGGCACTAGTCCATAGTAAAAAGGAATGGACTATTGATACATTAAGGCATCAGGATGGATCTCAAAGCATTAGGTTCAGTGAAAAAGAGTCAATCTTAAAAGATTAAATATTCCATGATTCCATTTATATAACATTACTGAAATGACAAAATTATAGAGAAAGAACAAAATAGTGGTTGTCAAGAGACACAGATGGTGAGGGATGGGGCAGGGTGAAAATATAAAGGAATGACATGGAGGCTTTATTTATGGTGACAGAATAATTCTATATGTTTATTACACTGGTAGTTACACAAATCTATTTACTGGGTGGAATGGCATAGAACACTGTGCATACACACACAAATACACGTCAAGAAATGATGAAAACTGAATAAGGTATGTAATTTAGTTAAATACATCATGGTTTTATATCTTACTATAGTGATGCAAGGTGTGAAAAATGGACATGATTGGAAGAGCCACTGCAGAGAAACTACCTTACCTCCCTTTGTTTTAACTGAGCCAAACCTTTGGACTGGACAAAACAGCAACTGTGTTAAGCAATAGCTTGAGAAGTCAGCAGGACAGACATCCTGATCACCACTGGTGGTTGTGGACTTTCTATAGATAGTCAGTGGTCAATCAACGCATGACCCAGAGTAGCATAGTTTGTTAATTCCCATAGGAAAGTGTTTTTTTCCTTCAACTCATGCATTGTTCACCTTCCTTTCCCCCATAAAAACACTTTGCTTTCACCATCCAAGTGGTACACTATTTGAATTTCTACTAGAATCTGTGTTTCCTGAATTGCAATTCTTTGATCCCAAATGAACACCTGTCTGCTTCTCACTGCACCCATTTTTGGGTTCACAAAAGCATCTCCTGTGGGTGAAGCCTTCACATGGACTTCAGGTGATGAGTGAAGATTACTAGTGTTACCACCAGACAACACAGATGAAACTCAGTAATTTAGAAAGAGAGAAGTCACAAAAAATTGTATATGTTATGATTCCATCTATATGAAAATTCTAATTATAGTAACAGAAAGCAGATAATGGTTGCATGGGCCCGGGGCCAAAGAGAGATGCAGACTGAAAAGGCACATGAGAAAACTCTTGGGGGTCACAGATATGTTCTGTATCTTGATTTTGTTACTGAATCCACAGGCTCTTGTGATTCTCAAAACCCAACAAACCGTACATGTTGGAGAGATGCAGTTTATTATGTGTGATTATTCCTCAATAAAACTGACAAGGTAAAACATAGGAGGAAGGAAAGTACCTTAGGGATGTTTTAATTATCCTCATATCAGTAATGTTTAATTTCTTGAGGGTCATAGTCTGAAGTTTTCTGTTTACCTCTGTGTACATATTAAATACTTATAGTAAAATATTAAAGAGAGGAACCCAAAACATTTAGTCTCCTCATGATTAGATCTCAAAAATTTGTGGAAAACATATCAAAGAGCACTTACCTCACCTTTACATTCAACCAGCTTCATTAATTTTGTAAAGTGGATGGTTTCTATGAATGTCATAGTCCGGTCAAAGAAAACTATCAAGAGAAACATTTTTTCACTGAATAATATGGTCAGAATTTTTATTTAAAAAATCATCACTATTTATACAAGCATTGTTGGAGGGACGTATAGGGAAGATAAACAGATGAATAATCCTTAATGAAAGCATATTTATGAATCTGTGATGAATAATCCTTAATGAAAGCATATTTATGAATCTGTGACATACTATTCATTTATTTTTTTTTTACCATCTTTAATATTTTACTCAAACTTGTAGTTAACCTCACAGTAAATACGTGGAACATTATTTTTACAATGAGTTGATTTAATAGACATGGAAACTACCCATTTTGAAACAGAAATTAATTATACCAGAGGGAGAGGCAGGTCCAACTTGCCATCTGCCCCCTGCCCTGCTTCCACTAAGAACCTAGAAAAGCTAGATGTTCACTCTTCCAGCCTCTCTTGCAGCTAGAAGCAGTGTCAAGACACGGCTTTGGGTGGGTGGCTACTGGGGGAAGTTCTGCTTTCTCAGTCAGAAGCACAGATGCAGCTAGAGCACCTCTGCTTCCCCTTTCTGCCCCTTCTGAAGAGCCTGGAACTGCAGTAGTTCTTCCAACCATGATGGCAGGAAAGGCCACGAGAGTCATGGCAATTCCCGTCCCCAGTTGCTGAGCTGCTGATCCAACACCAGCCCCTGCCTATCTCTAGACAGCTGGTTATGAAATAAAATCAGTTTTATTTCGTTAAAACAAAAGGTGTTTTTCAAAGACTGAATTACCCAGGAGCAGACTGTGAGATTTAGAAATTTTAGGGAGATGGTTTATTAGAGAGAGAATAGAGTTTGCAGGAAAGACCAGAATAGAGTGGGAGAGTGGGCTTGGAAAGAGAAGAAGGGCAAGGAAGTTTGTGGTATTAAGTCGAACTCAGCTCACAACACAGCGTAAGACATATTTCAGTAAAGTCCGAATCAGCAGCCCCACGCCAATCAGACATTCGTGCAGGAATGCTCCAGAGGGGATGCGAATTCCCAGGGACTTCCAGCTACTACAATGGCAGAGACCATGATCTCTGGAAGAGGAAGGGGAGCTCTCCCACAAAGGCACTCTGAGTGTGTTGCTGTTAATAAAGACCAGCTGGAGAGCAAGTAGCGTGCACAAAATTGATGAAGGGGAATGGCAAGGCAAAGAAGAGCAACGCCAGCATCTGCTGCAGCCTCAGACACACTCATGCTTCATGCCAGATTCTCTATACTGATTTGTCAGGGTTGTTACTAATCATGATTTCAGAAAGAAACAGTACATAAGCACAATCACTGTGATGAGCTGTAGTCCCTGTTGCTGAGGTTGCTGTCAAATCGGTAATTGCCAAAAAATATTTCAAGCCCGGTTAGGACGAGTCATTGCCCTTTCAAAGCACCCATTGTTGTTTACCCCCAACACTGAGCCAATACCTTTGTAGCCAATGGTGCTTTTCTGAGTAATCTGCACTCTGATAGCCCCAAGTCCGATTAACATTCATTTGTCTGTTAATTGTCTATTTACACTTAAATCATACTTGGGAGCATAAAGAGGTGCTCAGTAGATTCCCTGGGTTTCCAGACTTAACATATTTGGACAAGATTTCAAAAATAAATCTGCTCTTATTGTCCATAAACAATATCAACCACAGTGTCATTTCCTATCCACATTAAGTATCTAATATCCTATCTTCTCCTATGATCATGAGTAAGTATTTATTGTTTTACTTGCTTGCTTGCTTACTGTAACAAGTACCTAAAAACCATGAGACGGTAATCCATCTATTTTCAATGAAAGTCTTAGTTTGTCCCCTGATGTTTTCCTGGATCTCTAGACATACCAAATTTTAGCTTGTGAGGACAGGAAAACACACATTTTCAAATGAATTCCCATTGGCCTGAAGATGAAGGGAGACACTTAATGTCCAACCCAGGGTCTTCAGACAATTTTATTCCTTTTTTCAGAGACATAGAACCACATGATGGCCATTGAATCCTGGCATGTGTTGTGCCTTGAAGAATGGTATCTTAATCTCATCAATATTTCAGTATTGCCCTTAAGAGACCTTTCCAGCATTTTATCATAAAGTCAGAGCTAGTGATTCACCACAAGGTGTGACCAATGAGTCCCATGATCATGCTCACTCTCACACTCCTCTATGAAAAACACATCCCTTGGACAATTCAGGGACAGTGTTATGTGGGATCCCAGACTGGTAAATCAGATACTCTTAGCTCTTGAATACTGGTGTTATTGTAAGACACTGTGATGGAAAAAGCAAATTCTTACACGATACAAGTTGGTCTTGTTCACAATGAATTATTACCCTTTAAAAGTTTGACTAGTTGTAATGTAATCAATGTGAAAATTTTTGGTGAAATTCTTCAAAGCTCATATTGAGATATTGGGTTGGATATTGCAGCTCACAATTTGGATTTTCTGTAATGGCAATGGTGTTGCTAAGGAGGAGACTATGCTGTTGGGTCCATGTATAGCCCTATGACTACTCATTTTGGAGCCCATTGCTCAATTACTGAGAAAAGAGGCTGGCTGATAGCTTATGTAGTATTTCTGCCCCTAAGTGTTTAGCGGATAATCCAGGTCATGCATTAACCTGAGATTCAATGTTGCTCACACTTTTGTCCCATTCCTACTGGTGCATACACATGTCTTTTCTCCAACCTCCTTTATCCCATTCTTCTAGTATTTCTCCTTTTAGACCCCCAACCACCAAGCTAAGCCATTAGTCACTGAATAGGAATTCAGATATTCTTACCCCAAGCACTTTATTTTTTTACACACAGTGGCTAGGCACATCTCCAAAGATCTGCCATTGGGAAGACTTCCACTTCCCCTTATACCCCATGAACCTCCACGCTTGGTATTGCTGCTTTCTGGTAGCAGTCATTTTCAGTTCACAAAAATATAATGAGCTAAGCTCTCCACAAACCAGAACTTTATTTTTTTTCCACCAGTTGATCCTAAGGAACCTCTATTAGGACATAATTGTAAGCTGAGGGAACATCATTAACTATGTCTAACAAACATACTTAACCTGGAGCTTTGGTTACCTATTCCCCTAACCTATTTTGTTCTCTGACCCTGTATGCAAAGGACAAAATCTCTAACCTAGATTTATGTTATTTTTACACACTAATAGCTGCCATGCCTACTCAAACTTTGCAAAGGATATTATAGTCATTGTATTAGGCAGCAGGACTTTGCTCTTGAATCCTACATATCTATACTGTAATTCCCTATTAAAGCTTTTGAAGCTTCCAAATGGCATGCTGTCTACCACCAACGTGTCTAGTAGCACCACTAACATGTGTTAGGTTGCACAACAAAAAAGTGTGATTATACTGTCTCACAATAGATAGGCTTTGAAATTACTCAATAAGTATTCAGAGTAATATTGCCAAACAAGCCAAAACTCCAATCTGGGCTACCAAGCACAGAGTAGTGGTGATAGAAAGTGCAGTACGCGAAAACTAGGAGAATACTTCTTGTCAAGCTCCTTTCCACTGCAATCCTAAAATTTTCTACAATACAGAAGGCCCCTAAATTTTCAGAGTATATGTTCCATCCTTTAGACTTTATATATCTTACAAGGGGATCTGCAGTAATTGCCACTTTCTGTTCTTCAGGTCCAATTAACATATCACCAATGGACTTATGTGGAATGTCCAGATTTTTAGGTCCCTCTGGGATATATTGTAGCAAGGGACAGATGAGTAAGTACATCCATGGACAAAGACCTTCCATGTGAAGTATTGTCCATTCTACATGAATAATTGTCCTAATGCATTTTGAAAAGAACACATATGCCAGATATATACAGCATCCAATATGCCAGAATAGAAGTTGTATTGACGTCTTCCAGTAAAGATACCACATCAAGCACAGAAAATGGTTAAACCTTTAAGTTTGTAGTGGTGTGCCAACACCGATCATGAACTGCCTCCCCTCTCCCAGGAAGCTAAACTGTGAAATAATTGGGGACATCACAGGGACAACTACCTCTTTATCTTTCTAGCTCTGAAAGAGGCAGTAATCTCTGGCTTTTTACTCAATATATGGCATGCCTTTAATTTTACAATCTTGAGCAGGCCTCACTCTAGTGTTCAAGGAAATAACTGAGGTTTTCCAGGTGCTAAGTGTATCTATTTTAAATACAAGCTCAAGGACCAAGAAATAGGTACCTCATACATGGTAACCACTGAAAGACACACTTTGGCCATGCTTTCATTTACTCACTGGCTTGTAGTGACCTTGTAAATGGAGATCCTATTATCAATGTTAACTTGGATACAATGTAAAAATCTCTTGCAAAACCTTGGTATTGCTCTTCCCCTCACCTTGCTATACAGTTTTTCAGATGAATGGTCATACATCCCTTTGGGTAAGGACCAGGGAGATTACTGTAACATACATTCTGTTTCATATCATGATCCTTCAAGGGATATTAGCCTCTTCAATTGTCTCTGGTCTGAGAAATGTCTTGGACATGATAATATATGAGATTGTGATTTTACACAGGAGCAGCTGCTATCAGGTTTCTAATCATCCACTTTTAAAAATCAAATGTATCAACTGATATTTTTGACTGTCAATCCATATTTTCCCAAGGAACACTATGATCAATTGGCCAAGGTTATAACCCTCTATGGGTCATGTCCCATGATTTCCATCTGATCTCAAGTCTTTTATGTTAATTACATCTGCTTTGCCTCTAGTGGTTAAGAGCTGCCACTGGGCCTCAGCTTTTCCAGAGCTGTTATCTTCTCTATTGACAGGGAGTCCAGGTTTAGAACATCTCTTAAAATGTCCCTTGATCTACAGAGCCCCAAATTAGACACTGGTAATTTGCTAAAGCTTCAGAGTTAGCTTTTTCTCTAGTTTGCTAGACTTATGATAAAGACTTTTTTAAATGTTTTTGCTAAGACATTTTGATATGCTCATTATGCACTCAGTTGGGAATAATCTGACTTGGTTGTCTAGTTTTCCTTATTCAGGGCACAGATCAAACTTAGCAAAAAAAAAAAAAAAAAAAAAACACCAACTCCATCATCTTTATAATTACTATTTTTTCACATTTATTCAATGCTAGCAATTTTTCACAAGCTAGCAGATCCCCCTTCATACTGAATCATATCCAAATTACCTTAGCAATGCAGTATACCTTTGTAATGTGGTATAATTCTACAACATAGCAGGGGTAAATAACTTACTGTGAACAATATGGCCTCTGTTTTAATCTGTCCAGAGAGGGATCAAACCCCAGAATCCCATCCTGAGAATCTGCTACTTAAGAGCATTTCCAGAACCAGCTGTCTCAGTTTGGATTCCCAAGAAACAAATGCTGAAGTACAAATTTATGTGGCAGGTGCACAGAAAATGTTTCAGGAGAAGGCTGGGTTACTATGAGAGTGGGGAATTAAAAGTGAGAAGCTAAGGACCTCAAGCAAATGTGCAATAGCAAGCAAATCCACAAAAGGTTAACATGATTTAATTGTGCATTGGAATTTTGGTGACAGTGTACATCCTACATAAAGTGTACTAATCAGGAGCAAGGAAGCTAGAATATTTACACCTTATCAATCATCATTTAAGGGATTTTTGCTGGGGGACATGAATTTCCTGGCACTTAATCCACTTAGTACGCAGGTTGCACAACGTGATGTAAGGGACTAGGACAGATTCCTGATAAAGAGATGCAGATGCTGGTGACTGAGAATGAAAGCACACCAAAAGACGAAGTATAGTACATAAAAAAGGTAAAGGCATCAGAATCAAACATGGTGGAACACTGACATCTGCTAGCATGATATTTAAAGGTCTTTGGAAATTTCTGATTTTTTAATTCAATCAGTCTCAATAGGATATTACAATAATTTTGGTGTCTCCAACTCATTCATGATCATTTTCAGTGCTCTGAGATAAAAAATCATTTCTAGAAGTCTGGCACAGGAAACGGCTTATATACTTGTAACATCACACAACCTAAAGCAGTCTGATGTTATTTTTGACTTGCCTTTAATGTTGTCATTATACAAATGTACAATTGTGCAGTTTAAGCAACCTGGATAAGTCATTCAAAATATTTCTTCCACAAAACAGATACTAAGTGGTATATATAAAAGTATCCCTTTAAGTAAGTCCTACATTTGTATACATAATTAAAAATAATGTAATCATAATGTTCCTGATGAATTATAAGATTTTATTGCACAGGGATAATTTTTACAATTAAAAAATAACTACTAAAACAAATGTTTAAAATCAGTTATTTTAAGTACTATATATTACACTATATAGTTATAGCAATAAATTTATAAAATCAATAACATTATGTATTATTTATCAATAAAACTGGAAAACCAAATGTAATAATTCAGCCTATATGGTTATATTGAAACATAGATTCTCTACAAGTACAATAATGGCTGTATTGTCGAATGTTATTGGATAGGAGACAGAACTGACTATAATCTAAAGGAACTTGAAAATGTTGATCTTTTTTTTAGAGATTCAAGTGGCTACTAAGAATAAAATTTATAGTAACTTAAAAAATCAATACCAAATTTCAAATGTATACATATTTACTACAATATACTCTTCATTTTCACCAAGAAAAACTTTCATGGATAAAGGTAAATACTACATGATAGTGTTTCTCTAGCCATTCAGCATGTGCTAGAGAAAGCATGTCAGGTTTTCAATGAAAACATCTACTGGAACTGAACCAAAAGAGATTTTGGTATAAGCAAATAAAATACTTATCAACAAGGCAAAGAAGAAAAAAGAGGTATATAGAATAAAACCAAAGATGGGTAGAACTGTATTGGATTCATTCATGAATAGATAATGGCACTTGAAGAGGCAATTTACTATATAGTGGCCCCGTTCCCTGTCCTCTGTCAAATTCAATTCCCCTCACCCAGATGACATGACCTATTCGTAGGTTCTGTCTATACAAAGTAAAATGGGCAGTTGAACATTCCAGTGACTTTAACCAATGTAGATAGATTCTTAGTAAATTCTTGTTTTTTTAAGAAGAAACAATTTGTGTTTCATTAATTATCAGGATAAGTGTTTTCATTTTTCTCTTAAGTATGACCCTCCAAATGTCTTCTTGGGCACTAATTTATTCAGTTGTAGTCCAAAGTTCTTCTACTCTATTCTATGAAAAACAACTGGATAATTTTATATATTAAATTTATTTTCAAAACCCATTTCTTTCTCTATATATTTAAATGATCTCACATTTCAGAAATGAGCTAAAATAAGAATCATACCATTTGAAACGTCTAGTTCATTTTTCTTATCACATGATTTGGGTACTGAGGATGGCATTAACTCCCAGAAGGCAGTTCCAGAGTAGCTGGCTGTTAGTTGTCTTGGCATATGTTTGTGTCTGCTGACCTCATAAACAACTTTGAGATTCATATTTATTTTAATATGATTTCCTAATGTGTTTACAATACAGTTTGACTTTGACAAGTAATATATCATTTAATAAGATCTTTAATAACTGACATCTGCCAATAGAAAAGAAAAACATCTATGGAACACTGGTATGCTTCTACAGTTTCCAAACAAAATATCAAAGATGAAAATACAATTTCTCTACTCTCATTAATTAAAAAAGTTTTTTCCAAATGCATGTCACAAAGCCTTACAGATCTGAGATATTCTATTTTACTCTAACAATAAGATTCATTCATCAAAGAATTAGTAGTGTCACATAAAAGATCTTACTACATAGGGCATAATTCTGAAACAGGAAATAAGTTGGCTGAAGAAAAGAAAGAAGTAAAGGATACATAGAAATCTTGATCAAAAGTTAACTTTTCTTTTTAAAGTTTATTTATTTTTGAGAGAACGTATGAGTGTAACTGAACTGGGGAGGGGTATGAAAGAGAGGGAGAGAGAATCCAAAGCAGGCTCTGCACTGTCAGAGCTCCATCTCACCAACCGTGGCATCATGACCTAAGTTGAAATCAAGAGTCAGACACTTAACTGACTAATCTACCCATTCACATTTTGAGCCCCAAAAGTCAACTTAAAAGGAATTCACTCCAGCTAGAGACAGAGTCAGATCATTGACAGAAGCTCTGCTATGGCTTTAATATATTCAAAATACAGTTACCCTGAAAATTTGTTTAGGAAATAACACAATAGTGTTTGGAGTAACCCATATAAATAGTTTCACAAACAAAGAAAGAAGATTCAGAAAAGGAACTGAACATTTTTGCCTTTACTAATATTTTTAATTATGCTCAACACCTAACTAATTTACTTTCATTTTAAAAGTACCTAAGTGTTTACATTTCTCCAAATCCCTATCAGCTCCTGATATTACCAAACAGTTCTCCCCATCTAAAAGATATGGTTTAGCATATTATTTTATTATAAAATAAATGAAATATAGAAAACATACAAAATTTGTGTCATTTATGACTAAGATGAAAATATGCCTATTCTTATTAAGAGATAGAACCATACCAAACACTTGTAATCCATGTGCATATGTTTAGTTTCAGACTCTCCATTTCCCCCAATGGAGAAACTTATTCAGCCAAATTATTTTTATCCTGAAATTTTGCTTGTTTGTACACCTTTTCTTTTTTAATCAGATACAAATATTTCTTCATACAAATGGAATCATACTATGTGAATTTTTGTTCAACATGTCTATATTCAACATTATATTTAGGATTTTAGATTTGTGATATTTATAAATTCAGATTTTAGCTATGTATTTTTTTATTTTTTTAATGTATATTTATTTTGAGAGAGAGACAGAGTGTGAGTGGGAGAGGGGCAGAAAGAGAGGGAGACACAGAATCTGAAGCAGGCTCCAGGCTCTGAGCGGTCAGCACAGAGCCCAACATGGGGCTCAAACTCATGAACTGTGAGATCATGACCTAAGCTAAAGGTGCCGCTTAACCAACTGAGCCACTCAGTTGCCCCGAGATTTTAGCTGTCTTAATCCTTTTCATGATTAAGCAGTAGTCCTATGTTAATATTGAACAATACCTCTATGCATTTTCCTGCTGGTAGACATTTGTTATTAAGATTTTTTTGTTATTTACACATAGTATTTTTTCATGGCTTTGGAGACAATAAACAAGAATTAGTGATTAGGAACGAACTGTTGAGAACCAAGTCACTTTATAAGTCATATACAGATGAATCAAAATATACTTCGAATAAAAAAGATAAAAGGAAAGTTTGTAAAATGGAGCCATGAGAAATACTTTATATTTTTCTCACCAAATGAGAGGCGTCCATCATTACAAAACTATATAACTAAGAATTGAAGAAGGTTTCACAAGTAGTACTTTATGCACAGAAAATAAATAGAATTTGAGAAGAATGATTAGGCAATGGATAAATCTTATATAGGAGCTTTCTTAATGATCTCCGTCCATCAACCAACTACTATTGAGAGACTACTTTTCCTTCCTCCACCCAACCCACACTAAGAGGGTGGAAGCCTGACCCCAGGCACGGCAGACCGAGAATATCAAGACCCAAATGTTTGTAAAGTAGAAGTTCCATGCTGAGAAGGTAAGCTGAGAAAGCCAGCAGCTATTATCTCCGATCCAGCACCCTGCTCATAAAAAGTGACAGTCACTGTCCCCACTACTAAGGGATCTCAGATTGTGCCCAGAGAGAGAGGCACTCCATTAAACAGAGAACTCACAAGTTCTCCCTAAGCGACTGACCATCTGAGACAGTGTTGGGACGTTCAAACCTTAGAGCACTATCAAAATGATGGTGATTTTGTCAGTAAATAATTAAGAGTAAAATCTAAACTATAGGCTATTTACAGGAGGAAACCCAGGAAAAGAGAGATGAAGAGTTTTGGGTCAGGAAAAAGCTTCAAACACTTGCCTAAAAATGTACCTCTGCAAAGGAGCTGAATCTTAATTAGGTCAGATAGCTAAATAATTTGTGACACAGGGAATCTTTGAGAATATAATAATCAGCTGACAAACAGTGGAACCTAAAATTGAAGTGTGATGCCACAGAGGTAGGTGCTTGCCACAGAGACCAAGGAAAGATATAGTCAAAGACAGTGCTGCTAAAACCTGTCATCCAAGGATGATTGAGAAAAGCACAAGGCTGTATCTTCTGTGAATGACATCAGAGACTTAACACTGAAGGGAAAACAGACTTCACTAGAATAGTCCGCCCAAGGCACTAAACAAGCAAACAACAGCAACACAAGAACTGGAGTGATGGGCAGGAATCAATATCTTAAGTTGCTAGATATGGTATCAGACACAGAAAACAATGCAGGCTTGTGAAACCACTTGTGAGCAAGGCCAAATGTTGGATTTAAAAGACAAAATATCAAATCAAAGGAAAGCATGAAAACAGTGTCTTAAGAAATAAAGAAAATCAATAAAGAGACAGAAATTATAAAGAAGAACCAGATAGAAATTTTGGAGTGTTCAGATTTTATCTAGCAAAGAAGTGAGATATATAAGTGATGATATACATTGACTATTCCCAAAATTTCCAGATAAGGTAATCAATCTTCTAATACTTTCAATGTATAAAAAAAATTCTCACAGAAACAAATATAAAAGTCTTAAGGATTCCATAATTCACACAAATCTTTGGCAAACAAGATTAGTTTACAGTACTGGACAAATAAAAACAGCTATGCTTTCTGAGTTACCAGTATTATGTGGAGTACAAGTACACTACTTTTTTTTTTATTCTGCCTATCTATATTCTTCCGAAATTTCTACAGGTTTGTTGATTGAATAGCTATGTTATATCTGCTCAATGTTTGAGATTACAAAAGATATAAATTTATACTTAACTAAATCAAATTGTTATTGTGACAAATTTTATTCCAAAAGGAGTTATTTTCTAGCATGTCAGCTTGTTTCAAAGACTTTTAGGGGCGCCTGGGTGGCTTAGTCGGGTAAGCGTCAGACTTTCACTTAGGTCATGATCTCGCGGTTCGTGGGTTCGAGCCCCGCGTCGGGCTCTGTGCTGACTGCCAGCTCAGAGCCTGGAGCCTGTTTCAGAGTCTGACTCCCTCTCTCTCTGACCCTCCCCTGCTCACGCTGTCTGTCTCTCTCTCTCCAAGAAATAAAAAAAAAAATTAAAAAAAAAAGACTTTTAGATAACTTAAAATATTAGACTTTAACAAAAAGAAATAAAGTCCATAATTTCTACAACAGAATATTGAAATATTAATTAATAAGCATAACATTAAGTTTCCTGCATTTGTTCTTATTTCTAGAGGGTATCAGGAGGTGTGTGCATGTTTCAGTATGTCAATGTGTGTATTTTTGCTAAAGTTGAGAAATTGTACTCCAAAGAATAATACAGCTATAAAAAGTTGTGATATGTTTATAAGTACTGCAAGTCTGTGCAAAATGCTGGTTTACTGTGGACAACTGAAATGATTGGCTTCCTAGTTTTATGAAAATGAAGTTACTGTGGTCAGAATTAATATATAAGAATAAGACTCTACTAGAACCAACACTGAAAAAAAAACAACTGTGTATGTAAGATATGCTGGTTGTGTTTTATTAAGGAAAAAAAATAGTTTTGTCCTCAAGTAAAATAATTGCTTGTTTTGAGAATGAAAAACAGAGGACAAAACCTGAATGGATACAGAAAATTGTAGAAAGCTCACAGAAAGCTGACAGATTTTTATTTGTCATATGCAAAGCTAGCCAAAATTTGAGTGTTTTTTTTTTAAATACATGCAGTTTTTTATAGAGGCAAGATGGCAGAGAAGTAGGGAGCTCCATACATTTCACTTGCCAACATCTCTCAAACAGAGAAAGCCTGAAGACATAGGCACCCTTACAGAATCGCAGGAGTTTGGGAGCAAAACAGACAGAGTCCATTGGGAAAACAACCTTATAGGGCTACCTCAAGAAATAAGCCAAAGTACACATGGTGGAGAGTCCCAAACACCACTATGAGTAGGGAAATAAAATAACCAAAATTTCAACAAGAAAGACCAAGAGACACTATTCAAAGAAGACTTCCTGAGTGGAGAGGCATTGGACAGTCAATAAGCCTTCTTTAATACAGCAGTACTCGCAGATGCAGAGTGTATAACAAGCTTTTAAAACTAACAAGAGACAGAAAGCTAGCCAAAATGATGAAATGGAAGAACTCTTCTCTAATGATATTGCAGAAAGAAATGACACTAAACAATTGCTCAAAACAGATATAAGTAACATAACTGAACAAGAATTTAGAACAATAGTCATAAAATTAATCACTAGGCTTGAAAAAGGCATGGAAGACATCAGAGAAGCTATTGCTAAGAAGACTATAGAGCTTAAAAATAGTTGTGATAAATTAAAACATGCAATAAATGAGGTGGACAATAAATTTTAGATGTCCAATGACGAACTGGAGAGGCAGAGAGGAGAAGAGGTGAATTAGAGATGAAATTATAGAAAAAGAGGAAGCCAAGAAAGAGAGAGCTAAACTGACCCAGAACAAGAAAGGAGAGTTCGAGAACTGAGTGATACCATCAAATGGAACGATATCCTCATCATAGGAATTCCATTAGAAGAAGAGAGAGAGAAAGGCGCTGAAGGGGTACTTGAACAAATTATAGCAGAGAACTTCCCCAATCTGGGGCAGGAAAAGGACACTGAAATCCAAGGGGCACAGAGAACTCCCCTCAGCTGTAACTTTAATTGATCTTCTGCATGACATATAATAGTGAAACTGGTAAAATATAAGGACAAAGAGAGAATTCTGAAAGCAGCTAGGAATAAAAGGGCCCAAACTACAAAAGGAAACCTATCAGAGTGGTGACAGACCTATCTACTGAAACTTGGCAGACCAGAAAGAAATGGAAGGAAATCTTCAGTGTAATGAACAGAAAAAAATATGCAGCCATGAATCCTCTATCCAGCAAGCTTGTCATTCAGAATAGAAGGACAGATAAAAGTCTTCCCAAATAAACAAAAATTGAAAGATCTGTCACCACTAACCCAGCCCTACAAGAAATCTCAAGGGGTACTCTCCGAGGGAAATGTTGCAAGGAACACAAGTTACCAGAGACACCACTACAAGCATGAATCCTACAGAGAATGCAATGACTCTAAACCCATATTTTTGAATAAAAACAAAATGTAAATGGACTAAATGCTCCAATAAAAACACAGGGTAGCAGAGTGGATAAAACTAAACAAAATCCATCTATTTGCTGTCTACAAGAAACTCATTTTAGACCTGAGGACACCTTCCAATTGAAAGTAAGGGGATGGAGAAATATATATCATGCTACTGGAAGTCAAAAAAAAGCTGGAGTAGGGGCGCCTGAGTGGCTCAGTCGGTTAAGCGTCTGACTTCGGCTCAGGTCCTGATCTCATGGTTTGTGGGTTCAGGCCCCATGTCAGGCTCTGTGCTGACAGCTAGCTCAGAGCCTGTTTCAGATTCTGTGTCTCCCTCTCTCTTTCTGACCCTCCCCTTCTCATGCTGTCTCTCAGAAATAAATAAAACAAAAACAAAACAAAACAAAAAAAAAGCTTGAGTAGCCATACTTAGATCGGACAAACTGGACTTTAAAGCAGTAACAAGGAATGAAGAAGGGCATTATATAATAAGTACAGAGTCTATCCATCAGGAAGAGCTAACAATTATAAATATCTACACACCAAATTTGGAAGCACCCAAATATGTAAAACAGTCGCAAACAGAAACAATCTTATGGACAAGAATGTGCTAATATCAGGGGACTTTAATACTCCACTTACAGCAATGGATAGATCAACGAGACAGAAAATCACAAAAGACACAATGGACCTGAATGACACATTGGACCAGATGGATTTGACAGATATAGTTAGAACTCTACATCCTGAGGCCATGGAAGTCACCTCCTTCTCAAGTGTGCATGGCACATTCTCCAAGATAGATCACATACTGGGACATTAAGCAGCCCTCAATAAATATAAAAGAACTGAGATCACACCATGCACACTTTCAGATCACAATGCTATGAGACTTGAAATGAACCACAGGAAAAAGTATGGAAAACCTCCAAAAATATGGAGGTTAAAGAACACCCTACCAAAGAACGAATGGGCCAATCAGGCAATTAGAGAAGAATTAAAAAAAATATGGAAACAAATGAAAATGAAAATACAATAATTCAAACTCTATGGGGTGTGGCAAAGGCAATAATAAGAGGAAAGTACACTGCGCTCCAGGCCTATTTCAAGAAATTAGAAAAAGCACAAATACAAACTCAAATAGTGCATCTAAAGGAACTAGAAGGAGAGCATCAAGAGCACCCCAAGCCCAGTAGGAGAAGAGAAATAATAAAAATGAGGGCAGAAATAAACAATATAGAATCCCCCCCCCCCAAAAAAAAAATAGTTGAACAGATCAATGAACAAGAGTTGGTTTTTTCAATAAACTTCTAGCTAGGCTTCTCAAAAAGAAAAGAGAGCACCCAAAAAGACAAAATCATGAATGAAAATGGATTCATTGCATCCAATCTCTCAGAAATACAAGCACATATCAGGGAATACTATGAAAAATTATATGCCAACAAACTAGACAATTTAGAAGAAATGGACAAATTCCTAAACACACAGTCCCTACCCAAATTCACACGGGAAGAGATAGAAACTCCAAACAGACCCATAACTAGTGAAGAAATTGAATCAGTTATCAAAAATCTCCCAACAAATAAGAGTCCTGGGCCAGATGGCTTGCCTGGGGAATTCTACCAGACATTTAAAACAAAACTCATACCCATTTTCCTCAAGTTAATCCAAAATATAGAAATCGAAAGAAAACTTCCAGACTCATTTTACAAAGCCAGCCACTTTGATTCCCAAGCTAGACAGAGACCCAGCAAAAAAAGAGAACTACAGGCCAATATCCTTGATGAATACAGATGCAAAAGTCCTCAACAAGATACTTACCAAGTGAATGCAACAGCACATAAAAAGAATTATTCACCATGATCAAGTGGCATTCATTCCTGGGTTACAGGGCACGTTTAATATTTGCAAATCAATGTGATACATCACATTAACAAAAGAATAGGTAAAAACCATATGATCCTGTCGATAGATGCAGAAAAAGCATTTGACAAAATACAGCATCCCTTCTTAATAAAGACCCTCGAGAAAGTTGGGATAGAAGGAACATACTTAAACATCAAAAAAGCCATCTATGAGAAGCCCTCAGCTAACATCATCCTCAATGGGGAAAAACTGAGAGCTTTCCACCTGAGATCAGGAACACGACATGGATGTCCACTCTCACCACTGTTGTTTAACATAGTGCTGGAAGTCCTAGCATCAGCCATCAGACAACAAAAGGAAATCAAAGCATCAGAATTGGCAAAGAAGTCAAACTTTCACTTTTCACAGATGACATGATACTCTACATAGAAACCCTGACAGACTCCACAACAAGCCTACTAGAACTGATCCATGAATTCAGCAAAGTTGAAGAGTACAAAACCAACATACAGAAATCGGTTGCATTTTTATACCCCAATAATGAAGCAACAGAAAGAGAAATCAAGAAACTGATCCCATTCACAATTGCACCAAAAAACCCATCAAATACCTAGGAATAAACCTAACCAAAGATATAAGAGATCTGTATGATGAAAACTATAGGAAACTTATGAGGGAAATGGAAGACGACACAAAGAAATAGAAAAACATTCCATGCTCATGGTTTGGAAGAATAAATATAGTTAAAATGTCATTACTACCCAATGCAATCTACACATTCAATGCAATCCCAATTAAAATGCACCAGCATTCTTCTCTAAGCTAGAACAATCTTAAAATTTGTATGGAACCACAAAAGACCACGAATAGCCAAATATTGAAGAAGAAAACCAAAATGGTAAGTATCACCATCCCAGACTTTAACCTCTACTACAAAGCTGTCATCATCAAGACAGTATGGTATTGGTACAAAAACAGACACATAGACCAATGGAATACAATAGAGAACTCAGAACTGGACCTACAAATGGTTGGCCAACTAATCTTTGACAAAGTGGGGAAAAGTATCCAATGGAAAAAAGTCAGCCTCTTTAACAGATGGTGCTGGGAGAACTGGACAGCAACATGCAGAAGAATGAAACCAGATCATTTTCTCACACCATACACAAAAGTAAACTCAAAACGGATAAAGGACCTGAATGTGAGACAGGAAACCATCAAAACCCTAGAGGAAAAGCAGGAAACAGCCTCCTTGACCTCAACCGCAGCAATCTCTTACTTGACACATCCCCAAAGGCAAGGGAATCAAGAGCAAAAATGATTAAAAAAAAAAAAAAAAAGCTTCTGCATGGCCAGGGAAACAATCCACAAAACTAATAGACAACCAACTGAACAGGAAAAGATATTTGCAAATGATATATCAGATAAAGGGCTAGTATCCAAAATCTATAAGGAACTCACCAAACTCCACACCTGAAAAACTAATCCAGTGAAGAAATGGGAAGAAGACATGAACAGACACTTCTCCAAAGAGGACATCCAGATGGCCAACAGACACATGAACATGAAACGATGATCAACATCCCTCCTCATCAGGGAAATACAAATCAAAACTGCACTGAGATAACACCTCACACCGATCAGAGTGGCTAAAATGAGCAAATCAGAGAACTCTAGATGCTGGCAAGGATGTGGAGAAATGGGCACCCTTCTACACTGTTGGTGGGAATGTAAACTGGTTCAGTCCCTCTGGAAAACAATGTGCAGGTTCCTCAAAAAAATAACAATAGAACTCCCCTATGACCCAGGCAATAGCACTGCTAAGAATTTACCCAAGGGATACAGGAGTGATGATGCATAGGGGCACATGTACCCCAGTGTTCATAGCAGCACTCTCAACAATAGCCAAAACGTGGTAAGAGCCTACGTGTCCATCAAATGACAAATGGATCAAGATGATGTGGTTTATCTATACAATGGATAACTAGATGGCAATGAGAAAGAATGTAATCTGGCCATGTGTAGCAACATGGATGGAAATTGAGGGAGTTATGTTGAGCAAAATAAGTCAGGGAGAGAAGGACAGCTACCATATGTTTGCACATATAGGTGGATTAGGAGGAACTTAACGAAGGACCGTGGGGGAGAAGAAGGGAGGCAAACCATGAGAGACTCTCGAATGCTGAGAACAAACTGAGGTCTGATGGGGGTGGGGGAGACGGGCAGGGGGGTGATGGCATGGAGGAGGGCATTTGTTGGGATGAGCACTGGGTGTTATATGGAAAACAACTTGACAATAAAATATTTAAGAAAAAAAATTAAAAATAAATAAACACATGCAGTTGTAAATATTGCAATTATGCAAAAATAAATTTGGTTTTCCCGGTTTTAAAAAAAGGGGGGATAAAACAGTGAGATGGCTGAGTAGGAAGATATTAAGCACACTTGGTGCCATAGATACAATTAGACAACACCCATTAGTGCATGAATAACCCAGACAATGACATGGAGAGTATCAGAATGGATTCTCCAAAGCCAAATGCAGAGAAGAGGCTACAGTGGAGTAGGCAAAAAAGGTGGGGGCATGGTCAGGAGCTAAAGGGACCCAAAGGACTATCTGTAGGATTGAGGGAAAGATGCTGTGGACTCAAAGAGTGGAGAGAAATGAACCCCCACATGAGGCACCCCAGGCACAGTGAAGCCCTAACAGGAAGACAGGAAGACAGATTCCCATAACATTTAGCTTTGACAACCACAGGGGACTAATCTCTCCAGTTATTACAATCAGCAGGACTTAACAAGGTAGAACTTTAAAAGTCAACAAGGCAGGGCTCTTGGCTCTGGGCCCTGGCAGAACCAAGAAGGCAATAGGAAACTGAGTCCCCATCCTTAAAGAGACAGCATAACAAACAGCCCCACTGAAATATACCCTAGAAGCAGCAGTTCGAAAAACATCTGGCGTATAAAGAGAAGGAGATTCATTTAATCTCAAAGAGTGTGCTGGAGGGGCAGGGATCTTTAGGAGAATTCTCTAGGGAAAAAAATGCTAGTGGGCACCATTTCCCTCACCCTACCCCAGACTAGACACACAGACACCTGGGGAACCAGCACAGCACCAACACTCACACCCAACTTGCTCACAGGACACGAGCCTTCTACAGGCACACCGCTTCTGGAAGGCCTCAGCTTCAGGTCTCCTCCCATAGCAGAAATGAGTAAACCTTCCTAACTCCTTAAGTCCCTGCATGCGCTCTTCTGCAGATCTGCCCCCTCCAACCCAGCAGGCTTCTTTCCCAGGCAGTTGCAGGTCCTCTCCCACAACACACCTCCACAAACCTAGGTAATACCTCAGGACCAAACTAAAGTTCTCTTGCAGACCCAGCCCCTCCAATAAGCAGAGGCTGGAGTCCATCCAAAGCAGTGCCACAAACGGCATTTGCAGGCAGCCCCGACAGGGGCCAGCACCACTCCAAAGTGACTCCTGCTCTGGGAGACGGGAAGATAAACACACACAATAAATAGTACTACAGTGACCTCGACAGTGGGCTGGGTGGGGGCAGACCTATGGTCTGACTTCAGGTCCCATCACCAACAAAAGCTCCTCAGGGGCAACAAGGAGAAAGCACCATACATTTCAGTGCCACTGCAGCTCTGTCAAAAACCTGGCCTGACCCAACTCAAGCCCAAGGTGTCCTGAGACTGGCTCACTAACAACACTGGAACCAAACTTTGCTCACAATTCAAGAAGAGCCACTGAAGATGACTGAAGGCAAATGAGGCTCTGCCACAAGAGTAGGGCATAGGCAACACACATAGGAAACATTCTTGAACCTCTAGGTTCTGATCAATGGGGACATTGCTCTGACGGGTACTAGAGGACCTCTTCTTCATAAGGCCAGTACTTTCAAGAACAGGAGACATAGCTGGCTTTCCTAACACATCAAAGAGACACAGAGAGTTACACAAAATGAGAAAGGAATATACCCCCAAATGGAAGAACAGGACAGAATCACATCAAGAAACCTAAATGAAATGGAGATAAATTATATGCCAGATAGAGAATTTACAGCATTGGTCAAAAAGACACTCACTGGCCTTGAGAAGAGAGTATGGGACCTCAGTGTGACCCTCAACAAAGAAACTGAAAACATAAAAAAGAAACAATCAGATGAAAAACTCAGGAACTGAAAAAACATACTACATGGACTACACAGTAGACTAGAGGAAGCAGAAGAACAGATCAGCAACTTAGAGGGCAGAGTAATGAAAAGCAATCCAGGTGAACAGGAGATAGAAAAAATAATAATAAATTAACTTAGGGAACTGAGTGACATCATCAAGCCTAATAACATTTGCATTATAGGGATCCCAGGAGAGAGAGAAAAGGAAGTAGAGAGTGTATTTGAAGAAATAATAGCTGAAAATTTCCTGAATCTAGAAAAAAGACAGAAATCCAAATCCAGGAGGCACAGAGATCCCCCAATAAAATCAGCCCAAAGAGGTCCACAGATGACACACAGTAATTAAAATGGCAGAAAGAAGTAGTGACAGAGAATTTTAAAAGCAGCAGGGGAAAACAGTTACAAGGGAAACCCCATAAGGCTACCTGCTGATTTTTTCAGCAGAAACTTTGCAGACCAGAAGGGAGTGGCATGATATACTCAAAATGCTGAAAGGAAAAAAAAATGCAACCAAGAATATTATAATCAGTAAAGCTATTATTCAGAATAGAAGGAGAACTAAAGAAGCTCCATACAAATAAAAGTTAAAGGAATCCATGACCAATATGCCAGCCTTACAAGAAATGTTAAAGGACACTCTTTGAGTTGAAAGGAAAGACCATAAATAGGAGTAAGAAAAGTAGGAGGCACAGAAGCAGTAAAATTAAGTATATCTATAAAAATCAGTCAAGGGACTCACAAAATAAAAGGATGTAAAGTAGGACATCACATTCCTAAAACATGATGGGTGGGGGAAGGAGTAAAGAAGAGGTTCAAACTTGGGGCATCTGGGTGGCTCACTCGGTTAAGTGTCCAACTCTTGGTTTCTGCTCAGGTCATGATCTTATGGCTTTGCAGGTTCAAGCCCCACATCAGGGCAGATCAGGTGCTTGGGATTCTCTGCCTCCTCTCTCTCTGATCCTCCCCCACTCACACTGTCTGGATTTCTCTCAAAATAAACTTTAAAACAAATTACAAAAGAATGGGTACAAACTTAACCATCAACTTATCTACAGACTGCTACACACATAACATGTTATATGTAACATTAATGGGAAAGAGAAAGCAATCCAAGTATATCACTAAAGAAACCCAGCAAAATGAGAGAATAAAGGTGACGAACAGAGAAGAATTACAAAAAACCATAAACAAGTAACAAAATGGTAAAAATTACATACCTATCAATAATTATTTCAAATGTAAATGGACTAAATAAATGCTCTAATCAAAAGACATAGGATGATAGAATGGATTTTAAAAATAGGACCCATCTATATGCTGCCTACAAGAGTCCCAATTTAGACCTAAGACACTTGTAGATTTAAAGAGAAGAGATGGGAAATCAATTATCATGCAAAGGGGGTTCCTGGGAATATCACAAAGGATTTATTCTTTCACCTTGTATAAAGAGAGATGGTAGAAATAATTAGGTGTATTTGATATGAGTTAGAGGAAAGTGTGTCAATTTAGAAGGGCAAACAACCCTTCACAGGGTTAAATTTCAGTAAAATGTTATTAATGTAAATATTGCAGAAATCCTATGAGATTTCCATAGCTTTGTTACTGCACTGGCTAGGTTTCTATGTGTTTATCACTGCACTGATGTTAAATTTTCTGATATTAGATCTTGAGAGAATCATCATAATTCCTGTTGCTATTAAAGTATTGATTTGAACAATTTTACATATTAAATTGAATCCAGAATATTCTAGTGGTTTTCACTTGGAGATTCACATCTCTATTTGAAAATAGAGATTTTCATTTTGTTTATAGATATTTTATATAAAACTTTTTGACTGACTTCAGTTTGTTTTGCATGTCACAAAAACAAGAAAATTTTCTTGTCAGTAACATTATTCCTACAAATAAAATCTCATCATGTCTTTCACTTTTGAAATTTATCATTACTAAGTCAACCACAGTGATTTTATATCTTTATCTATAGACAGTTGTTTGTTTTATTCTAATGCTTCCCTGAAAGTAACTGCAAATCAGCTACAGCAAAGTTCTTTAATTAAAAGGGACTCAGAGACCCTTTGAAAATGACTATGCCAGTCAAGTAGTTTTGGGTAGAGATTCCTGAAGGCATTTCGTAAATAAGTTGAAGGCCATGTAATAGAATAAATAAAGATTTCCATATTTCTAGTGGAGAAGCAAATGTGGTCATGAGATTGCAAAACCAAGACCAAACCGAATAAGAATTGAATACATAAGATCAAATGACTAAGTTGTGTCTGGAATATTGCTAATATTTTAATATTCTCTTTTCTGGAAATATGGAACCACTTTCTCCTCTTTTAAGCTATATATAAGTCAAACAATTTAGCAGACTATGGTATTATAAACAAAAATAAAATATTTATATTTTTGCCTTTTTCATATCCTCCAGAATTTGGAAACTTTTACTGGGTATTTTATACTCATGGGAATATATTTGTATAGATTCAGTAAGTGTTTGTCTGACATGTTAACAGGACATAACTGAACACTTTAGTTATGACATTTTTAATTGTTCCATTTTCTTCAACATCAGCTTCAACCCTCCAAACTAACATTTCCAATTTAGTCCCAAGAACTGAAACCTGAACACCTAGATCCTTATCAGTACTCAACACTGATGCATATCTGGTTTCCCCTAAGGATCCAAAGAAATACTAACACCACAGACTAACAAATTGACATATTATTCAAATGACTCATCAGTGCATCAGACCAAACACGGGCTGGATTTCTCCCTGAACAAGTAAGTCAATGTCTGGACCAAAAAGAATGCCTAGAGAAACAATCGGGTCATACCTGCCTCTGTACGAAAGGTAATCAATACTGTAGACAAAATCACCAAGAGCTAAGACACTTATTTTTAATATTTAAAAGTTTTTAATATTTATTTTTGAGAGAGACAGACAGAACACAAGCAAGGGAGGGGAAGGGAGAGAGGGAGACACAGAATCTGAAACAGGCTCCAGGCTCTGAGATATGAGCACACAGCCCGATGTGGGGCTTGAACCCATGAACCACCAGAACATGATCTGTGTCGAAGTCAGACCTTAACCAACTAAGCCACCCAGGCACCCCAACACCTTATTTTCAAAAGGATGTCACATTTAATGAGGAATATGGCACAGAGAAAGATTTTCATTGACTAACCTCTTGGAACCTGCTGGAATGAAAAGGTTCAGGATTCATCTCCTGACTCTACCACAACTTTTAAGATTTTTTTTTAAATGTCTTATTTTGAGAGAGAGTCAGAGCTAGCAGGGGAGGGGTCGAGAGAGAGGGAGAGAGAAAATCCCAACCAGGCTCTCTGCCATCAGCACACAGCCCAATGTGGGGCTCCATTCCACAAAATGTGAGGTCATGGCCTGAGCCAACATCAAGAGAAGGACCCTTAACCGAGTCGCCCAGGAGTGCCACCACAACTCTTATTTGAATATTTGCCTCTTTCATTTCACGTATCCCTATTTTAAGAGGACTGATCTCCAGGACTATAAATCACCTGATGTTTTCCATCATGCCTCAATAGTGTTCAACTGGCTTTGTAATTTATGAGAGATTATTTTGTAGGTCCAGATTAACCCTACTCAGGAGGTTTATGACTGCTTGAGTTTTTCAGTGATGAATGATAATCATCATGAACAAAAGAAATGGCTACTTTGATCTTGGAGATGACATACCAAAACTTATGATACATAACTAAAGCAGTACTTATAGGAAAGTGTATAACTGCAGATAAGTACTGTAAAAAGAATTTAAATCAATAAGCTAACCTTTCCCTTTACTGAAAAAGAAGAGCAAACTGAATACCAAGCAGGTCGAAGGAAGGAAGTAAACTTCTAATAAAGATTACAGTGGTGACAAAATGTCACATTTTACAAGATATAAGGTCCTGGAAAACAGCAAGTCCCTCCAAACTTCTGTGTTCTGAGAAGCTGAGAAGTGGATTTCCACTAAAAAGAAACCTGCCTTATATAATTTCAGGGAAATTGGCTGTCCACTCCTCAGTGACTATTATAAGACTCAGGGATGACTTGTTTACCCATGACATAGCCACACACAGATATTTCCCTTTTACCTGAACATACTGAGAAGCCAGACACGCAGGGCCAGCAACACACACTATTTTTTTTTTTTTTTTTTTATCTTACGGGAGATTAGCTGAACTATATTTTCCTGTGAAGCTAGCTAGGTACACAGATAAACATTTCCTGTTGAGCTGACTGAGACTTCCCATGATCACAAAAAAATCCAAAACAATTTACACAGTTGTTACTTAATTCTATCTATAATCATATAAAAAGCAAAACCATCCTGCTCAGATATTTTGATATTTGGACCTGGAATTTTCCTCTTATTGCAATAACCATTAAATAAAATAAATTTACTTATTTGATCAGTGTTGCACTTGGCAGAATAGTGAAAATCACCAAAACTTCATCTAGACTATTACTGTCTAATGTGGTGATGAAATTGTGGGTGTTTGCTTATTCCAAGTTCATCAAATTGTACATATTAAATATATATAGTTCTTTATGTAGTTATTCCTCAATAGGGCTGTTAAAATTTATATAATTATTTTCAAGAAGAAATAGAATATATTAGTAAATTTGGTAAATTGCTTAATTTAATTAAAAACTGTTTAAGAAGACTTACATATAGTGCACTATTTTGTTGGAAACATAGTATATATGTAAAATTGGGCAAAAGATTAATGAGACAGAAGGCTAAATTGAAAATGTCTGTGGATTTAAACATGATAATTATTACTGGAAATAAGTCTATTAGTTTACTTAAGTAGATTGCGGAAAAACAAGATTAAAGCTCAAGTAATTATACAACATCGTTGTTCTACAAATGACAATTCATCCAACTACTTCATGGTAAATTTTGCAATCCATGAATGTTGTGTAATTACTTGCATTTTGGAACTCTAATACAAAACCAATAGCTGCTTTTTAATATTTGACATGAGACAACATCTACTACACCAGCTTCTCAACCTGCTTCCAGACCCATTAACCTGGCACACTAAAAAGTCTTTTCTTATTTGGGGAGGGGGAATTATAATAACATGCTATTTGGTCCCATCATGAAGAACTAGAATTCATCTTATAGACTGGGGCCGATGTAAATACAAATTTACATGTGTTAAGCAGCCACCTTGGTCAGAAATATGCCCCAATTTAGAAAGCCATGATTTACATGTAGAATTCTAGTTAGAATTTAAAAGAATTCCTGGGGTGCCTGGGTGGCTCAGTTAATGTCTTTCTCTTAACTTTGGCTCAGATCACAATCCTAAGTTCATGTGCTCAAGCCCCATGCTTGGCTCCATGCAGAACATAGAGCCTGCTTAAGATTCTCTCTATCCCTCTGGCCCTCTTCCCCACTTATGTGCTCTAAAATATTTTAAAAAATAATTCCAGGGGTGACTAGGTGGCTCAATCAGCTAAGTGTCTGACTTTGGCTCAGGTCATGATCTCACGGTTTGTGAGTTTGAGTCCCAGTTCAGGCTTTGAGTTGACAGTTCAGTGCCTAAAGACTGCTTCAAATTCTGTCTCCTTTTCTCTCTCTACCCCTCCTCCATTTGCACTCTGTCTCTCTCTCTCAAAAATAAACAAGTATTACAAAATGTTTTTAAAAAAGGAATTACTGCTAAGTGACCCAAAATGTTTTGTTCACTGTACTAAATTTATCTGATGGAATATTAATAAAGTCAGTGATTAATGATGTATTGAGCACTCCCATGTATTAAGCAATATGTAAATTTAGAGTTACTTTTTGTCACTTAGCCATTTACAATTGTAGACAAATGGAACAAGGAAAAATTAATGTAACTTTGGTTAATTGCATTCATATGAAAACCTTAGTGGGACTGATGGAATGCAATGGCCCATCTTTTCAGAAGTCATAAATCCTGTGAATCTGGAGATATTCCTGAAAAGAATATCTTTTGTAGACTTAAACATTAAGCTAATTTCTATAGCAAGTATAATTAAAATAGTCATACTGAAGCAAACCCAATTAAGTTTTAACACAAGTACATTTCATATCAAATGTAGTTTGATTACCAACACAGCCTATGTTCATTTCCCTAACTTTTCAGAATCTAGTTTAAGTTTATTTATTTTTGAGTGGTAGGAGGTAGAGAGAGAGGAGGGGAAGAGCAGAGAGGGAATCCCAAGCAAGCTCCTCTCAGTCAGCACAGAGCCAGATGCAGGGCAGGATCTCATGAACCCTGAGAACATGACCTGAGTCGAAATCAAGAGTCACATGATAACCGAATGAGCCACCCAGGTGGCCCCAGAATCTAGCTTTAATGATCCTTTAAAACAATGTAAGGGGTGCCTGAGTGGCTCAGTCAAATTTCAGCTAGTCATGGTCTCACGGTTCATGGGTTCGAGCCTTGCTTTGGGCTCTGCAATGACACTGTGGAGGCTGCTGGGATTCTCTCTCAAAAAAAAATAATAAATAACTAGTGTAAGTGTAAATTCCATCACTATTTCCTCTTATTCTTGAAGTCTCCACATGAAACCACTAGGAGTTCCTTCCCATTAAAATTTCTATTTTAAAATGGCATTCCTGGGGTAAATGCAGACGTTCACAGGTAGACATGACTGTTTAATTACACTATGCCTCCTCTGCATATCATAAAAGGCCATTTGAGATCCCGATGCCTTAACTGGACATGAAGAACTTGTTTATAAGTAGGTTTGGACTGAGGAGGAAGGCAGTATGGTGGATTATATGTCTTTGGAATACAAGTAATTTTGCTCCTTCAGTTTCCTCATTTTTAAGATTTTTTTCTCTCATACCCAATACAGATTATGTTTCCTTCCACTGTCAATACAGCAGTGGTTATTTCTCACTAGAAATGCACTTAATATGTATGTGATCTTATAACTCTATCCCCTCAGGTCTCTACTTGCAGCAGTCTGGGAATTTTCTAAAACCCTAACACTCAATTGTGTTAGTCCACATGTTGTTAACAATTATACTTCAATGAAAAACAAAATACATATGTAAGTTAACAGGCTTGCACCACAGAGTTTATTAGTCACATTTTATACCTGATTTAAACAGAAGAGGTGGGTCTTAAGGTAAAATGGCCCACTGAACATTGGGCTGAAGGATTAAAGAAAAAGTATGTGCCATAATATTAGGTGTAACTTTATTTGAACAAGTGTTTTACATATGGTGCTTTCCTGGCCAAATCATAATATATTGCTCTCGGAACCAACAGATTGCACTGGGAGTTGAGATACACTCCTACTGCCCCTATTCACACGACACATATGATAAATGCTTTTCATTCCTGTGACTAATGAGGCTATTTCTATTCATGTATAAAAGTTTTAAGACTAATGGGCAGGGACATTTTAGCCAACACACAATAATATTTGCACTTAATTAGAAGCTGATACTGCCACCTAGCATAAATGAGGCAAACTGGTAAATGTGAGATGTTGACAGAACTAATTGATCTTAGACAACTCTCAGGAATGAAGATTTTGGCTCAGTCAATGTAGAAAAGGTTCCAATCCAGCCGAAGGCCCACTTAAAAGAAGGAATAAAGATAATAGGAAATGAAACATTTGATATTTGTGAGTAACAAATATCAGTTTCATGAGGAGGCCACTTCTGGCTTTTCCTTGCTTGCTAGATACACATGCATGATACACACATACCAAACATGTATTATGATAAATATTTTACTTTTTCCTTTCCTCTCCCTTTTCCCTAATGTTGTGATGAAACTGGAGCCTCTATCATCAGAAGTCAGTGAACCCATAAAACAGCCTCTGGCTGTGACTTTGTATTCTGTTCTAATAAGGAGACATTACATAGTCTCCGTGTACATTTTTAGAATTATATCATAATGTGTATGTGCAGGTATGTACATGTGCATTTGCTGGACAGCCAAGGGGTAAAACGTAGGGAACACTTTTTTTTTTTTTTTTTTAAATCATGGTTTTATCTCTTCAGCATTTATCCACATAAGGAATTACCCCTGGTGGCGGCAGAAGGGGTAAATACGTGAAATAACATTAAAGGATCCACCCTTCCAGGACTTTAATACAGAGCAGAGCATCTGAAGGAAACTTGAGTTGAATTATCCAAAGAAACACTGCAAAGCCCCCTGCACAAGCTCCGACCACCCTAACAGCCCAAAGCAATCCTCCTCTGTAGTTTTCACGGCGCTCCACCTTTGCCTCTCCTCAATTGTGTGAACTGTTCCTTTCCAATGCATTTTTGCTTATGTTCCATTTGACTTCTAATTAATACATGTGGAGGGGAAAAAAGAGCCTTCCATGTTTTGACTTTAATTTTTGATGAATTGTATTTTCATATATCTGAGTTTAAATAGTATGTTCTGGTAATGTTCTACTAAATAGCCAGATCACTTAGAAATCCTCTTGCCCTAATGTAAGAGCAAACCAGACTTGCTGTGGGTTTTACAAATGTGAGACTGCTATTCTTACCCCACATTTAAAATGTTCATTGGAAATTTTGAGTTAAAATGTAGAATGTAAGTTTATAATTTTATTCTTTTCAAGCAGAACACCTCATTTCCGGAATGGATCACTGATGTTAAGTGGAAACCTATATTTAACTTGTGCAATTTTTTTTTCATAGAAAGAAGCAACAGGGAAGGCTTGAAAATGAGCACTGGTTCAGGAAATTAGCTCTATATGCCACAAACCCTTTAAAAAATAATCCACATCTGCTCCCTTCTTCCATTCCTTAAACGCTAGAAGATTCTGTATTGGTTTCTATTTTAAAGAAACTCTGTTTTCTTTGGCATAATGCTGATGGTAGCACATTTCAGAAAGAACAAATAGTTGTTAAGCAAAGAGCTATTATCAGACTAGGAACACAGAAGAGGTTGTAGAAACAGACTTGTGATTATTTCAGAATGAGGTCCCTAAGTTATGTGGTTCAAATAGACTTATATAAAATGAACAATATTCTGTGTGTCCCAATGCTCAGCTCAGCAAACTCACATTCCAAACTTGCCTCTCCTCTCCACCACTGCCACCTTCCAATATATTTTTCATAGTGCAGGCAAAACTGTCTAGATTATATTTCTGATTCTATTACTTCCTGATTAATACCCTTTTAAAAGCATCCATCTGCCCTGTGCGTAATGTACAAACCCACTTTCACCACTTACATATGCCTTCTTGTCATATATCATGAATAATATTCATGAAAATTAAGTTTGCAACATTTGGAAAAATAGAAATGATCAGATCTGAAATGAAGACTTAGAAAAAGCCATTGAAGAGATTAAGAAATCTTCAGGAGATAAAGAACATTCAGGACAATATAAAAATAAACCAATGTGAAGACCCAGTAAATAAATAGGGGCCTATTTAAAGGAATTAACCTTGGGGCACCTGGGTGGCTCAGTCAGTTAAGGATTCGACTTCGGCTCAGGTCATGATCTCATGGTTCCTGGGATTAAGCCCCACATTGGGTTCTGTGCTGAAACCTCAGAGCCTGGAGCCTGCTTTGGAATCTGTGTCTCCGTCTCTCTCTCTACCCCTCCCCAGCTCGGTCTCTGTCTCTGTCTCAATAATAAATGAACTATTTTTTTAAAAAAAAGTTTAAATAAAGAAAGAAATTAATTTTGTGGCACCGAGTGTTCAGTTAAGCATCTGACTCTTGATTTCAGCTCAGGGCATGATCTTGCAGTTTGCGAATCTGAGCCCCATGTCCGGCTCCCTGCTCACGGTAGAGAACTTGCTTGGGATCTGTCTCTCTCTCTCAAAATAAACAAACATTAAATTTTTTTTTTAAAATAAAGGAATTAATCTTACTCATACAATTTTGCATATACAATTCATGATGATTTAAACACTGGTTTGGAAGATTTGTATTCAGAGAAATGTTCTAAAATGTAGATCTTGAATAAATGTTTAAGGAAAGTATATTGGTATTGAACTCATGTTACTGAAAACATAGGAAACCGTGAACATATAAAGCTAATGTATTTTTTCAGAAAATGTGTAATTCCATACATATACTAAATAGATCAAGGGTGTAATAAACTAGGTCATGGCAAAAACTTGAGGCTTCAATGTACAGTAGAAAGTATACTTGATTAGAAGTTTAAATATCTCATCTATATTCTCACTGTCTAGAACTATGGCAATACGTAAGGCAAAGAAACTCTTTTAAAATATATCATTTACATCTAAAGGAAACATTGTAAAAGAAGTTGAATTTGTAGCATGACAGGATTTTTTAAATAATTTATAATTCACTGGATATATGACTTCAGCTAATGATTTAACTTTATATTTTTAGTGTAAGTAAGGATAATTTAAGTTCATTAAATGTTGGTCTCTTTTTCTTATAAAATAGAAATAACATTTAGATTTTACTCATATATTCCATAACAAGTGATGTGATTTGAATATTAAGTGTTCCTATTAATTTTAACAAGATAAATTTACGTGAAATCTATTTTATGGTATCTTTGTTTTCTCAGATATTCTGTATTATCGTTCATAAATACATCTCTTCCTAGAATCAATGATTAACAAATAAGAACCATGAGCAGAAATGAGTTCTAAATGTTGTGAAATACAAGGAAACTGGGGCATAAATAGGGTTCCTGTCAGCCATGAGGGACAGTTTGGACATGTTCCAGGGGGTATTCTTCAGGAATATGATAAAAATTATAATTCAGAAAGATGTGTACATATGCAGTGTAGAAAATAGATTGCACTGTGACAATTCTGAAGCAAGAGGCAGATGTACTGGTTGTGTGGCAAAAGCCAGCAAAGAAATGACAAGATTCCAAGCTAACACTTGGGAGGTAAAAGACATGTATCCATAACCCTGCTGACTGACTAGGAATGAAAAGTTGAGAAGAGTAAGAATTCTATCATGGCTCCAGAAAGCAAATTTTCAAGAAGGCATTCTGGAATTATTTAGATCACCTCCAAACAGCAAGGATCGTATTTGCTGGAAATAAGAGGTAAGTGCTACAGATGACCTACAGCCTAGCTACTTACTGTCCATGAAACGACAGCACTCGCAACCCCTGGAGGCTCACTAGGGACTCAGTCACAGGCTCTACCTCAAAACTACGGAATCTGAATCTGGATGTTCACATTGGTAACCTCGATGATCACTGGGAACAAAGGATAGAATTAGAGGTGACCTTCCTCAACATCACTCACAGTCCTTACTTCCTCAAAGAATATCTAAAGGTGCTGGTTTCTGGAAATGTTCTGGGACCACATACCACTGGACATAGCATGAAGTTTACTAAAATTAAAGCAACTGCTCTTATGAAACTAAGCATGTAGGTAAAGAAAGGAGTTACTTTTGAGCCAAGAGAAATGATTTTTTTTTAATTATAAAGGAGTGTTCCTGCCACAAAATGTGAGCAGTGAGAGTAATCTTTTAAATTTAGTAGATTCCAAGACTTTGTGCTGGACTATGAAGTTGCAGCACTGATAGCCTGACATAACATTCTAATTGGGAGCTTAGAGCCCAGGTATAAAGATTTAGGTTGCCCATTAAGCCAGGTGTGGGGCCGCTGACAGTAAAGAATGGGTGGAAGCAGCTCTAGAATGGGCGGAAGAAGATGATGATGGCCACTGATTACTGACTTGGAACCAACTTCATCAATCGACAGAGATGTTGATTCACTCAATAAATTTTGTCTTTTTAAAGTTATTCATACCCACTATACAGAAACTGTAAAAGTACACTATAGACTTGATATGTGGTACATGACTGGCTCTGAGTAGAGCAAAGATCCTGCCTCTGAACCATCCACATCCCCTCCACTTGTATTTCCATGAATACAGGCCCAACTTCTAGCTACCAGCACTTACTGGTTTGGGCTGAAAATTCTGACAGTGTACTCTGCTCTGACTGCAAGTAGGCTGAAAGTACTGGGGCATTAACTTTAGAAGTCCCTACCGGTGGACAAATACACCTACTTTGTTGCAGCTGAATCACATATAACCTCTCTGGTTATATGACTGAATCATGCATCCTACTGACTCTTAAGCAGTGGCTCACAGAATTTTTCTCCAGTTGCTCGTTGTTGTAACACCTGATAATGCACTTTTTTGCCTGCCTTCTCATCCTTCTCTCATCTTATCCTCACCACTCTTTACTGAGACCCTTTCCCATGTAAAACACTAGCACCCAACAGTGGTCTCGGGGCCTTCCAAAAGGTGGGTGCCATCAGCATATAGTTACATTACAATCAGAAACTTGGAAGACACTGCTCCTGAAGACTTGGTAATTCATAGAGGTGCACAGATTCATAATAAGAAACAAAATTCAAGGACAAGGGGCAATAGGACTACACTGATCCTAGAAAAGAATCGGAAAAATTGGAGACAGACAATTTGCTATTAATAAGCTGAATGCTGGCCAGGAAGACAAGAAACAGAGAGAGCTAACAATTACAGAAATGCGAAGTATTTTAACTAAATATTCTCTACTCTTTTTAGCATCACTGATAATATCTGTGTTATCCATAGGCAGGTCTCTGATTTCAGTTAATGGGAGGTAAAAGAGGTTAATTTGGTAAGTGAATCACAGAGAAGAGTAATGGAGAAAAGCAAAATCTGTTGGCAAAGGAATATAAAACAGTGAAACTCTGAAGAGATGAAAATAACGCAGACCATGAAATAACTGGGGGGAAAAAAAAACTAAAACAACAAAAAACCAAAGGGACCAGTAGGGGTATCAGGTCAAAGCTCTCTGGGCAAGAGTATAGTGTGACACAGTAAAAAATATGAAATGGTAAGTCTGGGGAAGAGAACACCTGAAACTGAACTTCAAAAGAGTAGAGGTTGAAAACCATTTTTTCGATAAAGATATACTTTTCAAATGATAACCATGTTTTTCCGACATGCAACCAAACTCTTTTCAAGATGTGACAAAATATAAGGCCTTTCTTCAAACAGAGAAACCACATAAAAAATACATACTTAATGAAAAGATACTTTCATTTTTTTTTTAACTGAATTTCACGTAGTCACTATCAAAATAGCCCAAGATTTATGAAGTAAATAAAAAGTTTCCACTTAAAGCTCAATGATCCAGTGCCTGAAGGGATCCTTGAGTAATTGACATTTGTCAAAATTACTCTAGACAAGTCGGGGGGTATAGAGGAGTCAAATCATTCATGCAGGATTTGGGAGCTAAATAATACTGTTTGGTGATCTTTACCCTAGGTTTACAAAGTAACTGTACTGTTTCATTTTTTATTTTTACTTAGTGACTTATTTTAAAATTTATAAAGTGTAAATTAGGGGAGCTCGGGTGGCTCAGTCGGTTAAGCGTCCGACTTTCGCTCAGGTCATGATCTCGCGGTTCGTGGATTCGAGCCCCGCGTCGGGCTGTGTGCTGACTGCCAGCTCAGAGCCTGGAGCCTGTTTCAGAGTCTGTGACTCCCTCTCTCTCTGACCCTCCCCTGCTCACGCTGTCTCTCTGTCTCTCTCTCTCTCCTAGAAATAAAACGTTAAAAAAAAATTAAAAAAAAAATAAAGTGTAAATTATAATCTATGTACAAATACAAATGACTCATAAACATGGATTTCAATGAATTTTCAAAGTGAACAAGTGTTTCACACTACAAAAGAAGAAAAAACACATTGGCAGGAACACAGAGTCGCCTTCTTGCATTTTTGATCAATATCGATTCCCTACTCAAAGTAACCACTTCCCTGAATTCTAACACTGTATTTCAGAATTGTCTGATTTTGCACTTAACCAGAATCCTATAGATTTCTCTGTATGACTTATATTCAAGTTTGTAAGATTAATCCACGTTGTCTTATATAGGTAGTACATTATGTAATTAAACTAGAATGTCCTATAGTGCTAATATAGTCTGATTTATTCATTCTAATTTTTAAAATTTATTTTGAGAAAAAAAGCAGGTGAGTGAGGGGTAGAGAGAGAGAGAGAAAATCCAAGCAGGCCCCACACTGTCAGCACAGAGCCCAACACAAGGCTCAACCTACCAACCGTGGGATCATGACCTGAGCCAAAACCAAGTAAGACACTTAACTGACTGAGCCACCCAGGCACTATGATCCATTCTACTTCTGATGGCAGTTTGAACTTTATCAGTCGTGGCTGAAAATGTCTTCTCCCCTTCGTGATTTAGAATTATTCTTTTGTGATGCCATTATATTTAAATATGTATTCCGTCTTGAATTTTTGTGCATGTAATTTCATAGAAATATGGCTTTGAACATTCTCACACATATGCATAGAGTTATGAGGTAACAGATCACACACATGTTCAACTTGAACATGGAAAGTCATCAGTGTTTGAGAGTTTCAGTTATTCCTCACAGCTTGAGCTTGACAGTTATTTTTTTAGCCATTTTGGTTTGGCATTTATCTGTCCAATTTAGACATTACCATCATCAAAAAGCAGGTTACGTCCGCTATATTAAAAGGATCCAGACTCATTAGTAAGTGTAAGTCAGATCTAATCATCAGTCACAATTGAGCATGTAACACTAATCCTTGGGCATTTTGAACTAGAAAAGAACATACAACTGGTCTAGCACAACCCTTCTATACACAAAAAAGTATTAACCTTTAAAGTTAGACTGGAGTTAGACCTGAAGCCTATAGGCAAATTACGTAACATCTTTGAATCTAACTTTTTTTCTTATTTAAAATAAGACTAATAGGATCTAATTTTTAGATAATTTTTAACTGAATATATAATTTTTGACTGAAAATATCTACTAATCAAATGGAATGTACTTGAACATTCTATGTAATCAGTAAACCTCGGATTCTTTACCCCTTTATTTTGCAACTGTAGAAACTGGATTAGAGACTGAACTTAATCTACATTACCAAATATCCCTAAAAGATGCCCTGGGGGTAAAAACAGGACCTCCTAAATACACTTCCCCAAGTATTCTAATGAGCTTTCAACTTCACTGCATGTGAAACAAGGAAGAAAAACTCTGACAATGGGAGTAAAATCTTGATACCTTAATTGGAATATCTAAATCTATATAACTTTTCATTGAACTTTCATTCTTAAGTATGAATGCTCTGAAAAAAATGATAAAGTTACTAGAAATACAAAGATACATATTTAGATTTTACATAAAATTAGTTTCAATTTATTTACAAATATTCATTAGATTTTGATTTCATCTGTTTATAAAAGTCAAACTCAGCAGTTTTACATGTCAGGTCTACGACTTCCCCTACCATCCTTGGGATACCTTCCTTCATTGCTTTCTGTTACAGGAGATATCTCTATCTACATGTCTGGATTCCATTTTCTTTTTTTAACCTTTTGCATGAGCCCATTCTTTCTACTGTGTATGTACTTGAGTATGTCTTTTTGCAACAGAGGCTTATAAAAAAGGTATAATTCAATGTCTAACAAGAGAGTTTTGGGAAAGCATTTTTATTCCTGTCTATTATGGTTTGTGATATTTCTAAACCTCTCACCAATTAACCAGGGCATTATAAGGTAGCCAGAGGGAAGCCAACTTAAGTAGTTGAGATAGCTTAATCAGAATCTATATGTACTGTCAACAGAAGCAACTAACAGCTCATCTGGGCTGTGAAAATATGAGATGGATTCCACAAGAATATTCTAGTGCCAGCTCTGGGCTACATCATTCTGGCACCAATGTGAAAAAGAGAGCAATTTCTTCTACAGAGAAAGATTTAATTTAGATCTAGCATCCATCATTGAAAGAGCTTTTGTTTTTGTTTTTGTTTTTTTACATCTCCTTGCTAGCCCGCTGCACATTCCAGAAAATTATCTTTTGCTGTAGTGCTTACAAAATACCTCTCATCAGCACTGTGCATCAAAACCCATCAATTTGACTCTAGTAAATATATGCAGCAAATTAGTATCCATATTCTCATGATTCTTTTCTTCCAATAAAGAATAGCTACCTTTTGAGGTTAATTTCTCATTGCTATTAACCATCATTTTCTGTTCATATTCACTTCTCAATCCTACAATTCTTAAGGGTTTGGTGTGTCTTCCACAAATTCTTGGCTCCAGTAACATTACCTTGGTATGTGTTTTAAACAGAGCACTTGCAATTATTTTATCCTATAGAACATTTGAATAAAACATCAAACACATTTTCTTCCTCATTTGTTCACATGATAATGTGAAAGACTAAAACAACAATTAAAAAGAAAAAAAACAGCAAGGGTTGCTGTTAAGATGCTCAGGACAATTTTCCTCTGAAGGTTATATTAATAATACAAATTTAAGATAACCTGTATGCTTAATGAGAACAATTAACCTGTCAATTTGCTATACTCTTACATCTGACCTTCTATGGATGAAGTTATCACCTAACTAACACTTCTATTAGCTTCTGATTTTTTTTATAATGCACATTTTAAAGTGACAATAAGTCACACACCATGGCCTAATGATGCTATTAAAATTCAAACCACTGCTCATAAAACAGTTTAAGTCTCTTTGCCCTTTATAAGCCACATTTCTGTAGATACATCAGTTGGAAGTGGAGATGTATAAAGGTGTCTTCAGGCTTTTCTCAGCAGGTAAGCATGTTTCTCAAATACTCATTGGCATCAATTCCTTCTGTGCCACTGATTCCCATGGAGGTACACAAAGACAGGGGCAGATGGGTTCAGTCTTCAAGGACTACTCTGGCTACATCTTTGCTTTTTCATGAAGGTCTAATATCTACTTTAGAGCTTCATCTTCTGCAGCCTTTACAGGAAATGTACTTGGATCAGATATTTGCTTAAAAGCAACCATTATTAAAGTCCTAATGTCAAGTGACTTAAAAGTATTTCAAACACTTCTAGAGGTAGTGACTGTGCAGGAGCCTGAAAAGAACTAAGGGACATGTTTAATGTAGAATACCAGGGACATTTCAAATGTTTTCATGAAACAGAGCTTGTAAAAATGCATGGACAATCCTCTTTAACTTACAGGTCACTAAAAAACTAGCTTCCAGAGAGCGTGTTCTATAAGTAGTATTTTAGCCTCAATTCAAACCTGATCCTTTTCTATCCTGGTCAGCCTATCCATTAGTTTTCAGTTTCACTTATAACTTCAATTGTCACTCACATTTAAAATAGTGTTTTTTCTTTCCAGGGTCAAGGATCAAACATAATCCTCTAAAAAGACTCATACTGTTTTCTCCAAAATCATATTGTTCCAAACATCTCAGATTGAAGAAGAAATCAGATTACACTAATAAAAGTCTTGTCTACACTTATGAAGTATATTTTGACTTATTTCTAAAATCCCACAATTACACACATAAATTGTGTGTAATCCACAATTACATATGAAGATTACGTGTGTATGTATGTTTTTGTGTATGTGAATCTTCTTAGTAAATAAACAGACATTCACTTTCACAAATTATTTTTCCTCTCACATCTCATTCCACATTTCTTCTTAGATTTAATTGAAAGAGCACTGTAATACCTGCTAGTAGAAAACAATACCAATATAATTGAAAGACATGTATCTGTCAGGAAGCAGATTCAGGACGATTGGAATAAATCAGACATGAATTACTTCACTCCTTTATTACTTGACTTGTCTAGGGTAATTTTGGAAAATAGCAATTGCTCAACGATCTCTTTAGAAGCTGTACAGTTTTCGATTTTGTTAATTGTGTAGGATTTATTTATTCATTTATTTTTATCACAATATTATAAGTTAGGTAGAGAAGGTATTTCTACCTCAAGTTAACAGATATGGAAACTGAACTTCTAGAATATTCAAACACATTTTAAAATGTCACCTGTCAGGCTTTCCAGCTACATATTACAAAACATAATCCAAAGAGCTAGTTTTAAATAAAAAAACCAATATAACAATATAATTTAAATATTGTCAGTTTAGGTTTGGCATGACAACTCCATGATATTCTTCAGTTCTCAGACTCTTAGTTGCTGCCCATTCTTAACACAAAGCTCTTGTCTTGACAATTCAATATAACAGCTGAAGTTCCAACGGAAGAAGTAATATATGTGTATTCACACTTATACCATTGTCCAAATTTTGGTATCATGGTCACATCTAGATGCAAATTAGAAAATATAATTTCACTGAATAAATATGATCAGCACTGAGGTAAACGGTGAGATCACATTTTGAGTAGGACACTAAAATAATGTTCAAATATGAATGAATTAGGACATACATGTCTCTAGGTTTAGAATCTTCTCTTTCTGTTAACCTTCCATACATATTTCATGATTATTTGCTTTTCTCTCTAAATTAAAACTATTTGTACATGCTTTTGCATATCCTAATAATTCAGATAAATATTCAAGTAAGGAAATCTAACAGCAGATAGCTAAAAATAGTATATATTATTCTTATAAAATTATTTTTATAGTAATATGCTAAACTGTATATGTAGTCACATATGCTATTTTTACATGTAAGAAAAATATGCAACACAGATTAATTTAAAGCAATATTTCTTATAATGGAAATGAAAACAAATTATTTTAATGAATCATTCTTGAATTAAATTTCAATTTATGTACTTATAGGCAAACCTAGACTCTTCACTTTGTTTAGAAAGCACAAGCCAGGGGCACCTGGGTGGAACAGTCAGTTAAGCACCTGACTCTTGATCTTGGCTCAGGTCATGATCTCATGGTCCTGAATTGTCCACTGACAGCATGAAGCCTGCTTGGGATTCTCTCTCTCCCTTTCTCTCTGCCCGTACCCTGCTCATACATGTGCATGCGCTCTCTCTCATGTGCAGTTTGTCTCTCACTCTCTAAACAAACATTACACACACACACACACACACACACACACACACACACACACAAGCTAGAGGGGAGCCTGGGTGGCTCAGTCGGTTAAATGTCCAACTCCTGATCTCTGTCCAGGTCATGATCTCATGATCCTGAGATCAAGCCCTACACTAGGCTCTATGCTGAGCATGCAGCCTGCATGGGATTCTTTATCTCTTCCTCTCCGTCTGCTTTTCTCCAGCTCATGCTCTCTCTCTAATTAATAAACATCAAAAGAAGCCAGAGAAACAATAAAAATACTTTAACAGAACACAAAAGTAAAAAACCAATATCTAAAAGAATATACTGCATGTATTTTAATATCTGTGTATTATTTTTTGTCTAGATTACTTAAAAATAACCTAACAAAATATTTCATGGTCAGCTCGGTACCTGGTGTGGTTAGGATCTGCTATACATCAGAACTTAGTTCAGTAACCAGCAATGACAACAACATTAAGAGCCCAATTTAGGTGCTAGTGGTGAAGACAGTTTTCAAATACTGCATAAGTTTCCCTACTTTACATTTGCATTTCATTTTAAATAGAAAAAATATTTTTCCCATAAGGAAAAATTTTATATGTCTGATTTTCTCTTAAGTAGGTATCTTTAGACTCCAGTATTTTTTAAGAGCCAGTGATATTCCTTTGTAAGTCAGCAAAATTTATTCTTCAGTGTTTGATGCCCTTTAGAAATTTATTTCAAACCTACTACTTTCCTATAGTCCAGTTATAAAAATAATATATTGCTATTTTCCTTAATTCTTCTCACTAAAAATTATATAGGACACAAAATTAGAATTATAAGATTACAAAACTATCACCCAACTTGAAACATACTCCTTTTAAAGAGGTCCTGTCATTGACTACAAGATAAATAAATCACGGTCTTGTAAATTCAGAAAATTCTAAGTGTTATTATAATTTAGAGAAAGATTTAACAATGATATTAACAAATGTAATCAAGCTGGGGGCACCTGAGTGGCTCTTTCAGTTAAGAATCAGACTTAGTTCAGGTCATGATCTCGTATTTTGTGATTTCGAGCTCCCTGCATCAGGTTCTGTACTGATAGCTCAGAGCCTGGAGTCCGCTTCAGATTCTGTGTTTCCCTCTGTGTCTCCCTCTCTCTCTGTCCCTCCCTTGTTCACACTCTGTCTCTGTCTCTCTCTCAAAAATAAGCATTTTAAAAAACTAAATGTAATTAAGCTTATTATTTCCAATGTTTTCTTTAGGAGAAAACTGGCAGAAAATCTTAAAGACCCTGAAGGAAATCTAACTGAACCTACATGATTCAAAAGGCTAATCTTACTGCATATCTATCTAGCACAATGAGAACTAGAAGAGACGTTTTAGACAAATTGAGGGACCTAAAACAGCTCCAAAATATAGCAAAAATGGTCTGTCTGTAATACAGACAGACTTCTACTTCTGGCTGTAATAAACACTCTTACACCAGAGCAATTTTCCCTATAAGTATAGCAAAACAAGCAATTTTTAAAAATCAGTTTGATGTCATTAGGGCATTGGAAATTAGAACACTGAGCTACCTCAAGGGGGGGAAAAAAAAAAAAAGACAAGACTACTGAGCTACCTCTGTGTACGTATTAGAGTGGCTAAAATCCAAGACACTGACAACACCAAATTCTGGCAATGATGTGGAGCAACAGCAACTTTCATTCATTGCTGGTAGAAATGCAAAACCAGTACAACCACTTAGGAAGACTATTTGGGTCTTAAAGAACTCATCATGCTCTTACCATAACAGCAGTTACCAAAGAAGTTAGAAACTTACATCCACAAAGTATGTCACCAAAGGAACTGGAAACTCCTATCCACACAAAAATCTGTAAACAAATATTTATGTATTTGCCATAACATGAATGGGCCTTGAGGATACTATGCTAAATGAAATAAGTCAAATAAGACAAATACATGACTGCATTTATATGCAGAATGTAATAAAACAAATGACAAAACAAAAATCATAGATCCAGAGAAGAGATTGGTGGTTGCAAGAGGAGAAAGGGTTTGGAGTGTGGGTGAAATGGTGAATGGGGTCAAGAGTTGAAGTCATGGGGATGAAATGTAGCATATAGCAGGGTGACTATAGTTAATACCATATTGCATATTTGAAAGTTGCTAAAAGTTTTCACTGCAAGAAAAAAATGTAACTTTATGTGATGACTAATATTAACCAGACTTATTACTGTGATCAATTTTCAGTGTATCCAAAGGTCAGATCACTATACTGTACACCTGGTTTACACCAATCTCAGCCTGTCAATAAACAATGGTGTGGCTGGATCAGCCTTTGTGGTTCTCATTATTGCAGGATACCCTTCAACCATAACCATCAGGAAACTTTGAAAAATAAATATTTATTACTTAAGAGACCTAGAAATTATACAATATATGTGGGCTACAAACCAAGGTCACAGGTAGAGTAAGGACAGGCAAGTACATAAAGGTTCTGCTTTTATTTGGGTCTACAGCGGGGACCCAGGGTTTTATAGACTCACACTTTATTGGTGAATTTAAAACTTAAGAGCAAGAATTTAAAGCATGGGAAGAGGATGGGGCACTTGGGTGGCTCAGTTGGTTAAGCATCCAACTTCAACTCAGGTCATGACCTTGCGGTTTGTGAGTTCAAACCGCATCTTGGGTTCTGTGCTGACAGTTCAGAGCTTGAAACCTGTTTAGATTCTGTGTCTCCTTCCCTCTCTGCCCCTCCACCACTCACTCTGTCCCTATCTTTAAAAAAATAATAATAAATATTTTAAAAAATAAAGCATGGAAAGAAGAAAACAAGTGGGCAAAATGATCAGCTATGGAAATCAACCAGGATCTCTAACCTTGATCAGGGGAGGCAGCCTGGCTTTTTATCTAAGCTAGTCATGTGGCTGGCCCTGTGTTTATTAGGGATAACCCTCTTTGCAGTGGATGCCTCAGTAATCAAACTTGAGCCAGGTATCTGTACTACAAAAGAAAAGAAAAAAACAACAACAAAAACAAAAAATGGGGTTTACATTATATATAGTGTAATATAATATTACATAATATAATGCTACATGCTAGTCAATAAAAAATAAAACTTCAGTATCTATACACTTCAAAGACAAAAGATGAACAAATCCTCATATTTGTACCAAAGTATTTTTCTGTGATATATTCAAAGAAAGAGCTGACAATGCACTTGGAAAACTCAAGAACATGAGTTTTTCTGTACAGCTAGGTGTACAGACTATCTAGTCCATCCATGTGCGCCCCTGTGCCTATCTCAACCAATGACCTCTGTCTCCTCCAGAGAAAGCCTCTACACTCATTTTTGTGCTAGCCATTAACCTTGCTCTTCTTTAGAGTTTTACTACACATACAGGTATCTCATGCTCACACACAATTTGTTTTTACATGTTATAAAGGAAATTTTAGAGTATGTTCTGCTAGCTCTTCAGTTTTCAGGAAGACTGGCTTTTAAATTCATGTGGTGAGTGCTGATATTTTCAATGATATATAAGATTCTACAAATATTTTACCAACATTTTATTAACATGCCGAGATTTATTCATTCTGCTACTGGTGGCTATTTGGTTTCTGGTTTTACTTAATTATCTAGTTTTGAACATGTGTAAGTATTCTGTAATTGTCTGCTGTTACACATTTTAAAAGTCTCTCTCTCACACACACACACACACCCTCTCCCCATATGGCAACTTCATCTTTCAAGCCTTGTGAAAAATGATTTTACTTGTAGTAGAGGATTATCATTTCTCACCTATAGTCCTAACACTTCTTATTACCCAGCTTTTCCAGGGTTTATCAAAATGGCTAATTTATAAGATATTTATTGTCGCTTTAGGTATCACTGTTTCCATAACCTTTTGTTCACCCTTTTGGTGAGGAAGGGACTCCACCTTGGGGTTATAGGGATAGTCTAACTCATGACACTGGACATTAGAAAGAGGAGATCAAGACTAGTTTTTTAGTTTACTAGTTTATCACATGAACTCAGAACTGTGGGAGACACAACACGTCATCCAGAGTGACATGGGTGAGTGTTGGACTTGGGAACAGGGTGAACAAGCCAGGGGGTATTGTGGGGGGCAGACTTTGTAGCATCAAGGGGGAGAGGTACCTGTTGCATCTTCTGCTTGGTTGCATAGTTCTGAGGACTGGTGAGGGACAAATCTGTAACTCAGGGATAAGCAGGACATGAACTTGTCCCATTTGATAATAAGGACTTTTTAGCAGAGGAACTGTGAAGGCAGAGAGAGAAGGGAAATTGCGGTCAGACCATCGCTCTCAAGATCTTACCAACTGTCATGGAAACACATTATATTAGTATTTGCCCTTTACCACAGTTCTTTATTATTTGCTTATGTTTATTGGTCACTTACTGATCTTCTGTGAACTGCCTATTCTTGACATTTTTCTATTGATAGTCACTTTTTTATATCTTGCTAATTCAGATATACCTTATATTCTGGTTACTATTATCTTATTGCATATTGACTCTTTTTTTGCAGTATTTGGTGTGTTTTCTTTTTCATTATAGATCTTATGTATAAATTCTTTAAATATTCAACTATATTAAAATTTGCCCCATATTACTTGTAAGCTCTGTGTCATAAAATATCCTTAAAATTATTAACTCTGTACTCCTTCTAAAACATACAATTTTTACTACCCCTCACACCATGGAATTATTTATTATTTTTTTAAATGTTTGTTTATTTTTCAGAGACAAAGACAGAGTATGAACTGGGGAGGGCCAAGTAGAGAGGGAGACACAGAATCTGAAGTGGGCTCTAGGCTCTGAGTTGTCAGCACAGAGCCTGACGTGGGGCTTGAGTCCACAAGCTGTGGCTCATTGCCTGAGCTGAAGCCAGATGCTTAACTGACTGAGCCGCCCAGGTGCCCCTATTTTTTCTGAATGATCTACAGTAAAAATCAAACCTGATTTCCTCAGTCATTTGTAAGGCCAGCTCTGCAATAAATCAAATGTGTATTTATATATCTATCTTGAGATCATTTTGCCTTTTCATTGTTCTTTTTTCCCCTATCCCTACACAAATGCAACACAACACTAATTAATAAGGTCATAAGTCTTAATGTTTTAAGGCAAATATCTTGCTTTGTTCTTATCCTTCTTCTTGGTTATCACTGATGCTATCTTCTTTCTTACAATATTAGTGTGAGCTTGTCAAGTTAGAGAAGTGTCTACAGGAAGTTTGATTCGACCATACTGAAAATAGGTAATTTTTTTTCCCCTTTGAAGTGCTCTCAGCTCTCTCTGGTGACAGTTTTTTGTTTGTTTTAATCCATGAGTACAAGCTAAAAGAGACCCCTCATACCAAAGAGAGAGAGAAAGAGAGAAAGAGAGAGAGAGGGAGAGAGAGGGAATTAAGCATGTACGATAGTGTCCTAATCGTCATTTCATCAGAATGTCCAGTGTCTCTGCCTCCTTAACTTACTCTTAAATTCTTCTCTTTCCTCCTGACATTTGTGTTTTGCTTTACTTTTCTATTCATATTCTCCCTCTATTATAAAAAATAGATCTGCTATATTTTTTAAATTAGCAATTAATTCATCATTAGCATAAATACTATGTTTAACAAAAATCCATTTCAATATTGGCTGAGTTCTGTTAACCTACAATAACATAAACTTTGAAAACCAATTCCCATATACTTTATTCATTACATTGGACTCTTAATATTTAAATTTCAAAGATAATCTCTATAACTTAAAAAAATTAATTAGTGATATCTAAGTATCTTAGAGTACTTTTATCTTGCTGATAAAATTAAAGTTATATTCCATATGCCAATGTTAACATGCTAGGCAGGAATGGATATGAGCAAGTTAGTCAACTGCATTAACCAGTTATTCTAGCCACTCCACCCAGATAATTATTCATATATATCTTAAGGTAGGTGTCTAACTCAGTGGTTACATATAATAGTAGCAATAGATTTACTGTATGAAACTAATGAAAATTTAGGGAATTAACAGATGTCCTAAACTGTCATTCAGAAAATAATGTTTTGTGTACTTTTTAACTTTTAAACTCATTCAAAAGTCGATTACAGCTGTGTCTTTTTATATTTGCACACAGTTTCAATTGTTAAAGATAAAAAACAAACTGATTTACTAAAAGATGAATGTGATATTAATTAGGATTTTGAAAATGTATATAAATAGCAATATAATTTCTTTTTAAGTCTGAATTTACAGAAGAGTCAGAAGTACAATGAATACTCTGACACTTGAATACTTAAAATTCAGGTTTATCTCATTGAACAGGACACACCGGATTTTCATTGTGGTAAAAAATAACAATGAATAGAATTATTTTTATTTGCCACTTTTTAGCACTTGTTTTTTCCTTCAAATAAGCTCATATCTGTTTGTTTTATTCCTTTTGCCTAATTATTATTCACTTCTATCAAATTTCTTGGCACGGAATGAGTATCTTTTTGTCATAATGAAATCTGATGAACCAAGATTAGAACAATGACACATTTAACAAGTGCACTCTTGGGTTCTCTTCAACTTAACAGTGGTTGTTATTTCAGTGATTTATTGCGGTTAGAATTTTACCATGTATATATTCAACTATTATTTTTTCCATTTTTTAGACTTTTATGATCTTAGCATCACACATTATGATGTTTGTTAATTTGGCATCAAAGTGACTTATATAGAAATATATACTATGGAATCATTGTTGAAAATAGGCTCTCCTATTGGCCTGAATATGAGATATAACATCAATTAAAGTTTAGTGGGCTTATCAGCATTAATGGAAATTATGCATGAGGATCAAATGGAGTAACACTAGACTTCCTTAATTTAAACATTATAACAGCATGAGTATTTAAATTAAGAACAATTATTTCCAAGAAATGCTTAAAATTGAAGCATGGAATATTAGGGTTTTAGGTAATTTCCCCTTAATATATGTCATAGTGTTGTACATCTTTCTTATTCTGAATTCCTGACCTCTACCATATAAATCATTTTTTCTGCTGGCAATAAAAAGTGCCAAGTGCTTCCTATTTAGCACACCAATGCTATACAACACAAATTGGCTTAATGCCTACTCATTTTTCAAGGTCTAGTGACAATGCTATTGCTGTCCTGAAGTTTTTCCAAAAGCCACCAGTACCAGAAAACTCAGTTATTAGTAAAACCTGAGGTGTTAACATATTATGTGACATTCACATCTGTATTTGAATATACAATATATATTATGGGGAAATTTCTATATGTATATATTTATTTGTCATATGAGAGGTTTTAATTTGGCAAAAATCCCTGGTAAATTGAAATAAAATTCCTTCAGCATAAGCAGTGTATTTTAGACATCTTGGAGTTCAAGAGACTATCCTTCAGTATATAGAATACAAATAAAACAATATTACCAAAAAACACTAGATATTAGAGATTAGACAATAGAATTAGGTAAACATACAAAGTATTATGATTAAAAAAAGACAGTTTAAGAGTTAAAAAAAAAATCATGGGGCACCCGGTGGCTCAATCGGTTAAGCCTCTGACTTCCACTCAGGTCATGATCTTATGGCTCATCTGTTCGAGCCCTGTATTGAGCTCTGTGCTGACAGCTAAGAGACTGGAGCCTGCTTCAGATTCTGTGTTTCTCTCTCTCAAAAATAAATAAACATTACTAAAAAACATACAGATCATTGTTCTCTTTAAACTACAGAGTTTCAAAACACAATCTTTTATTACCAAGTGAGAAAAACATTACTTAGTCATGTGTTTCCTTTGGGAAGGGAAAAGCTGTCAAATTCATAGAAAGTTTTATCTGCCAAAGGGAAAGAAGTATCTTGCCAAGAATTTTTTAAAGACTCGGCTTTTTTTTTTTTAAAAAAAAGATAAAATTACAAGTATTTAAATGTATCATTTGAATGACATTCACATCTAGAGTTGTCTACTTGATACAAGACTAAGACTTCTGATCATATTACACTAATTTTCTCAATTTTTAAATGAATATCCTTAAATAAGTTATAAAATCTATGCAACATTTTTTTGATACAAAAATCTCCCTATTCTTCAGAAATCATATAATGTTCAAGAAATCTGAACTTTTCAACATAGCACTTTAATCTGGTTTCCTTATATTGCCTTTGCTTTTCCAAAATTTCCAGTTGCCCTTCCAAAGCAAGGTCATTTTGGCAACCCCTCTAAGGAAAGGTTTGATTAACTTATGATTGGGCATCATGCCACATAAGCAGATCTGGAAAGTGTAAACAGAATATATATGTCGATATAGGCACTGTTCCAGTATAATCCATGATTCCATTCTAAGTAACCATATTAATATGCAGATTAAATTATATATACATTAGCTCTTTAACGGTGAACAGGGACTTCTGGAAGCTGCCACAACTTTTCTAGGCTAGTAGGATAATACTTTATGCATTAAAGCAGCTTAGTCAATTAGAAAAGCACAAAAATCTTCACTCTACCAATCCATTTGTAGAGTACTGATGACAGCCTAAAAGGCAGTTTAAATCGCTGTGCATTGTTTTATTTGTTCTTCAGTCAAGTATTACAAGTATTACATGTTTTTTAATGTTTTAGAGAATGGGATTTTTAAAAATATATTTTAAAATGGGCATAAAATTCAATATACAAATATGATTCTTACTTTTACAGATGAGGAAAATAGGCAAAGATTAATCCCTCTCCTTTGCCATTATAACTATTAATTATGGAAGATTTTCCCTTAGCTCTATGTAAAACTGATAATCAACTGCTAACGAAGAACTTGGATTTCCTCACTTGAGAGTCAGAATATCTGAGTAAATGCAGAGAAACCATCTATGGATACTGATAATGTAAGGTAAGATTCTCTACAACTCACATTTTGGTTTTATCACAAATTGAGCAAGATGGGTGGGGTAATATGTAAAAACAAGTACCTACTATAGGAATCACTTTACCTCTTAGATTGATAATCTACTCTAAGTAGGTAATTTAGTCCAGAAGTTTTGACTACTGCTTCTCATTCAGGGTGGAACAATTGGACAATCGCCTCTGGACACCCAGATTGTATGACATAAAATGAAAGAAAACACTACCCTTCGCTTTCCCAATTAGTGAAAGTGAATGCAAGTCTGGGAAATGGGTTTTAATAATCAAATCCTTTCCTGATAAGGTTCTATGGCCAGTTGACTCTATAACCATACCTGAATTCCTTACAAAAAATACACACACGCACACACACACACACACACAATGCATGTCTTCCTTTCTTCTTAAATCCAACATAATAATGGTCACAAAAAGAGTTAAATAATAAAGTCAGTGAAATACAAGACAATGGAGTTTACACCTATACCTTCTCATAAAATGAATAATTAGTGAAGCAGAAAGTAAAAACTCAGAAAGGGATAACACTGAAACACTCAAGACAGACATATAAATGCAGGGAGATCAACAAGTCTCCTATCTGCAACCATGCTTAGCAGGAAGGGAGACATCAACCCAGAAACCAAAAACAAAACAAAATATACATAAATACATACATACTTAGTATGTGTCTGAAAAATAAAGCCATTTAGCAATGTGTAGGTAGGACAAAAAGGCCTGGTACATGCATCCCGGATGCTAGCTGTGTGGAAGGCAAATAAAAATGGGTTGTCAGGTGGCAGTTCATGCCCTGCCTTTTTTCTCTCCTTTCTCCCTCCCTTTAACAGCAAAGCTAATTCTACCTCAAATTTCACTCCACCCAGTGACTTCAAGTAACTATAAAATCTGGATACCACAAATTTTAATTTCTCCAAGATGAAAAAGGCTACTTTGATACTGAGAGTGAATGGGAAACAGTGATTTAAATCCTAGTCGTCCCTTAGTGTTTCAGTAGAAAGCCAAAAGATACTTAGTATTCAATTACATTTAAACTATGTGTAAATGATATTTCAAACAAGATGTACCAAGTGGCAATAAATTGAATTCTCTCAGAGAAAAATCGCTCTGAGGAGCCTAGGTGGCTCAATCGAGCATCTGACTTCGGCTCAGGTCATGATCTCACGGCTCGTGAGTTCAAACCCCGAGTCAGGCTCTGTGTTGACAGCTCAGAGTCTGGAGCTTGCATCAAATTCTGCGTCTCCCTCTCTCTCTGCCCCTCCCCTATTTGGTCACTCACTCGGTCTCTCTCTCAAAAATAAACATTTTCTCTTAAAAAAAGAAAAGTTTTAACAGAAGTCTTCTCTTATAACAAAAAGTTTTAATAGAAAATGTAAGGGTATATAGAATCTGTTTCTGTGCTTGATATCATCATCACTGGCCAGTATTTGCTGAGAGCCAATAGAAGACATAAGTGAGAACCCCCACTACAGACGCTATCATTCCACCTGAAGTCATGTTTCAATCCAAATATTTCATTTATATCCTGAGAACTAAACATATTTATTGCGTCACACATCTCAGTAAATATTGCAACAAGCTTTCTTAGTAATAAAAAAAGGAAAAATAATGCTGCGATAATTCCACACTTGTTTGGGCAAATTATTTTAAGTAATTTGGCTAATCATAGTTTTGGCACCTTATCAAGTGTAACATCAGTTAATGAACTTGGCTATAAGGAATTTATGCATAATAAATGAGCTACTTATTGAAGAATTATTTTATGGAAAAGTGGGAAATGGCTTACCTTATTTGAGGTAATATGAATTGATGCTTTATTTTTCAATGACCTAATATAGTACACAGTGCCAACAGGTGTACTGTTCATAAGTGTCCTAAGTCTGCCATAAATCACCTTATTTATTAGGAAACTTAAAATAAAATATTCTACACTTAAGTTATGCTTTGTTATAAACATTTAACAGGCGCCAGGGGGGCTCAGTCAGTTAAGTGTCTGACTTTGGCTCAGGTCACGATCTCATGGTTCGTGGGTTCAAGCCCCACGTCGGGCTCTGTGCTGACAGCCAGCTCAGAGCCTGGAGACTGTTTCCGATTCTGTGTCTCCCTCTCTCTCTAACCTTCCCCTGATCGCTCGCTCGCTCTTTGTCAGAAATAAACAAAACATTAAAAAAATAAAACATTTTTTCTTTCAAAGCTCTTTTTGTAGTAATAATAACAAAAGAGATGATATGTGCTCATTAACTCTTCTAGATTACTTCAGAGAAGTCAACTGTGTTTTAGACACGGCCTTTCTTCATGCAGAGGTCATTTAATTGTGATTAAATTCTGCTTTAGAATATGTTCACAGGTAACACTTTTTAAACTGGAGTTAACTCTTGAATTATGCAAATCCGAAATGAGTTATCTGTTTGGCAACAAAGCATGGCCAACCATCTTTACTTATATTTATACTTACATTTATACATATGTTATTTCTGTAAATACACATATGATATATAATATATGTGTGGATTTGTCTCTGTAGATGCCCTATCAATAAGGGATATTTATATCTGTGGGTGTATATGCACACGCGCATATATAAATAAATCTATAACTATGGCATTCAAATCATTATCATTACATAAATACAACTTAATTGACCCTCGGCTTTTCCTATTGCTGTACTGAATAAAATGTTACAGTCACCACACATATGCACACCTTATTTGGATTAAGTCTCTTGAAAGTCACACCCCCATGTGACAAATACAAAATTATTTCCTTCTTTCCTGTTAAATCATACCCACTGGCACCATTTTCCAGTTTTATTGTGATGTTCCATTTCTGACTCCACTATTTAGTACATCATTATCCCCTTTCTTCATCTCCTTAAGTTATATCTATGCTCTGTGGAGGGGGCAATG
>NW_024081050.1:0-70045 GCF_003009895.1 Hyaena hyaena
CCACCGCTCTGAAGTCCAGCCTCCAGGAGCGGCACAAAGAAGCAGTTTGTGTGCTCAGCCCCCTCCAGGACCAGTTGGCGCGAGGGGACCTGGTGTGCAGGTATTTGGCAAGTACGGTCTTTCCAACGGAGGTTTTTCTCCCCCGTGCGGAGGTTTTTCTGTCTCGGACTCTCTCCTTTTCCCCTCTCACTCCCCGTAGAGGGTTGAGGGGGATCGCCTCCCACCCTGGAGTCTCCGATCCCGGCCCAATTTTCTCTTCCCCGGTTCACACTCACGTTAGAAGGCTCTCTCAGTGGGTTCTGCGTCTTTTTTCTCCCAATCTCTCAGGTTTTGTAAGGTTCCCGATGGCTTCAGATCTTTTCTGTGTGATGTATGGGCGCGAGTGCAAGTACGGAGCTCCTTACTTCTCCGCCATCTTGCCCTCTTCTCCCTACTATCAACTATTTTTATCCAACTCCACTTAACTGGAAAAATTAACCACCTCTCTTTACTTTCTCTAGAAACACATGCTGACTGATGCCCCTGAAACCCTGGAATATATATTCTTTTCCATTTATTTTTTATTTTAAGTAGGCTCCATGCCCAATGTGGGGCTTAAACTCATGACCCTGAGATCTAGAGTTGCATGCTATATTGACTGAGCCAGCCAGGCACCCCACACAGGCTTACCTCTCTTCCCAGTGGAGTTACAGCCTTATCAAGAGTATCTTTTGTTCTCAAACTTGTTATGCCATTTATACTTGTAATTAGAATTTAATTAAATGTTAAGTAAACAGATTAAATGTGAATGTGGAGAGTTATTTCTATGATAACTAGGTGAAATACATAAATTAATTCAGATGGCAAAAATAAATGTCCAAGTAAGTGGTGACACCATGAACTGCAAGACTTGGAAAATGGTAATAATCTAGAAAAATTCTAGGACTAAATTTTGGCTCTGCTTTTGTGAAACAAATGGTGGAAATCCAACCAATCCAATGTGGTAAACTGTCATGAGGTGAATTGCTCCTGTCTGTCTCCCCAGGAAACTCTGGGGAGGGCAGGCTCTTTTCATTGTTGAATACCCAGAGCTATCACCCAAAGGAGATGCTCAACAAATAGATGTTGAACTGAATTGGACTGAGGTCCCCTCTAATGACTTGTCATAGGAGTCTTGTATAGTTCAGGAGACTGTAATTGAATCAAATAACAGGTAAGAGATGCTTCTTACACATGGAAGGTTTAGGGTGTGTTGGAGGCACTTATATGTAGCAAAGATTATTTGGAGATTTACTTTGGAATAAACGATATTGTTTACCATAATTAAACATTATCAATCTAGGTTTTTTTAAGCTCTTAAGCTGAGCTTACAAATACAATAATTATATTTTTACCTGGGTTAAAATTTAGTCATGAATTTTAAGGAGATAGTATATGATTGTTCCACTTATAAATGTAGTTAGCTAGGGGCACTTGGGTGGCTCAGTCGGTTAAGTGTCCAACTTCGGCTCAGGTCATGGTCACTCGGTTTGTGAGTTCGAGTCCCACATCCTGCTCCCCGTCGACAGTGCTGAGCCTGTTTGGGATTCGTGCTCTCTGCCCCCCTGCCACTGTGTGTGTTCTTTTTCTTTCTCAGAGTAATCAATAATAAACTTAAAAATAAATAAATAAAAATAAATTTAGTTAGCTAAATCATTTTTCCAAAATAGCACATCTAAGGGGCTAATTTTATAAATTTAATATATTTGGTTTTTGTTTAAAAGATTTTACTTTTATTAAATAGAGCCCTAAATACTTACATAACTCATGTGTGTGTATAAAATAAAATTCTCTGAGATATGCTATTACCCAAAAACTCGATGAGATTTCAACTTAAAACCACAAGCCTAAACCAATTACTCAATTACACATTTTAAATTGGAATTATGAGGCTGCCTTCTAAATAGTACAGTACAAATACCAAATATCAATACAACAGTATTCATACCATGATTTTGATTCTCTGAAACTTTTCCTGGACTTAGTTCTAAATATTTCCAGAGTTAAAAAAAAAAAATGCTAGGGGGCACACGGGTGGCTCAGATATTAAGCAGCTGAATTCAGCTCGGGTTATGACCTCACAGTTCATGAGTTCAAGACCCCCATCAGGTGAGACTGAGCCCTGCATGGAGTAAGCACAAGCCCTGCTCGAGCCCCATTTTGGGTGAGCATGAGCCCTGCTTCAGGTGAGCCCCGCTTCTCTCTCTCACTCTCTGCCTCTCTCTTTCTGTCTGTCTCCCTCTGCACCTCTGGGATTCTCTGTCTCTCTCTGCCCCTCGCTCACTTGTGCCCTCTCTCTCTCAACAACAACAAAATGCATCCTCATTTAATGAAGATAATTACTATGCTAGTTAAATGAGGTTGCCCTTTTCGTAATAAAGATAGATACTATACGAGGTAACAGTGGTCATTTGGGACCAGAGATTTTATCCAGACACAAGGCCTAGAGCCCCAGATATGTTTAGCGATTCTTCTCCACCCTCTACTGTCAACCTGAGCTCCTTTTCCTAGTCACTGTGGTTTGGGCTTTGAAAATTGATGGGAGGCTGTCTGTCCTCTCTCTCACAGTACCTAGCTCTCCACTGTGAAGAGTCTGCAACTCCCGACCAACTCTGAACTCTGCTGATCAGATCATTTTGTGTTTCTTCAGCTCTTAAGATATGTGCATAAGTTTCCCATTTATATCTAAAGACCTTTGGACTCGATGTAATTTGAAGATAATAATTTTTTTCTTAACTTAAAAGACTTTGAACTTGACAAAGTCCCAAGATATTAACGTTTCTCTATTTTGCTTGATGGAAATTAAGAACAATATATCCTTCAGAAACATTAAAATGATGCTGTGACTGACTTGGGTCCTAACTGATGAAATCATTCTATTAGTACATTCCCACAAAGTTAAGATATAAAGACTCTTGGGGTTCCTGGGTGGCTTGGTTGGTTAAGTGTCTGACTTTGGCTCAGGTCATCATCTCATGGTTCGTGAGTTCAAGCTCTGCATTGGGCTCGGTACTGACAGCTCAGAGCCTGGAGCCTGTTTCGGATTCTGTGTCTCCCTCTCTTTCTGCCTCTCCCCAACTCATGCTCTGTCTCTCTCTCTCTGAAAAATAAATAAACATTAAAAAATTTTTTTAAAAGATGTAAAGACCCTTACTTGTGGATTTTCCATTTTGTAGTCAATAGATATACATTATTTTAAAAAATTTTTTAATTTCTTTTTAAAAATTTATTTCTGAGAAAGAGAGAGACAGCATGAGCAGGAGAGGGTCGGAGAGAGGGAGACCCAGAATCTGAAACAGGCTCCAGGCCCTGAGCTAGCTGTCAGCACAGAGCCCAACGCAGGGCTCAAACCCGCAAACCGTGAGATCATGACCTGAGCCAAAGTTGGACGCTCAACTGACTGAGCCACCCAGGCACCCCTTAAAAAATTTTTTTTTAACATTTATTTATTATTGAAAAACAGAGAAAGACAGAGCATGAGCAGGGGAAGGGTAGACACAGAATCCAAAGCAGGCTCCAGGCTCTGAGCTGTCAGCATAGAGCCTGATGCAGGGCTCAAACCCACAAACTGAGATCATGACCGGAGCTGAAGTTAGATGCTTAACTGACTGAGCCACCCAGGCACCCCAATAGGTATACATTCTAAAAGTCCATTGCAGACTTTACTAATCAATCATTGCTTTTTCAGGGCCCCTGGGTGACTCAGTGATTTGAGCATTTGACTTCGGCTCTGGTCATGATCTCACAGTATGTGAGTTCGAGCCTCGCATTGGGCTCTGTGCTGACAGCTCAGACCTGGAGCCTGATTCAGATTCTGTGTCTCCTTCTCTCTCTGCCCCTCCCCCACTTGTGCTCTGCCTCTCTCTCTTAGAAAAATAAATAAACATTTTTAAAAAATCACTGCATTTTTCTCACTTCGCCCAAACGCTATTCACGGTTCTTAAGTACTGGACTCTATGGAGGCCTATGAAGTGAGCCGAGAGTGGACACCCTTGTTGTCATGCTAAGGGAGCATTAAACAATTGAGGATTGGAAGAAATGTGTTTTCAAAAGAAAGATATTCACCTAAATTTATTTGAAGAGGTATAGTTTAGTGGTTAAGACTGTGGATTCTGGGAAACATACCTGCTTTCAAATATTTGTTCCACTTCTTACTGTGAGCTTTGAAACATTTTTAATCTCTTTGTACTTCAGTTTCCTCATCTTAAATTTTTTCTTTAATTTTTATTTTTGAAGGAGAGAGAGAGAGAGAGAGACAGGGCTTGAATGGGGGAGGGGCAGAGAGAGGGGAAGACACAGAATCTGAAGCAGGCTCCAGGCTCCGAGCTGTCAGCACGGAGTCCGACGTGGGGCTCAACTCCAAGAGCAGAGAGATCATGACCTGAGCTGAAGTCGGACGCTTAACCGACTGAGCCACCCAGGTGCCCCTAAGCTTCCTCACCTTAAAATGAGGATAACAGTAAGACTTAAATGAGATAATACATGTAAAATGCTTAGCAAGATGCCCAGGACATTATAAATGTTTACTAAAGAATAATGACAGTGGTTCCCTGAATATTCTGGGAGATAGCACACCTTTACCCAGGGAGGTAAAATGAGGGCACTGTGGGACAGCAGCAACAGTCAGGGCAGCTGAGGGAGACCAGAATCTTTTCAAACAAAGGCACAGGGCAGAAAATAAATCTGAGCCCCAGAATCCCATCTCAGAGGCCCCAGCACTGCAAATAGCAGCTGCAGCTGCAGACCAAGGGCTGGCCTTTACATGTCCACAGTGTGAAAGGACTCATGGTAACAAGCCGATCTTTTCCATCACACCCACAAAGCGTCAGCAATCCCACATAGGAATAAACTCTGGATATTTAGCCGCCATCTTCAGTAGAATATAGCAGCCTGGCTGATAATATAGACCATATGGGAAAGAGCACTTGGCAAATTTTGTAATGTGATTAGATGTTCTTGTATCTGCCATAAATGATTCTGAATCATTTCATTGCCAGTAATAACCCCTTCCACCTGAAGAACACTTAGCATGTCCACACACGGTACCAAGAACTTCACATGTGTTAGTTCATTTGATCCTCCCACATCTCCTTAGGACAGATGTTATTATTGCCCCAGTCTAGATCTCAAAATGGGGCCAGCAAAAGATGAGGAAACTAAGGCTCAGAGGGTAAATAATTTGCCCAATATTAGAAGATTCTAAGTACAGAGCCAAGATCTAAACCCAATTCTGTCTGACTCTAGCATCTCATCTGTTAAACACTTCTCTGTGAGGCTTTGAAATTGCAATGATATCTTGCTCACAAATTATTCTGTGTGTATATTTCTTGTTACCTTAACACAGTCCCTTTGGGATGGAGCCACACTTGTTTGCTTTGTGTCTCCAAGTTTTTAACATAGAGTAGAAAGTAAGTAGATACTTATTGATAATTTTAAACCGTGTTTTGATGGGATAGGGTAATGGGATGAACTGGTCAGATCCTAGTGACAAACCTCAAAGTTACTTTAAAAAAAAAAAAAAAGAAAGACTTGCCTCTCAAACCAGATACACTTATTTTTTTCAGCTGCAAATTACTAAGTGTCTGCTGCAACCTATAAATATGATTAAGACAGGATCTTGCCTCAAGAATACTATAGTCTAGACTAATTATTGCAAGTTCAAATGTCCACCTGGACTAGGCATGTAACAAAAATGATTGAAGTAACCCAAGAAGCCAACCAGAGTGGTCTCTATTGAGCTCCAGCTTATTGTTTCTGTCTGGAGCAAATATTTCCAAGAGAAGCCATAATTTAATCTTTTATGTGATATTTATATTTTTGTATGAAACAAGTATGTGGGCCACACAAAATTCATTTGCAAACTGGATTGAGCTCGTAAGCTACCAGAATGAGGTCTCTGGCTTAAGCAATGAAGACACATAAATAAGGACAATATGAGGTAAACAAGACTGTAATCACCATACAAGGATTATATATAAAGTATTCAGAGAAGTCAGAGATACTTTCCAACTGCAGCATTAGAAAAGACTATGGAGGAAATCACCTTCAAGTTTATCCTTCCAAAAGAGGTCCCTTTTTGTGCCATTGTGATGGGAAGGAAATCTGCTTTAGGAGCAGGAAACAGTAGGAATGAAGATCTGTGGAGGGGAAACGATGGGTCAAGGTCAGACACCTCTGATGTACGTGACACTGTACTTTGTTTTCTTGTTTTGCTTTGATTTTAGTTTCTTACTTAAAATAAATGTATGGTACATGTAATCGATAATCATCAAAATTAGAGACAATTTTGCGTTTTCTCAGTAAGCACTACAAACACAAAGTAGGAGAAATGGACGCTGGAAATTGTTAGGATTCATAAATTAAAGGAGATTTTGAGGCAAAGGAACTCTCACGCTGGCAGTCTATGGCATGGTGTGTGGTAGGACATGAAGCTTAAAAGAACATCTGAATCTTGGAAGGGGTCCAACAAAGGCACCAGGACTAATTTGGGAGATGAAGGGTATGTCTTATGAGAGGAGGCTTAGAGAGCTTAACATGCTTCTGCTTTAAAATAAGGCGGGTGAGCAGAGTTCTATTGATAGCCTGCAAGGCTTCCAGCATGAACTTGTACTTGCTGTGAGATAAAATTCAAAGTCACTCTAAGGAATGTCAAGAAGGCAGGTTTCTTTCTTTTTCATTTCAAGAATGATGGGTCCAGGAACACTTTGTGCAAGAAAGTTTTTAAAAATGGAATAGATTCCTATAGTGTGTTTGGGGGGAACATCTTCAATTTTATCACCATCTGTTCACTAGTGGGCTAATTTTAAAGATCAGTTATTCATCATATCAATTTATAATGTCGTGGGTAGAAACATCACTGTCCTGGTAGCTACGAGGGCACACAGAACAAATTTCTCTCTCTCTTTCTCTTTCTCTCTCTCTCTCTCACACACACACACACTGCATACCCCATACTCACACACACACCCCATACTCACACACAAACACCCCCCTACCCCCATATGCCACACACATACACACACCTCACCCCCCACCCCCCACATAAAATAAAGAGAAACGTAATTGACTATAATCATTGCTTTGCAAAACTGTTAAAATTTTACAAATTCACCAATATATTCACACTTGTTCCTTTTAGTTTCATATACAACGAGGCAGTCATGACTGGGAGAATTGATAGACCTTAGGATGTCAGTAATAATTCTGTGGGGTAAGGCTTTAAATTTTAAATTACTTGATAACCTTTTCTGTTGTATTTTGACTAATTTCATTTTGTATCTTGGAACTCTGCTTTTCATAACTTAGTTAAAACTCAAACTCTCCACAAAATATACATAGGAAAAAATGGGAAGGAAATATAACAATTTTAGCAATTGTTACATCTCTAATGGATTAACTTTTTAATACTCAATACACATTGTAGGTTCAGAAGTGGAACTCAGGGTCAAGGACAGAGATGGGTTCTGAGAGTCATTCACACAGCCATAGCTGACCATATAAGGGGAATTAGCTCACCAAGGGAGAGAATGTACACAGAGAGCAGAGGGCCAGGAGCAGAATCCTGGGGAAAGCTCCCCTACCCCAAAACCCCAGGACCCAGGCAAAGGAAGAGATGAAAAGTAGGGGGAGAGGCAGACTCTCTTTACTGTCAGGTAGATCTGTGAGCCCCTTCTTCCTGACCACTGTCTTCTTCTAAAACGGGTCAGTTAAACAAAGCCCTGAAGCGACTTTGTTCACATACCCTTTGCTGTGAACTCAATTGTGTGCCTTCAAAATTCATATGCTACCTCCTAACCCTAAACTGATGGTATTTGGAGATTGGGCATTTGGACAATAATTAGGTTTAGATGAAGTCGTGAGGGTGGGATCCTCATTGATGGGATTAGTGCCCTTATAAGAGGAGGCACCAGAGAGCTTGCCTCTGTCTCTCGCTGCCCTGTGAGGACACAGTGAGAAAGCAGCTGTCTGTAACCTAGGAAGAGGGCCCTCACCAGAACCTGACCGTGTTGATACTCTGATCTCAGACTACAGGCCTCCTGACTTGTAAGAAATCAAGTTCTGTTGTTTAAGATACCTCGTCTATGGTATTTTGTTAGAGTGGCCTGAGGTAATGCACCTTCAAAGCAAATTTCGGATGATCTTTACAGATTCTCAAATTGCTATTTAAAAATTTTCTGTCATAAGCTTAAACAGTTGCAAAGAATGTCATTTCCAGCCTTCTGTAAAAGTTGGCATCAAAAATAAAACTAAAACCATAATCTTAATACTTTATTTTATTTATTTGTTTTTAAATGTTTGCTTATTTTTGAAAGAGAGAAAAAGCATGAGCAGGGGAGGGGTGGAGAGAGAGGGAGACACAGAATCTGAAGCAGGACCCAGGCTCCAAGCTATCAGCACAGACCGTGACATGGGGCTCAAACCCACTATCTGTGAGATCATGACCTGAGCCAAAGTCGGATGCTTAACCAACTAAGCCACCCAGGTGTCCCTAACCTTACTATTTTAAATATCTCTACGGAATAAAAATGTCAGAGTGAAACAATACTCACCCTAGCTCAAAACATATAAAAAAGCTCTTTAACCACAAGAAATTTAACATTATTCCCTTTCTTCCTGGGTAAATATTTTCATTCTACTTAACCTCATAGGATTCTATTCCCATTTAATATAATATTGTTTTATCATATTTCTTTGCATCAAAAGTTATATAAATGGAAAGTTTCTTTTTTTTTATGATTTAATTTTTTTATGTTTTATTTATTTCTGAGAGAGACAGCGTGAACAGGGGAGGGTCAGAGAGAGAGGGAGATGTAAAATCTGAAAGAGTCTCCAGGCTCTGAGCTAGCTGTCAGCACAATGCCCGAAGCGGGGCTCGAACCCACAACTGTGAGATCATGACCTGAGCCGAAGTCAGACGCTTAACTGACTGAGCCACCCAGGCGCCCCTATAAATGGAAAGTTTCTTAAACATTTTTTTCTGTGACCACAAAGCTTAATAATGTTAGCAATGTATTTGGAATTAAGATATTGATAGAAGTATTATTTATACACAATTGATTAAAGTAACATAGACAATATTACAGAATAAATAATTATTAAGCACAAAGTAGTATTTTTTTGGAAATGTATCCTTTACATGGAAGATACTTTTTCTTCAATTAATTTGTTTATTCATGGTTGGGTATTACTTATTGTCAGAAAGGAACAGACCTCAGTATGAATATCAGACAGAATATTCCAACCACAGAAGGTCATGTACTATGTGAGTCCATTTATATATAGTATTCACAGAATAGCTGGGCAGGGAGTAAATAAGGGGTAATTGCATAATGAGTTTAAAGAGAAAGCACACTAACAAGTGAAAAATGTACACTGCATCTATGAATGGATTCAAGTTTATATGGGCACTTAACATAAACTTTAGGTAACATTTCAAGTCAGTGGTAAAATAACAGTGAAATGTTGCAGGCAGACATGAGTCCCTGTTAATTGCAAAGAGGGAATACAAATAAGTTTGGACCCCTTAATTCACACAATAAAAATATTTTAATATTTTAAAATATTTGAAGAAAATTTATAAGATTTATCCTAGGTGGAGGGACTTTTTTTTTTTTTTTTTTTTTAGGTAAGATAGAAAGTCCAGAAGCCATTGAGGAAAAGATGACAGATTTGAATAAAAACGAACTTTAAAATTTTGTGAGAGCAAAAGGCATCATAAAATCAAAAGGCAAAAAAAGATAAAACTATTTGAAACATATATTACAGAGTTAAGATTAATAAAAAATAAAGTATTTGAAAAAAGCAGTTTTACAGAAGAAGAAACCGATGACCAACAAACATGAAATACTGCTTAACCTTTTGGAACAATGGAAGCCCAAATAATAAATAATAATTCCTTACCCACTAAGTTGACAAGTTTTTGGGGGGTTTAATGATAAAATCCAAGGTATGAGAAAGTAGGCAATCTCATATATTGCTGATTGACCTATTGCATAGACAACTATTTGGGAGGGTAATCTAGTAAAAATCTATTAAGATTCAAACCATACATCTGCACCAGCAAGCTCACTATTAAGAATCTACCCTACTAATTTGAAAGTATTGATATATAAGGTATAGTCTACAATGTTTATTGTAGTATTAATTGTGGTGGGGAAACACTGAAAACAATCTAAATGTCTATCAAAAGGGAAGTTAATTGAAAAAAATATGCTACACTATGGCCCATCCATGCCATGAATAATTATTCAGCTATTAAAAAGATTGAGTTGGGGCGCCTGGGTGGCTTAGTCGGTTAAGCGTCTGGCTTTCACTTAGGTCATGATCTCGCGGTTCGTGGGTTCGAGCCCCGCGTCGGGCTCTGTGCTGACTGCCAGCTCATAGCCTGGAGCCTATTTTGGAGTCTGTATCTCCCTCTCTCTCTGACCCTCCCCTGCTCACGCTGTCTCTCTCTCTCTCTCTCTCCTAGAAATTAAATAAATAAATAAATAAATAAATAAAAGATTGAGTTAGGTATACACACACACTTACATATATATTAGCATGAAGTGATGTCTATGACAGTTGTCTACAACAGTCTATGACAGGAAAATGTAAGTTGAAGAGTAATGTAATTAAAAATAGATGAATAAGGGTGTCTGGGTGGCTCAATCAGTTAAGCATCCATTTCCTGATTTGGGCTCAGGTCATGATTTCACGGTTCGTGAATTCCATCCCCACACCAGCCTTCACAGACAGTATGGAGCCTGTTGGGATTCTCTCTCTTCCTTTCTCTCTTTGACCCTCCACTGCTCATGTTCTTTCTCTCTCAAAATAAATAAATAAATAAACTTAAAGAAATAGATTAATAATTTCCTGCATATGAATAAAAAAGTCTGTCCTTATATACGCAAGGAAATTTAAAACTTCATTCACACCATGGAGGGAGACTAAGGTTGGAGAGAGGATGAAGCTTACATTTATACTTCTCTGTATTCTTTGGCAGGGAATATTATTGCTTTTGTTTTGGAAGACATGGCAGAGATTGATATTTGCCTATCCAACACCTCTTCTCATCATTCTCTTCAGTAATAGAAGTCCATTGCGACTGAGAATAAGGGAGTACATTTCCCAGCTTCTTTTGTAGCCAAATATGGCCATATAATCAAGTTCTGATCAATCATATGTATTAGATGTTTTGTGTAGAACTTCAAAGAAGCCTTATTAAAATGGAAAAGTGAGTCCTTTTTTCTTTTCTTTTTTCTTTTTATGCTGCCTGGAATGTGACCAGGCTAGAGCACTCACAGCCACATTAAGCCATGACGTTACCTGGCGGATCGTGGAACGGGAAGAGGTAGCCTAGAATCCTGATGACACCGCAGAGCCCCTATAATGACTCTAGATTAGTTACTTTTGAACTTGCTTTGTGTTAGCAAGAAATAGTTGTATCTTGAATTGACTGTTATTATTTTAGGGCTATATTCACCCAAATATAATGCTAAATAATAAAAAAGGAAAACCCCAATAAAGCATTTAACAAAAGAAAAAAAAGAGCCTTGGACTATTTTCCCCACTTCCTGAAAGTGATGTTAGAGATGAAGTCTGTAACCGAATAGATGGATATACAAGATCTGAAACAAGAGTTATGTGTCCCTAAAACAAATAGCCATGCCTACTTGTTATTCTAATTTAAATCTTACTTCAACCATATTATACACTTCATAGCCATTTATCCTAGAACTTGTCTTCCAATTCCTCCAACAATTTTTTTGTCTTTTTACAATCAAGTTCTATATTACCAGAAAGTTTTTCAGGTCATAAAATATTTTCTCCATGGGTTGCAATATTTCCTGGCACTTGTTCCCTTCAGTAAATTGATCAGTGCATTAAAAACCCACTGGAGTTTCTGCTGAAGCCAATGATGGCATGGCACCTCTCTTGTGGCATGTGTGAAATCTGCCCATCACTATAGACATTCTCCTGCAATATGACACTTTGTCCTTATGTCCATTTCATATGTGGTGTCCAGTGCGCTCGGAATGCTGGGAAAAAAAAGATTCTTTTTTAGGGACTACTCATAGAGAATCATGATGTTGAACTTAGAAGGGGCTTCAGAGGTCATTTTTTCTAGTCCCTCATTTTACACAAAAGGAAACTGAGGCCTAGAAAGGCCATTTGACTTTCTTAGAGTAACTCAGCTAGTTAATGATAGGTCAAAAAAGAGAACCAAAGTCTCTGACTTCAGATTCTACCCTCTTTAATTTGTTTCATCTGTTAATTGATACTCTCCTGGCAGACTCAGGACAAAAAGAGTTACTTTTTCTTTCAAGGAATACCTAGCTTTATATTACTGAATTGGCTGTTTTCTGGTTGACATTCAGCTGTTTAGCATCTAAGAGCAAGGGAATATTTTAAAAAAGTAAAACAATGTGCCTAGTCTCACTATGTGGTTGAAAAAAGGCTTTCTTTATAGAAGATGTTCACTGACCTTCCCTCCCCCTCCCCACCACATAGCTAAAGCATGATGCTATTGAGTTCTAAGTTGAGTTTCCATCCTTATATGAAAAGTTAGCTTGGCACAGAGTTTGGTAGAGCTAAGTCTGACCAGCTGCGCTCTCAGCCACAAGGGAAATTAAACGAGACAGTGTGGCTGGTTCAGTACAAATCAATCAAAGTCCCTCGAAAATAATCTCCAAAATACATACCAATAAAGATACGTGAACAGTCGTCTTTCCATATGAACTAATTTTAGTCCCGGTCTCCGAGGTGTCACGCACATGAACAAAGAAAGCAAGGTGTTTTTTGGTTTTTTTTTAGTTTGACCATGTGGTAGTTCATATTTCTTTGTCAGTTCCATTAGAGTTTTGGGAGAAAGTGGTCAAATCTGATACAGTCTGCCAATATCCAAGGTTACATTTGTGTGTCTGTTTGCCACCTTGAAACAAAACAATGGCTATTGGTCTATCTGACTGTCTTTTCTCATGGCCCATATATTTTTAAGGGAACAATTCCATGGTTTTTAACATATTCACAAAGTTGTACAACCATCACCACTATCTAATTCTAGAACATATTTTCATCACCTCCCAAAGAAATTCCATATCCATGAATAGTGATTTCCAATTCTAACTCCCGTCAGCCCCTGGTAACCACTAATTGATTTTCTGGCTCTGTGGATTTCCCTAATGTGGGCATTTTATATCAGTGGAATTGTATACTGTGGCCTTATGCACCTGGCTTCTCTAATTTGGTATAATGGTCTAAAGCTTCCCCATGTTGTAGCGTATATCATTATTTTATTCTTTTATATGCCCGGTAATTTTTTTCAAGGCATTTCTTGAAAAAAGGAAAATGCTAAGTATCCATCAACAGAAACATTTGCTATTCTCGCAAAAGAAAATGAAACGATCTTCAGTATAGAAATTTGGCTTGACAAATTAATATTAACATATTAATGACAAAATGAGACAGAAAATTAAAGCCACGAATTAAGAACTGATGAATACAAAAAGCCAATGGGAGCATGAAATTGTCACCTAACAGAGATTTTTTTCCTTATAATCTTAGTGAAAATTAAGATATATGTTGAAATACGATATTATGATTTTTTATTTAATTTTTTTATCATCCAGCAAACATTCTGTTTTCCTGAGCCGACGCATGCCTCATCAGACAGAAAGACAAGAGTAAGAAGGAACACGAAGCTGCAGCTGAATTTAGAAATTAGAGGTGTTCTCATAGCCACACGAGATGGACAGGAGATTCCTTCCAGTAGGCGAGAGAGCAGAGTGCAGACAACAGATGTGAGAAAGGTCCTCATAGCTGTCAAGTTCCAGCATCCTTGTGTTGAAGAAAGGGCGGTGCCAATGTGATTGCTGTGCAGACAGAGTATAAAAGCACCACACTTCTCCCCAACTGCTTGTCACGCTGACCTGCACCATCTCTCACTGCCTGTGGGGTTTCTGTCAACTAGCATCGGAGGGGAACAAACTCTTGGAGAATAACATTTTATTGTGGTCATGCCAGAACCCACTAAGAAAGAGGGTAAGACATCCATAAATCTCTTTGTTGTACTTTTTAATACAGTATACTTACTTGGGTATTTATTTTCAAACAAATACCCAATTTCAGACTATAAGATATAGAATCACTGTGATTTAAGGAAAAGGTCCTTTACAGTAAACAGACCAGAGGAAAAATATAGGAAGAGCAAAATGAATTGAAAAATGTCTGAGAAAGATGGCTTATGAAGGTATATTGACTAAAATGATCAAATTATAATTTTATCATTCATATGAAAGGGATCCTTAAAGTATAATTTAAAGATGTTAATTGCTCATGGTGAACAGATTGCATTCTCAAGCATATTTTCTCAGGCTCAATCAAAAATTTTTCACCATGTATTTGCAATTTGTAGGTGGTGGGAGGAGCTTGCAATGCTTTCTTAGTTAATACATTTGATCAAGATTTCAAAAAAATTATGACAATATCTCCAGATTTGCTATATTTTTTTTCATGGGAAGACATTTAAAATATACAGATATACAGATGCAGCTATGTTTTTGTTTTTATCAGTGTTTTTGGAGTTTCATTACTTATTATATTATTAAATTCTTGCATGCAAAGAAAATGAGACAACTGGCTAAAGAGAATGTCTTTGAATATCACTGCTACATTATGTTCTTCAGTGGTTTTCTTGTAGACATATTCATAATATGTAGGCTTTTTAAGAATAATTACACTGAAAATATGATAAGATTCTTCATTAGAAGAAATGCTTCCTCCAATAAAGTTTCTCCCTTCTATAAAAAAAATCAATATTTAAAAACTAATTAGTAACATAAATAAATTGGAATTAGAAATTACTAAAATGACTAATGGAAAGCACAAATTAATAGCATAAGTACAGTGAGCTTAATTTTTAATGGAAATATCTTTTTAAAATATTATTTCATTCATATTAGTCTTCATTAGTGCTTATTAAATATTTTTGATGACTTTTTTTTAACACTGCTCATTTTATTTTATTTTATTTTTTGGTTATTGCATTTCTTTCTTTTTTCTTTTTTTAATTAAAATTTCAGTTAGTTGACATAAAGAAGTGCAGTATTGGTTTCAGGAGTTTATTTTTGACTTCTGCAAATAAAAGCAAAAAGTAGAAGTATAAAAATAGTATTATTTTCACTTTTAATTCTTAGAACTACTTTTAACCATTGTCTTGAAGAACCTTGAAGAAGATGCTAGTCATTGAGCCTAAAATTGAAATACTACCCAAATCATCAAAAGTCTTTGAAATATATTTACTTTATGTAATTAAGTAACCAGTGTTGACAGGCTGTGGTGATCAGTTTACAGGTTGGCTTTACTTAGTGGTAGAGGGCATTGATGGATGAAGTCTTCCACCCGAAATAACCACACCAAATGCATGCATTAATATGGGAACTTAATCCCAACTATCAGGCAGTGAGTCCAACCCCTGCTAAAGTGTCTTATTTGTAATGCAAATGATTTACATGTGTATTAAGTGTCCTTTTTATTTGATCTGTCACTTGACTAGCCTCTTCAAGGCTTATTTGGATGAAATGCATTCTATGTTTCCTGACTAAGGACAGAATATTGTTTTAATTATCTTGCATTTAGTGGATGAATTTGTATGTGTTATTTTAATGCTTGATTGAAAATTACAAGCTGAAAAACTAATAAATAAGATGACAGACTGCAGAGCTTATAAAGCTAATTAAATTATGCTGGTTGCTAGATGTGATAAAGTTTTACTCTTGGTCTGGTTTTACAACTCAATCTGACTCACTAGGCTTTTAGAGAAAATGAAGTTTTAGAGCTACAAAAAGGAAGATCTATCTTTAACTTCAGCCTCCCTCCTCCCAAAATATATTTTTTTTCTTTTTTAATAAATCAATACAGATGCCAAGGTCCCCATGATCTTCTTTTGCTATAAAAGCACTGTTGATATCCTGTATAAGACTCTCCCCACCCAGGACAGTAATTTTATACTCATAGATTCTTTGGTTAGTTTAAATTTGGATGGTGGGGAGTGGTGATAAAAAGAGAGTTACTGATATATTTAAAATCCTTTGAGGAAGTACAGGGATTTTTTTGTTTCCTTACCAGCAGAACTGATTCTTCTTAAAGGAACTGCACCTTACATAATTTTCCTGGTGAAATCAATGCACTTTCATATCATTTACATTAAAGAGCAAGACTTGTGGCAATTCAGGAACTATTCTGGTCCTTATACCTCCACCTAACATTTCATTTTCACTGGTTTTGTTCCATCCAAGCATCCCTCTGAAAGACAGCCTCAAGAATAAAACATGCCACCAAGACATGACTCTGAAGAATCATTTTAAACTATCTGCAGAAACACTTCCAAGGGACAGGTTCCTCCAGCCCCTATAGACCTGACATCTCCTCTCCACCTGGGAGAACCATGCCCAGGAAGGACATGACCACCTGGCTGTGAATCTTGATAGGACACATGGGCCTAGGATCCAGGAGGACGGGGTAACTCCTCAAAAGAAGCTGTTTTCAGCAGCTGAATGTGTAAAAGATATCTCTCTTAACTCCTTCTCTCTTAACTGACCAAATTCTGGGAGCTTCATGTTGGATCTTGGGAGGACTAAATTCTTCTAAGGAGGTGGAGGAACGACAGTGTAACTTTGGACCTCAAGGAGGAAGTCTAATGGAAGCAATTAGTCAACAGTTCTGATTTAGACTCTTGAAAATGTTCTGAATGGCTCAGTAACCCCTTTTAAAGAAAGCATTATTATTACTTTTTAATTTTATTTATTTTGAAAGAGAGAGATAGAATGTATGAGTTGGGGAAGGACAGAGAGAGAGAATACCAAGCAGGCTCTGCATTGTCATCACAGAACCCTACGTGGGTCTTGAACTCAGGAACAGCGAGATCATGACCTGAGCTGAAATCAAGAGTCAGGCGCTTAACCATCTGAACCATCCAGGTGCCCCAGGAAAGCATTATTTTTAAGGAGTATCCATTTCCCATTGCGCTCCTCTCCACCTTCATAAATTGTATATTTATTCAGTATAAAACTATAGTATTTCTACCGTCCGTTCCAGATAAAAGGCCTATCTTATGCTTGGGATTCATGCAGAACCTGAGACCTAGTTACTCTAATCAAATAGTAACAGGATGTGGATGGAAGTTTCAGATTTGTGGGAATCTCCCAGAGTTTCTGATATGTGTATTTATGCATCAACTAATAATTGATCACTTATTGTAAGCTAGCCTCTGGGATTTCAGAGACATATACAGCATGGTATCTATTCTAAAAGCCCTCATGATTAATTGCCTTTGGGCATTTAATGTGTAAAGGAATCACTTTTCACTGGAAATTTCTCGTTTCCCATCAAGAAGTTACTTTATCAACGTGAAATTTGAAAATTTCAAATTAGAAATTAGAAAATACTTCTGTGGTAGAATCTCTAATAGTTTAAAAATGCCAAAAATGCCTTTCAAACTCATAAAATGATTTCCTCAGAATTTTATCTCTATAGTATGTGATCATTAAAATCTGGTTCTTTAATAAACTTAGACAATTATTAACTGTCAGAACCTATAGGACCTAGAAAAATTATCTTCTAAAACACCAAGCTGAGGCCTTAACACCAATTTCACTTTTTGTTATGTGATATATGAGGTCCTATTGTATTTCATGTACTTAACTCATAGGAAAAAGGTAAAAGTTCTCCTTGTTGTTTGGGTGTGATTCAAAAAGCTTTGAGAAAGACACGGTAGCTTTCTCAGCTTCCATTTCAGATCTCTTCTTGAAAACTCAAACATGACAAAACATAGGTTCATTTATGACCATAACTTTAAGGAACCATTCTGGTAACTCCAGGAATCAAAGGTATGGTGTTGTTGCTACAGACTCTTTTATTATACCAACATACAAGATCTATCTGTCAAAACTATCTTGGCCTTTCTTAGTAAGAATAGGTGGGAATGTGGCAATGGAGAATAACTTTCTTTTAGTCCATAGAAGTTTTTCCTTTGCTTTATCTTTCTTTTTTTCTTGGTCCCTAGAAATTTCATCACATTTTAAAGTTCTGCCCCAAACCTATATGAATGTAGAGCAGGATTCATCACCTCTTGCTTATTTCTCAGCCTTGCTCAAGGCTTAGTCATCATCAGAAAAGGTGCCCTGGTGATGGCAAACCTCCTCTCATATTTACTCCTTGACCTTCAATGTCCACCTGCATGAGGCTGGGTGGCCTATTTCAAACACCAAAATAAATTTGTTTTGGGAGAAGTCACCTTACATATAGAACATTACCTTTCATTCAAATTGGGGCAAAGTTAATTTGTAAGAAGTAAGGGAAAGAATGGGAACCGAGAGTGGAGTTATTTTTATCAAGGGCAACTATTTTCCTACAAATTTTAAATGGAGTCATTTAGATCAACTTGAAGCTTCGAATGAGGAATGAAGAAGTTGTATGAATGAATGTCACGATGTTTTTCCCCCTGACAAAACTTTGCCATTCTGTACAGGACAGGAGTGGTGTAGATCTGAGCTCTCTGCTGTAAGAAGGAATACTCTGGGACAAATGCATGCACACCAGAGAAGCTTAATACTTGGCAAAATCATTCTTTTTCAGTAGCCTGCTTTTATGACTGTCCGGGCTGCACCTGTTAGGAAGATAAATAAAGGACTGGCCAATTCTTTCCTCTCAAGCGTCCTAAATATATCGCTTTAAAAAAACTTTGGAAAAAACAAGTTGTATCCTTGCTTCTCATCCAGTAAATCTGAAGAAGTCTTCTCTGGGCCTTTCAAAGCACAACAAAGTCAGTTATAAGGGAGTTCCTGAAAATGAGCAAAGGAAAAGGCTGGGTTCTTCAGTGGGTCTGAGGGACCCAAGTGAAAGAGAAAAGGAAAACACTTACAAGCCTCTGTTCCCTCAATGACACCCTTTGTTTTGGACATGAGACATGGCCTTGAAACATTTTATTTTAGGCCCCTTATGGGCACACAATTCACACTTCCCTTATTTATAGTCATTTCAAAGTATCCCCGAATCCGACACGAGTGCTGAAGAAACCACCCCGGCTGAAGTCACTTTTAAGAAATGCACGAGCACACTAATAAATAAACAAATGGTCTTTTTAAAAAAAACTTGAGCAAATATGAAAACAATGCTTTTGCAATACTTTTGTAAGTAAATACATCCCTTTTCCAAAATTTTAGAGAGTTGTCATGAAAGAAAATAAGTACTGTGGTTTTTACAGCCCTAGAAAGCATTTTTATTATTTTTACAGAAATTTCTTATAATTATTTTCTTTAAACTGTAGTTGTAGGCTCCTTAGGCACACACAGAGAGGAATTTTTATTATTGTTAATAATTGCTATTTTTATCTACGCCCCTCCTTAATTTGTCTTTGAAACCTATATTAAGAGACACGAAATACTCTTGGCAGCCTGTGATTTCTGGTAATTCTAGATCTCATCTCTAGACATACTTGAGTGTGTTAGATAATACAGAACAGAATTAAAGCCCTAGCAATAAAAAGTAAGCAGAAAACTTATTTTATGTGTGTACCTGAGGGGATATGGCCATGTCTCCTTTCTTGGTTTTTATCCCATGTCAGCTTTTGATAGGAACAGCTGTCTTTTCTGGAGTCCTTGTTGGTCCAGCCTGTTAAACCCGAGGAAAACCCAATAAATATGTGGAAAGGCAGTTATTGAATTACAGTGTTCCTAGTTAGGGTAATCATGAAGTAGCCATTGTTTATTCAAGAGCAGTTTCCGAAAATTTGAAAGCATACTGATTAAGGAATATGAAACTGTGAAAAAGGAGACTTTATCAACTAATTTCCTGTAGGTATGCAAATCGTCTCATAACCAGAGAGAACAAGGCTTCTGTCTCCACAGCTTCTTATAAAGACAGCCCCAAACCATCAAAGGGACAATATTATGTGCTCTCCTGTGCATGGCTACGCCCAGTTTTAGTCTACAAGAAGTACATTTGTTTTGGACAGCCATGCAGATAGATAACAAGCCAAATTTCATTCATGTGGCAGATTATTTATGGGTTTTCCATTCCATATTAGTGGCAGTGTATTCATTATGCATTTCCAGAGTAAAGTCTTAGATTCCATCAGATTGGGGCATGAAGTGGTTGATTTGGCAAACCAGGATCATTTCATTGCATGCTTATTTCTTTCTAAAATGAGTTCATAAAAAGCTAACTGTAATCTGACTTTTATTATGCCTTTCAAGTCTGAAATCCACTTTGAAAAGTCTTTTGCCCTTTTATACTCCCTTAGGAATCTTCTTATGGGCCAATTTGGCACATTGATATAAAACCTAAAATTACATTTAATATGTCAGATATTAGATCTTATACTATCTATAAGTGAATTTGGTTTATTCATTTTTTTACTTGTACTATAGATATTTATTCTAGGCTAGAAAGATGTTTTTCTTTTCCTCCAAAATCATCCAATTCTTCCTCTAAATAGTATCGGATCTCTTTTCAAATGCCTCAGGAATTCTTAGCTTGTATTAGATATTACCTTTTGCATTTTATTAAATTTTATAACCTTGCAACAGAATGCTCTACATATAACTAAAAAATTGTCTATTTGTATAAATGAAAAAATAATCATTTTTTTAAAGTTAGATGGCTTTAGAATTGTTCTGCATAGTATTTTGTTTTTTTCCTTATACATACTAAGTCATATTCATTATTAAACATAGTGACATAAACAAGTATGTTTACTTGTCTATGAAAGTATACTATTCATAGAACATTCTAGGCTGTTCAAATTCCAGCTGCACCATGTATTGAGTTAGTTACACTTCATATGCCTCAGTTTCCTCCTCTGTGAAATGTGAATAATAATAGTACCTGACCCATTAGGTCTTTGCATGAAGGAAATAAGATAAATAAAGGAAAAAGCTCAGAATAAGACCTACCACACAAGAACTTATTTTCCTTCTGAAACAGCAGGCTCAGAATCCGGCATAAGGTGTTAAATGCCTTACCCTTAACATAAACTTTGAGGGCATTTCCACCATGATGTAACCACCAATGTAAGGTACATAACAGGCACTCTTCCTCTCTTTAATATTCATTTAATAACTATTGTTAATATTTATAATCTATTCCAAAGAAGTTGCTCTTATTATCATAGCCATGACTGCCACCACCATGAGAATTTCCTTTTTTTACTTGTGGTGAATCATCTTAGTTTTCACCCACAGAAGCCCAGATCAAATAAGAGGTCTGTTCTCCAGAGTCTCTGGTGTATTCCCACTGAAATATGTCATGTCCAGTTACGGGTCTCCAGTTGTTAAACAGACAAAGATAACCAGTTGTTTCTCCACTGTTCCGTTGTGGGAGCATGGCCTTTCCCACTTAGATGAAAGAGTCATCCTGTGCAGTTGAACATGTAACTATATCCACCACCAATGGTTGAAAGGCTTGGGTTTGTGGAACATTAAGATTTCTCTCCCCACAGGGGTTCGTTTAGCAGGTGGGGTCTTCCTCAGGTCTGAGTATTTCTGAGATAGACACATAAAGAACTCTCCGTGACCACATATGGTTGTGATTGATTGAGTGCCACTGTGTTTACTGCTGTGGAATTTTATTTTTATGACCCCACCTGGCATCAGGCCTGTCCTTCCTCTATTTTTAAAAAGTCACCCAATGGGAGGCCGAGCAATGCGTTGGGGCAAGGCCTTTAAGGGATTTCTCTGATAACCGTATAACCACGTAAGAGTCATGGCACTGTGGTGATGGTCTGCAGGAACAGACCCCCAGGAGGGGCAGAATAATGGACTAAAAGGGGAAATTGTTAACAATTTGAATCACTTTTGCAATAATTTCCTTGTGACCTGTGCTAAGTTCTTAAACTTTTTCAATTTGAGTAAAGATTTTCCCATAATACCTCCACCCCATCTATGCCACTCCAATCCCCGTTTGACTCTTCCTTCGAATATGGTAAGAATCATGCTAAAGAGACAAGTCATCAAATCTTAGCAAAAGACCTCATTTTCATCCCCCCATGTTAACAGTGAGAAGCTATTTGTTGCTCTGCATACTAACTGTATTTCAATCCTCTTCCTGTGTGGAATGACATTCCAAAGTTGAAACATGAATAATTAGAAAGACATAAGAACAATTTGACTAGGGTGGGAATGCCTAGCTGGCTCAGTCACAAGAGCTGCGACTCTTAATCTTACGGTCATGAGTTTGAGCCCCATGTTGGGTGTAGAGATTACTTAAAAATTAAATCTTATAAAAGAATAAAAATTTGACAAGGAAAGGGAAGAAATCCTGTGAGTTCAGGGAAATTCCATCAAGCTGAATAATGAGTCATTGAAAATTTGCATACTTGATGCACAAGTAGACTTCATATATTCAGAACCTTAGAATATAGTCCTTGGCAATGTTTAGCCACAATAAATGATTATGGGTTTAATTGACTGAAGCACTCTGAATAGCTGGTCTCCTTGGAATCTCAGAGTTTGTTATCAAACTTTATTATTTCAACCAGTTTAGGTAGAAACATGCCTAAAATGTAACATATTACTCCTTGCTTTTTAAAAAATGTTTATTTATTTTGAAAGAGAGAGAGTGTGCACGCATGCATGTGAGCACAGGGTAGGGGCAGAAGAAGAGAGAGAATTCCAAGCTGAGCCCCTCAGCACAGCGGGGCTTGATCTCATAGAAACACGAGACCATGACCTGAGCCGAAATCAAGAGTCAGACGCTTAACTGACTGAGACATCCAGGTGCCTCTATTCCTTGCTTTTAAAAACAAAGTACAAGGGTGCCTTGGTGGCTCAGTCAATTAACTGTCTGTCTCTTGATTTCAGCTAGGTCATGATCTCATGGTTCACATCAGGATCTGTGCTGACAGTCAGAGCCTTCTTGAAATTCTCCCTCTCTCTTTGCTCCTCCTCTGCTCTCACTCTCCCTGTTTCTCTAAAAAATAAATAAATAAATAAACTTTATATATATGTACATATATATACATATACGTACATATATACAAATATATAATAAAAACAGAGTACAGTGGAAATAACTTTGTCTTTAACTACAGATGTCAGTTATTGTGCCATGTGATATTCTGAGAGCCCAAATTATTTGCTTTTATATCAAATGGACTCATATTATTTGCATTTTGATTTGTGTCCAATTTTCCATAGCTCTCCTCTTTCATCCCTTGCTAGAAGCTCACTGTCTTCTTTTTTTCCTCTTGTCAGTCAGTATGTGATGCTGTCCCCCTCTGTTTTCTGTGGACCCCAGGGCAGGTCTTCAATCCCCCTAAGCGGGCCCACACTGTGGAGTGTTCACAAGGCTCCTATGGCATCCTGTTTAAGGAGGCGCTCACTCTCAGAGCCATGCAAGTGTAGAGCTGACACTTGTGAGTGAGTGCTTCCTTAAATTCCACCCCTGGCTTGCCTCACCTTAGTCCCAATTCCCAGGCTTGCTGAGAACCTGGGTGGGCTCTCTAGTGAATGAGCTCTAAGTGCCCAGGGCTTGAGGAGCTTGAAACAAATCCATTTTGTTCTTTGGAGACCCTTTTCAATCGCCTGGTCAGCAGCTGTTATCTGGATAAGTGAGGTTGCTAGATAGCTGAATTCTGAATAAGGGAGGTGGCACTAGATAATATTGTCTTTTTGTCTCTATTATTGTACACATAGGAGAATAAGTTATATTTAAGCCTACCAAATCAATTTACAGTTTTTATTTTGACTGCTTCATTCATTTTATTCATCAGGCTACGGATTTTTCCTAAATGAGGCATGTGACGTGAGTTTATTTTTTTTAAAGTGTACAAACACAAAATAATTTTTAAGATTTATCATAAATTCTAAATGTTTCTCAAAATTTTTGGTATCAGATACATTTACACTTAGTAATTATTGAGAAACTAAAAAGTCTACACACATTATACCTATCAATATATCCTATATTAGAAATTAAAACTGATAAACTTTTAAAACAAAAATACACAGCATATGTTCTATTAGCTGTCAGAGAGTTGATGTCATCATACATTATATGTTCTTTGCATAATTGTGAGAGAATAGGAGCGTTAAAGGCAAATAATGTCTTAGCATTATTATGAAAATAGTTTATGACCTTGCGGACTTTCCAAAAAGGTCTCAGGAGCTCTGGAGGATTCCAGAGCATACTTTAAGAATCACTATTATAAATCAATAAAGAATTGCTTCTAGAAAATGTCTAATTCCTAAAGTTTAAGACCCATACCCACAGCCTATAATGAATACAATAGGGGACAAATTAAGCATCTAACTGTAAAAACGTTAAATTAAACATTAATTTATGTTTAAAATCTAAAATCTAGATTCTGGTGCCAGTACAAAGGCATTGTCATTGTGTTTGCTGATCTTTTTGGTGACACTTATAATTTATATAATCAAAACTTCTCTAAGCATTATGAATACCTCCATGCAAATAATATGTTATATTAAAGCAGTTTCCATTGTGCTGGGCATATGAAGTCTAGGCTGCTACACCCACACAGTGCCAGATCCCACTCTCACCAGGGGATATACCTGACAGTGTTTACATATTTAACCTAAGAAGAAAGATAATTTGCTGCACTACCGAAGATGACAAAACAGGAGTTGGCCAGACAGAGCCTCATTTACCACGAGGCTTACAATATATAAAGCATTCACAAATTTTATTTCAAACAGAGAATGTGACTTCGAGAATAAATAATAATGAGGAACAACATAACAATTTCCTCCTGCACAGCAAATTACCAAAGGATGGCTTTAGCACAATTATTTTATCCAAATAAAGTGAAAGAAAGAAAGCCACAAAATAAGACCTATAATTCTACCACTCAATGATAACATAACAACTGTTATTATATGTTCTTCCTGTCTTTTCTATGCCTCTGGAACATATTCATATGATGTAACTGTGCTCTCCATGCTATCAAAAGGCTAAATTAAATTGCACCTGAGAGCCCATAAAATATTTTTAAGGAAGCCAAACAATGTATTATCTGAGCCAGTGAGCCCATGAGAAGAAGGAAGGAGAGAGCTGGGATGTTTATACCATTTTGGTGTAGAGACACATACATAGAGAGAGGCAGGTCAGTTTATGACTCCTAAGACCTGAATTGCTCCCCGCCCCTCCCACCCCTTTAATTTGCTGACCATGGAACCCTTGATCGTGGAAAACAGGAATGGATTGCATGGGAGAAAGCAAACCATTTATGGAGCTCCTGGGTTCCTGATCTTTGAGCGGAGCCCAGAGGCCGCATACGGGCTATGTGTTTAGCAGCTGCCACCAGTGCCCGTCAGTTAGAATGCCCTGGCACTCACTGTGCAGGCGTGCCATTGGTGGCATACCTGTGCTTCTTACAGTAGGTGGTCATAGGAAAAATCCACCATAAATAGATCAAGCCCTTTGAAAGAGCTTCAGTGTTGCAGAGGAAGGGTAAGTCTATATCTGTAAACTAGAAAGGATCAAAGAACAGCCGTCCTTGCCTAAGGAAAAACAAGGTAATTTAGTTGCTAGTTCAGAATCTAGCTAATTTTTACATTGTCCACAAAAATATTTTGGGGTGCCTGGGTGGCTCAGTAGGTTAAGCCTCCGACTTCAGCTCAGGTCATGATCTCACAGTTCGTGGGTTTGAGCCCCGCGTCTGGCCCTGTGCTGACAGCTCAGAGCATGGAGCCTGCTTCAGATTCTGTGTCTCCCTCTCTCTCTGCCCCTCCCTTGCTCATGCTCTGTCCCTTGCTCCTTCAAAGGTAAATAAACATTAAAATATATACTTGGACTTACGTTACTTTCTGGGTTTCCAAGTTTCTTCCTTTTATTAAAAAAAAGTTACAACCCTTGCATATCCTTTACTCCATTCTGTCTGTATGTTTCTTAATCAAAACATTGGGAAAGGTAGAGAGGAACAAAAATCCTACTTTATTCACCTGGCAGAAAAGTCCTGCAAAATTTGCCTTTTGGTTTTTGAATGAGCCGAAGGAGAGCAGGGCCCTGCTTTAATAAATAAACTTTTGCTATAAATCTGTAATGATTTGGAGAGCTTCCCAAGGCCAAGTGCCTCCTGACAGTTAGGACAGGGCTAAGCTAGTTGACCGTGAAGTTGGCATGGCTGATTGAGGTTATGTGCTAAGAAATGCAGCCCAGATTTTGAGAGGGAGAATTCCTTAGAAAGGCCAGGGTTGTACCATCACTGAGAGCCAAAACTCTAGCCTCCCGCCCTTGTTAAGAAACGATGGAGTTGGGTGAATGCCTCAGAGCATTCAGCCGTCAGAAGGGTCGCCAGTGGGAGACATAGTGTTCCCTGTGGGTAACGTAGATGAAGAAAGTTGCCCTTGGAGTGCCAGCAGACGGTTCTTGATTTCTTGGCATCGAGGAGAAGGGGCTTTTGTGCAGTACTGAATAGCCTGCCAATCAACTATATTTATAGAGCACCTGCTGTGCAGAATTTGAAAAGAAGGGGGAGACAGGCCTTGTCCTCAAGAAGCTTGTGATCAAAGAGAGAGGAAAAGTCCCTCTGTATGGTAACCCCTTACCATTCACAATCACATTTGAAATGGGACAGGATTAGGTGATATTTAGGACACGGTCTGAGCCTTCTTCCTCAAAGTGTGGGTTGTGCACCCGTAGCATCAGTATCAGCTGGGAGCTTGTTAGAAACGCAGAAACCTGAATCCTGCCACCGACCCCCCAGAATCAGAATCTTCCCTTGACCAAATCCCTAGGTGACTGACATCCACAAAACAATTTCAGAAGCACCAGAGGGACTGTAGAGATGGTGAGTCTCGAATGTTCTGAGAAAGCAAAGCCACCTGGTTTGGTGGCTAACTTGATAGAAAAGGGTAGTTCCTTTACCTGTGAGCTTCTTAAACGCTGGCACCTCATCTTTGTTTCCCTTATAAATGCCTGCTCTGGTGAGATTTATGATGGATTTATGCTCAGTGAGTTCTGGTTGCGTAGGCCCTTCTTCCTACAGTCCCCATTCAGTGAGTACTGTGGGAAATGTTGTGAATGAATCATTGTTATAAAGGCAGATAATGAATCTGGGGAACATGCAAATGCTTTTAGAGGTGTGGGTAAAGCTGGGCATGGCAGAACCTGACAGTGACAAAATATGACTTGGAGTAAGAGAGATGCTTTAGCAGTTCCTTTGAAACAAAGGAGATGCCTCAGGGTCCTGAGACTCACCCGCAACCATGTTTCAGTCCAATTCCCTTGCTGCTTGATCTTCACCACACCTGGTTCTCCATTTCTCCAGGTTTAGGACAGCGGGAATTCTTCATTTGGCTTTGAAAACTATGCAGGGTCCATCTTTTTATCCTTTCTGATAAAGTCTTGATCGACAGATTGGTCAATTTATCTACATTGAACAAACTCTACAATGTATGTAATTTTCATCAAAATCAATTATTATTACCATTTTAGTAGGATAGTGTGGTCCCCACTGCCTATGCTCAGTTCTCAGATGCTTCCTCCGCCCCCACCCCAATTCCAAACACGTTCTGACATGATGCCGCCACAGATCTAGAAATAAGGCAAATCCCTAGTAAGTGGCGTTTGTGAAAAGGCATGAGTGCCATTCTCACAGTTGTGTCAGAGTGAAATTATGACAATAATGATGATAACCACAAGAGAGATTGTATATATGGTATTTACTCCTGCAGGAATTCATCCATTTCTACCAACAACTCTTAAGATAGGCTATGCTACTATTTCCATTGCATAGATGAGGAAATGGAGGCATATTCCACTCCTACAGAGAGGGCAACATCCATATGAGGTTTTGTGGCCATGACAATAAGGCCAACCAATTCACTATGAAAAATACAGTAATGTTTCTGAAAAGCCCATCAATCCAGTTCTGCCTCCACAAGGCTGAGCAGCTGAGAAGCGAAGTGCAACCCCATGTCGGGGAGTCCAGGTTCTGAGTCAGGCCGACCTGGGGCAGAGCTTACCTCCATCCTTCATGGGCTGTGGGACCTTTTCTCAGTTGCCATCTGCAAAATGGGGATAATTAAAGTAGTGATTTCAGGGGCGCCTGGGTGGCTCAGTTGGTTAAGCATCTGACTCTTGATTTCATTCATGATCTCACGGTTCATGCATTTGAACTTCACGTTGGGCTCCACACTGACAGTGCGGAGACTGCTTGGGATTCTCTTTCTCCCTCTCTCTCTGTCCTTCCCCTGCTCATGCTCTTTCTCTCTCTCTCAAAAAATAAACTTAAAAATATTTTTTAAAAAGTACTGATTTAATAGAGTTGTAAAGATTATAAGAATTAATATACATTATGTCCTTCATGCAGTTGGTGCCTGTAAGTGGTTGTTATTTATTTATTCCTCCACTGATATAAAGTAACAGGATTTCTTTGATTTTAAGAAGGAAAAATTCTGGCTCTGCCTCCATACAAGACAGGCCTGTATTTTCCTACTTCTATTTCCTGCAAACATCCTAAAAATATCAGCATTAATATCCTATATTTTTGTAGTTCTGTAGTATGATACACTTGGCTGTTAATGACTGAAATTCTGTGGATTTGTTGGAAGTTGAACTAAAGCTTTTAAATTCTCATTTTGTTTTGATCTTGGGGCTTTTATATAAAACACTGGGGCCACAGACACAATGGAAATGGACAATTCACATTCAGAACACATTTACAGTTTCAATGTCCAAGATACCTCTTTTATTTATTTGATTAGAACTCATCCATGGCCTTACTTCTAAGTCAGGATTTTGAGTAACTACAGCTTCCCTTACAAAAATGGGATAGGTGCTGAGAAAGCATGATCAATGTGATAACCAAAGAAGCCCTTCTAATTCTTTTTTGTCAACTTACTATGCATTTAATGCATTTCCAACAATAAAATGAGGTCCCAGAGATGGGAAAGCAATGAAAAATCCCTGTTCTTATTCAGCTGGGAGGGAAAAGAGACATATATATACTGAGATAAATGGAAAACAATTAAAAAATAATTAGTGTATAAAGATTGTATTATCACATGGTCCAGAATGCAAAGAGGATAAGGGAGGGGAGCAGAAAGGAATAATTGTCTTGGGAATCTTAAGAGAAATGTCAAGATAGAAAAAGATTGACAAAATAATGGTGGTAGTTATAGTTGTAAATCATAGAGCTCTATCTACATGCAGAAACTGTGCTTATGCTTTGCATAGATTACTACCTTATTATTGTTATTTCACAGATGAGGACACCAAGGTTGATAGAGATTAAGAAATTGCCCTAGACTACACAACTAATAAAGCATAGAGTCAGGATTTGAACCAATGTCCATCTGATAAAATCACATGCAGAGAATAAACAAAAGGTCTGTTGGAGAGAAGACCATCACTCTTCTCCATGGCTGAAAGGTCAGAAGTTGAAAAGAGAAACCAGCTCCTGAATAGAGGGGTCACAGAGGTGCACTAAGAGGAGGGAGGGAGGAAGTGCCTGCTAGCAATGGCTTTGAATGTGAACCTGAAGAGTGTAGACCTCATCAAAGAGATAGCAGAGACCCTCTAGAGAGAATAACAGGAGGAAACACGGTTGTGTCATTAAGTAATCCCTGCAGCTGTAGGGAAAGAGACTGGGGGTCAGAGAAATTGTCAGCAGTGAGAGTCAGGAAGGGGTTCTCAGGCATTGGGTGACAATGACCCTCTCCAAAAGATAGTGTGCCAAAGAAGTTGGGTTCTTGCTCTCAGTATTCTGTTATCCGTGTGCTATAACAACTCACTCAAAGCCAAGAGGTCAACATTATACTTCCATTTCTGCACTCAAATCTCCGAAAATAAAATGCTTTTACCAAGCGTTTTGTCTCCTGGTACCAGAGATCCTTTCCATGATGTGGTGAAGAAACTAAAGCATTTCCTTTGGTGTCATACAATATCTTCAGACTACATTGTATCCTGCCACGTTACCTTCTGCCATAAGGGGATATGGTTTTTCTCCTTTGGTTTTATATTTTTCTCCCTCTTTAGTAAATGATAATGTACTTACTTATGGTCATCTGAATGAAAATAGTTATTTTTTTAATTGGAGTTTATACCCAACACAAAAATATTAGTGATGGAAGACGACATCACTGCATCCTGCCCTGTGTTGTTCCTTTCTGATTTCTGTTGGGGCTCAGTCCATTCTTTCCACATTCATTCCAGCCTGCCTAGACTGCACATACTGATGACCATTGGACCAAACTGGGTTTTTTGTTTTGTTTTGCTGTTGCTTTTTAAAAAAATGCTTTAATTTAAATAATCTCTATACTTGAAGTGAGCCTCCAACTTATAACCCTACGATCAAGAGTCATGTATTCTAACACAGAGGCTGCCAGGTGACCCTGGGCCAAACTGTTTGTTTGAACTCTTGTCCTCTTTGCCTGGAAAGAGGCACTTGTGGGGAAAATAAGTTAAAAATTATAGATCTGGACAAAGACAAAATTCCTGGGATCCCTTGGGTGCTTATAATATAAAAACTTTTCTTTGATATTTATCAAGCTGAAAAGTTTAAAAGAGATCACCCTCATTAACTGCCTCTTCTTGCCCTGGAATAGGAGAAGCTGATTCACACATATGTCACAAATTCCCAGTTCAGGGAATCCCTGGAGATTCAACAGGGGAAATTCCACGCCCTTTGGTCATAGACTATGCTGTTAGTTACTTGGACATAGTATATTCTTTTTTTTTTTTTTTAATTTCTAGGAGAGAGAGAGAGAGAGACAGCGTGAGCAGGGGAGGGTCAGAGAGAGAGGGAGTCACAGACTCTGAAACAGGCTCCAGGCTCTGAGCTGGCAGTCAGCACAGAGCCTGATGCGGGGCTCAAACCCACGAACCGTGAGATCATGACCTAAGTGAAAGTCAGATGCTTAACCGACTAAGCCACCCAGGCACCCCATGAACATAGTATATTCTTTAACAGAAGTTTCTTTAACAGAATTCACTGCCAGACTGCTCTATAATTCTGGATATCCAAAGCCAGGTATAAGACTTCAAAATCAAAGGTCTCAAAACTTTGGGTAAGTGTAGATAGAAATCTACTCCAGATATACACACTTTCAGAAATGACCAGAAGAGGGATTGATTCTGTTTCCCAATGAATAGTGGTTTGTCTTGCGATAAAAGGAAATTCTGCAGAGCCAGAGGATTTTGGTCTCATCATCATTCAGGAAGTATGTCTCATGAGGGTAGGATGATGTCAGAGATGCTGTAGTGTCCTCGCTCTCTGGGGAAAGCAAGCTCTCATTTCTGAGCACCATCCTTACCTGAGGCTCTAGAGGATGTGAGTACTTTAGGCCCTAAGGGACATGCATGCCACTCACTGTGTCTCATTTCATCCTCTTTGCAACCAATGCATATAGGATAGGTGTCGTTTCTACTTTTCCAGAAAAGAAAAACAGGCTTAGTGCCATTAAATGCTCTGCCTGTTACCTGAGAAGATAACTAACTGGCAAGGACACTCTGGATCCCCATTTTACTTGTGCTCTGTCCATCCGTACACGATGCTACTTCCTGGAAATCTATAGAATACCATTTAGATCCTTACCTCACACCATATACCAAAAGGGAGAGTGTCTTAGTCACAGGTTGATGCTTTGCCTGCTCCATCCTTCTTGTCAAGGCAGGTGATTGGCTGCCTGGAGTTGAGCACAGCCTGGGGCTGTGGAAAGTAGCTTTTCTCTGTGAGGAGTGAGACTAACACTTCTGTTATTCTTTTCATTTCTAGAAAATGAAGTGCTGGCTCCAGCCGCAGCCCCAGCCCCAGCCCCAGCTCCAGCCCCAGCTCCAGCCCCAGCCCCAGCCCCACCTCCACCCACAGGTGAGTAAAAACACTGCTTCACATGTTTGGGCTGCAAATACAGAGCATCCATCCAGCCCAGCATGATCTGGCCTCCACTGAAACCGTGAGTTTTAACCTAACTCCTACGGAGAAGTTGGATGACCACAGTCGTAACAGGTTCATAACAATAATGATAATGATGATAATAATAATACATTGTGTTTGTATAGTCCTCTCACTTTAATCTGATTTGGATAGCACATCATACACTTACCGAGACCCTTCTAGTTGTGCCAAAGTTGTTGTCATGTCCATGCGTTAGCATTGTAGGACCTGGGCCTCCAAGGGGATGAAGGATTTGCAGCGCTTTTTCACATATAGCTAAAGCCAAACAAAGCCCACATCTTTCTTGTGAACTACATCACCATCTAGCAGTTCCCAGGACAGTTCGGTGGCCTCTGAGGCTTAACTCCTCCACTCTTAGTACCCTGTTGTCCCCCTGGAGACGACGACAACAACAACAACAAAAACAGGAATAAAGAGTTCCCGTGGGGGGCACCTGGTTGGCTCATCCTGTTGAGCGTCCAACTTAAGCTCAGGTCATGATCTCGCCGTTCGTGAGTTCGAGCCCCGCGTCAGGCTCTGTGCTGACAGCTCAGAGCCTGGAGCCCGCTTCGGATTCTGTGTCTCCCTCTCTCTCTGCCCCTTCCTGGCTCATCTTCTGTCTCTCCCTCTCCAAAGTAAATAAACTTAAAAAAAAAAAAAAAGAGTTCCAGTGAACCCCTTGGGAGGTAGAGGTGATGCCCAGCAATAGTGGGCATTACTACTTCACACAACAGGTGAAGCCTGCTTTTACGTTCACAAAGACCTAAGGAAAAGAACAATATTGGACCCCGAAGTAGAAAACATTTCCCTCAATTCAGTTTGCTTACAACCAAGTAGAAAATAAAATACAGCCTGGAGAACCACCAAATATAATACAACCACTATATCGAAACATGAGGAAATACTATGAGAATCTCACAAGGCAATAAGTGATTTAAGGAAGGTTTCTTGAATTGACAATGTGGTGTGAAGTCAAGGGATGAAAGTTCACTGTAGACAAATAGAGTTTAGATGACAGCAGAAACTGAAGAGGCCTCAGTTACTGGTGATGTTTTTGCATGGAAATTTATAAGGGGATGAAGCTCTTCCATCTGGAGATCATTTTCAGGAAGGCACTTTAAGAAATTTGGCTGTCCACAGAAGCCCCTTTGTCCAGCTAAGAATACAAAATTCACACACTCAAAACACATAGAATATTGCCATGTGTCAAAATAGGTGAACCAGGATCAGTGCCATGTGAGTTCAAACAGGGACAATCTCAATTTAGTTTTCTTTTAACCAGAGTAGCTGTGTGACATTCCTCTTAGGATCTTCTTCTTCTTTGGTATGTTTTCTCCTTGCACATACAAATTTATTTTTGCCAATATCGAGTACACTGAGAGCCTACAGGCCATTGCAGACATAATTTTCCCTTCTGTTCTTCAGATCTGTTGCTGTCACTGGGCCGGTTTAACATTCTCCTTATTATGACATAGGCATATTTAATATTCTTCATACAATACTGACCTCCTTTTGCTAAAGCAAGTCTCCCCCAAACTGTTAAAATAGTTATTAGTTAACTAAGATTCAGACCTCTACTTCACCTATCCAAAAAAAGAGAATCCATGCTTAAAATACTTCTTTTCTCACATACATCATAAGTCAGACACCATTTGCAAATATCTAAATTAATATGATTCTGGACAGAGAGAAGGAAGCCAGAAGATCTGCCTCAGCTGATGAAATTGGTTGTTACTGCTCTCATGTTCCCTTTATTGCCACTCTACTCAACTTAGAAAATTAGTATGTGTACCAAAATATTTTCTTTGAAACTATTGTACAATTACGGATTTTATACCCTGGCTCATTAATATAATATCATCTCGAAGTCCAAACAATTAGAATCATTACACGGGTCAAATTTTCTTAAAAAGTTAGTCCCTTTTGGGGTATAAAATGAAGTGACCCACATTTTATACTCACTTCTACACCAGCATGTTTAACACAGTCCCAGCATAGCTAAGTATATTTTAACAAAATCTGTATTGCATGTATAAAGTGATCAGACTCCTTTTATTAAGTTTAATGTGATTCTAGATTATAAATTCCCAAATTCATAACTCATGTATAGCATAATAAATGAATATGTAGTGTCTTTTATAATCTGTTCTGTTGTCATTAATTTCTTCTTTACCACCCTCCACCCCATTGCTCATCACACAATTAAATAAATGCTTTCTTTAAGGCACTTTTAAAAATGTACTTGTATTTTCTACACAGAACCAAATAAAGAGAAGCAGGCTGGAACTACACCAACAAAAGGTGAGTTGGAAGGAGGGAAAGTGAGGCTGAATTCAACAAAATTAGAAGCAGAAAGAGGTCAGTAATGGTTCCCATGGTGGTCCCATAGAACTTCTCTGCATTACCTATCATCGGTGTGTTTTAGAGTTCTTCTTCTGCATCTTATCTGCATGACCAGTCAGCATGATGAAGGGTGCTTTGATCTGTTTTCATGATACACATTTTATTTATTTATTTATTTATTTTTTCATGATACACATTTTAAAAGAAAAACAACAATGATAAAAAATATCACAAGCATCTGTTGAGATGCCAGCAAATCAGTTGATAGTTTCCAAGTTACCATGTGCATGTGAAGGAAAAGAGGTGTCTGGTCTTCTTGGGATTATGCCAGTTTGGAAAGTTATCTGGATGACTCATTTTTTTAATGCAATGTTTTCATGTTACTGATGAACGGTTCCAGGTTTCACTCATGATTTTTAAGGCTAGTATCTCGTTTTGTAGCACTGTATATTTTGCACAGATTTATATGATGGTTTAAATATATTGACAGTACAACCTTATGCAAACATTATGTTGCTCCTTATTGAATTGGAAACTCATTTATTATTGTAATACTATTCTATTTTTACTTTATGTGGAAATAGTCCAGTCTTAGAAAATGAATAATCTTTATCATGTACTACTGTGGATCTGTGTAATATTCATTCCTTTGTCTCTCCATGGAGGAAGTCGTTGTCATTACTGACCACCTGTCCTAAGCTAAGGAGCATTACCCTTCTACAAAAGAAAGTTTTCACAGAGATAGATTAGAGAACTCTGCTTATATGTTTGTATTATCATTTTTAAAAGTACATCTTTTATTTGTGGATTTAATAACACAGTTTAAATTTTTGAATAACCAATTATTTCCTGATTGCAGTAAGATCTCTCTCTCTCTCTCTCTCTCTCTCTGTCTTTCTCTGGACACTACTCAAAAGCATGCTAAGTATTTATTTGTTCTTATTATGTCATAAATCATTACCTAATTCCTATGGTATTATTCTCTCCTATACATTAGTAAAATACTTTTTTCTTTCAGTACATTGGACCTCTCTTATTCAGTTAACTTGAACTTACAATCTCATAAGTGAACACATAATGTTAGTGCACTCTCTTTGTCCTTGACCTTAAGTAGCTTCCATGGATAGTAACATGAATAGTAATCTTGGCCACGTGGGCTACAGTCTGAAGGTTATTTGTTTATGGAATGCAGACAGTGCAAACTTCTAGAACTCTTTCCATGAGATGGGTTCAAGGATGTTTAGACATCCTGGCTGAAGCTATTGCAACATTATTCTCTATAAGGCCAGTGGCATGCCCCTCTGTTCCAAATTTAGAACGGTGGTTGGACCAGGCTGTAAGGCTCAACCAACAAAGTAGGTGATATAATCCCAGAGTGCAAGCTGTCAATGTTTAAACAAAGCCTATGCCTGGTCCTTAATGTGAAAAGCCATCATATTATATTTGTATGCTTAAATGAGAAAATGCCTTTCTGTAAGTTAAAATCAACCAATCAGCCAGTCAACCAATCAACAAAAACTCTTTTCTATATGTAGAACCCAGCATGATGAAATGCTTGACCAGATGTCTATGGAATCCTGAAATTAGCAGCACTTTTTCTGAATTTTGCAGAATTAAGCAAGGCCATGACCACATGTAGTCACACTCCCAGCAACATAAATGGCCCCGTTTCTATTTGCTCTCCATGATTAGGGAGCAAATCAGTTTAGGATAGAAAATGACATCCCTAAATAAAGAAGGTAAGTGGATGGAAGTTATTTTCTAATACACAGTCCTCTTCAGCTATTACTTTCATCAAGAGCAGGGAACTTTCAAAGAAAATGCTTATGTAAAAGGTAGACACGGTAATCACTGCTTTATGCATTTCCCTAGTTGAGAAAGAAGGCTTGCATAAGCATAAACAGGTGTAACAGACCTTTTCTCCAGCATTGACTAGAATGTCCCTACGTGGCCTTTACCCTTCCTCAGCTCTCAGTCCATCTCATTGTTTTCTAAGCATCAGTTTAGGTTTCACACCTCTGTGCAGCTTTCCTGGACTGTCTTAGTTCTCTTTCATCCGCCCTTCATCCTCCTGATTTCTCTTGGACCTATTGCCTCTGGCTTTAAATCATTCTTTCCTCAGCCTAAGTGTCCACCAACAGATGAATGGATCAAGAAGATGTGGTTTATCTATACCATGGAATACTACATGGCAATGAGAAACAATGAAATCTGGCCATGTGAAGCAACAAGGATGGACCTTGAGGGTGTTATGCTGAGCGAAATAAGTCAGGCAGAGAAGGACAAATATCATATGTTTGCACGTATAGGAGGATTAGGAGGAACTTGACGGAGGAACAAGGGGGAGAAGAAGGGCGGAAATGGTGAGGGAAAGGGAGAGAGGCAAACCATGAGAGACTCTTGAATGTTGACAAAAACTGAGGACTGAGGGGGGGGGGGGGGGGGGGGGGGATGGGCATGGAGGAGGGCACTTGTGGGGATGAGCACTGAGTGTTATGTGGAAACTAATTTGACAATAAACTATTTGTAAAAAAAATAAAAATAAAAAATAAAAAAATAAAAAATAAAAAAAACCAAACCAAAACAAAACAAAACAAAAAATCATTCTTTCCTCAACTTAATTACATACTAGTGGTTCACTCCTTCCCCTAACAGGTTGTAAGTTTTTTGACAGTCAGGCACGATGTCCTAACACCTCTTCGGTCCCCTTAGCTCATTCCTTCCAGTGTTTGGGAGAGAGCTGCATGCAGCAATTCTCTAATAAATCCTCGTAGAATGAATGAACAATTGAATTTCCAGGTAGCCTTAGCTGTTGGTCATATAGACAGCGATACTCTGGATAGATTTTTATTTCCATTTCCCATGTTTGCTGGGCAGGAATGTGAACATCGCCCACACACTCTTGAGTCAGTGAGATTCATAATGAGACACTGGTGCTGTGCATCCTCAGAAGAAATGGGTGATTTTTACTGTGAGGCCAACTCACTTAAAACCATTGAGAATGGCCACTCCTGGATATTAGTACATTCTCAGCACTTAGTCTTCTATATAATTAGTTGAAGTATATTCAGTTAGTAGCTCTAACTGTCGCTACTAAGAAATTTTGCACAGCAATGTAAACTTAATATTTTTCTCAGGTTGCCTGGATCTTTCTGCAACAATCTGGAAACATTCTGAAAAAAATTTTTACAGCCACAGAATGTTGTTTCATTCCTATATCAATCTTATAAGTAGTGTCTGTGGTTATATTTTCCAACTCTTTCAGATTTACTTGGGGGCCTCTGTCTGGATATATTATAAAAACAATGCTGCTATGGCTTAGAATATTTCCAGAATAATAGATACCAATCAATGGAATGTTAGGTGTAGGTTCTTTTCTACATGCTCAGTGGGACCAAAGATCTGTCTTTTATTCCAATGTCCATTAATTCAGCAAGTTTTCACTAAGTGTTGGCTCTGTGCCAGGCATAGTTCTGGCTGCTGGGTCCTGTCCTTCTGGAGCCAACTTTAGGGAGCTTTGGAGGGGAGATTGATCATCAGCAGAGGACAGTGGCTTTCAGTTTTGGAAGCAGACAATTGTCACAGAGAGCCATGTGTAGAAAATAATGTGGGTGATCAAGTGGGATCATAATTCTTTTGATCAGACAGCCTTGTGCATGTGAACACAGGGAAATGAGATTGGGTCCCTTCTCTACCTTAACTGGCCCTACAGGAAGTTCAAAGCTGGTCTTGGGAGTGATTCCAGATGTGCCAGAGCTTTAGAAGCAGAGATTACTTTGAAAACCAGTATTCACTTCAATGCCTAAGTTCTGGCATTTAAAAACAATTTTTCTTTAATTTTTGAATCTTGATATGTTTTGGTAATCCCAAATGGGACATTTACTTCCTCTTTTTATTTTTCTTCCAGGAAAAAAATATTTGCTTTTGGTAATCACTGCAAGTGAATAAAGACTTAATTTCTTTTTTCCAGGCATTAACTTTAATATTACCCCATAAACCATCATGAATGAACCTTGTGCATATTAAAGATCTCCTATAATTTGAGATGAAGAGCCTTTCACTTGGCATGAGTGTGGCTGGCAAATGAGGACATGAATCAGTGCAAGTTCTAGCAAGTTTTCTCCTAAATGATGTGATTTTTTTTTAATTCAAAGAATGATTACAATTTTTGTCCTCATTTAGATCCCTTTTCTGCAATAACATTGTTCTGATGTTTTTAATTCACACGCTGAAATTTTTTGTGTGCTATTTTACCTTTAGGTATCAGACAACCAACCATCCAATATATTTTCTCTATGCTTTCTAATTATATTACTTCTTTGTAACAATCTTTGTTAAAAACTAATATCACTAATTGGTCTCTTGATTTCAGCTCAGGTCATGATCTCCTGATTCATGAGTTTGAGCCCCAGGTTGGGCTCTGTGCTGACAACATGAAACCTGCTTGGGATTTTCTCTCTCCCTTTCTCTCTCTGCCCTTCCCTCCCCCCAACTCTCTCTCTCTCTCTCTCAAAATAAATAAATAATCTTTAAAAAACTAATAAAGGGGCGCCTGGGTGGCTCAGTCAATTGAGCATCCAGCTTCGGCTCAGGTCATGATCTCAAGGTTTGTGGGTTTGAACCCCACCTTGCGCACTGTGCTGACAGCCAGCTCAGAGCCTGGAGCCTGTCTTCAGATTCTGTGTCTCCCTCTCTCTCGGACCCTCCCCTGCTCACCCTGTCTCTCTCTCTCTCTCTCTAAAAAATAAATAAAACATTAAAAAAATTTTTTAAACTAATAAAAAGAAAAAGAACTAGTATCACCATACATTTCAATTCTAAGACACAGCCATTATAAGATGCAACATTGATTTAATAGATTAGAGAAGAAAAAATTCAATAAATATATGTACTTACTGTAGGATGAATCCTGACTTTAGAAGTATCAAGGTGTGAGGGGCACCTGAGTGGCTCAGTTGTTTTAGTGTACAGCTCTTGATTCTGCTCAGATCCTGATCTCGAGCCCCATGTCAGGCTCTGCTCTGAGTGTGGAGCCTGCTTGTGATTTTATCTCTGTCCCTCTCTCTCTGCTTTCTCTTTCACTCAAAAATAGATAAATAAACATTGAAAAAAACAAGAAATATCAAGGTATGAAGGCATGTGCCTTTCATTAAGAAAATATGAACCCGGGCACCTGGGTGGCTCAGTCGGTGAAGCATCCGACTTCAGCTCAGGTCATGATCTCATGGCTTGTGGGTTCATGCCCTGAGTCAGGCTCTGTGCTGACAGAACTTGGAGGCTGCTTGGAGCCTGCTTGGAGCCTGCTTCAGATTCTGTGTTTCCCTCTCTCTCTGCCTCTCCTCCGCTCATGCTCTGTCTCTCTCTCTCTCAAAAATAAATAAATTAAAAAAAATTTTTAAAGAAAATAAGATCGATTAACCAAATGCCACCAAACATGATGAATTCATGTCAGCTGTTGATTTTATTGCCTTCCATACATGGTTGTTGCTGCTGCTGTTAATTTGGTCACATGAGCCAATGTTTTCCACAACTCATTACTATGCTTGCGGAATTCAGAATTTGGTCACAATCAAACAAGGTATTGTGTCAGTAGTTAAGTGAGGCTTGTTGAGAGTCACATACATTTTAATTTCACATGCTTTTTGGTCTTTTTAAAAATGTCAGCAATTGTCCCAAGTTTGTATGACTTAAAAAATTAATTTAAAAAGACAATTTAAATCAACCATAGCTAGAAGTTATTTTATGCCAAAGAGAATGTGTAGAATCATAAGAATCTATATATTCTATAATCTCTGGAGTTCTCTCCTTGCATTCCAGAGTCCATGTGTGCTCCCCTAAAATCCCAGGCTTGTAATACGAGACTGAGTTTTTTCTCTACTTTCCAGGCCCTCTTCTCTGGGAACTTCAGTTATTTAAAGAACCATTTTTATGGGTTTAAGAAAAATGCTATCTTCCCATGACCTAAAGACAAGTAATATTCTGCTTTGGTAAATCTCTCTTCCATGAGCTGAGGGAGAGAGTCTACTGGTCCAGTCTGTGGTCTTCAGATATGCGGTATTCTAAAGACCCCCAAACAGATGTTTTTCATCATCATTGTAGTGACTTTCAAATAGAAAAGAAGGAAACTATGGCTTATGTATTGTATTTTTTGTTTTGTTTGAAAATGTTCTTTGTATGATGCATTGGCTTTCATATATATGTTGTTGAACGAGGCACAACCCACAACAGTAGGATATTCCATTTCCCTTCTAGCAGTAGAAACTGTTTTCCCATAGTAAATAAGAAAATTAGACCTTTCATTCTCATCCAATTCAACCAAATTCAAGCAGGCAGGTTTTTAAGAATTTAAGATCAGAATCCAGCATCTTAACTACATTCCCCAATATAACGTGATGCCAGGACCAAAGCTATTTTTGAAAAATTTTTAATGTTTTATTTATTTTTGAGAGAGAGACACAGTTTGAGCAGGGGAGTGTCAGAGAGAGAGGGAGACACAGAATTTAAAGACAGCCTCCAGGCTCTGAGGCAGCTGTCAGCACAGAGTCCGACACAGGGCTTGAACTCAGGAACCGTGAGATCATGCCCTGAGCCAAAGTTGGACAGTTAACTGACTGAGCCACCCAGGTGCCCCCAAAGCTACTTTCAAAGGAAGGAATCATAAAATTGGCTCTTTGTCAATTATGCTTCCTAGAACTTCAGTAGCGTTGAAAATTTATGTACAACGAGGGGCACCTGGGTGGCTCAGTCGGTTAAGCGTCCGACTTCGGCTCAGGTCATGATCTCACGGTTTGTGGGTTCGAGCCCCGCATCAGGCTCTGTGCTGACAGCTAGCTCAGAGCCTGGAGACTGTTTCACATTCTGTGTTTCCCCCTCTCTCTGACCCTCCCCTGCTCATGCTGTCTCTATCTTTCTCTCAAGAATAAATAAAATGTTTAAAAAAAAAAAGAAAAGAAAATTTATGTACAACGAAGCACCGCTTGAGAAGTAATTGGTTTTTGGAAGTAATGTGGGATCATCCAGAGTTATCATTTCATGACCCTCTGATGCACTGCTTTAATATGTGGTGCCTTGTAGTCTAAAATAATTGTGAACGTCCCTCCAAATAGTTTTAACACTTAGTGAACTCTGAAAATACTCACCCACCAAATTTCTGCTTAACAAATGGATTCTCTTTTCACTTTCATTTTATGAAAGTATGTAAATACTCTTTTCTCAATCATTTTGCATTCTAATCAATTAATTCACTACGCACAGTGCACAAAGCAAACTAGCAACCACAAAACCTGTATAAAATAAAGTGTTCATTCGACTCAAAATGGTTCCAGCTTTTAGTTTCTAGTTAAAGATGCTCCTTTCTAGGATTTGGTTGAGTTTTAAAACTTCATTTTCAAGAATTTTGACAGGACTTTAAATCAAGACTCTACATATTTCAGGAAATAAAAGCCTTTGAATAGGTTACAAGAATAAAATACTAAACACTGAATGATTTAAATGCATGAAATATAATACAGAAAAATCTCAAGGTATTTTATTTTTGGTTATGTAAAATTGTGATTATCTAACAGTCTTCTGTAATAAATAGCTCCAAAATACCTATACTTCCCCAAATGCACGATTTTGTGGAATGTTAATGGATGTTCCAGGAGAAAAGGATTGAAAAGTGCACTAAGTTTGGGAAAGGCTAACTGCTGTCTCACTTCTGTTTCCACCCCTCAGTGTCCATTAGCATACGGAAGTCTGCAATACCCCTCAGTAAGCGTACACCCATACAATACAATATAATACATTTAACTTTATTTAGCCTAGCATTTTCCAAGCTTCTTTGATCCCAGAAAATTTCCTTTGAAGAATCCCAAATTCCACAGTGTTCAGTGAATCCCCTCTTGGATTTCAAAGACATGACATTAAGTTTTTCTACACATTACATTAGTTACTTTGTTAAAAAGTAATAACACATATGCCTGGTTGGCACTTTTAGAAGAGAAAGTTCAGGCTAGTGAATAATCTTTATACTAAATATTCTAATAGATTATATTATATATAATTACATATAGTATTATATAATTATAATTATGATATATTATATAAAAATGTGCTATTTTACTTTTTGTCAGGAATATTTAAAGCACTTTAAAATTAACAGCCATATACATGTATTTTCTGTATCCTATTTTATATATGAGTCATATGAGTTTGTGTTTTGAAATTCACAATTATTCTAGTGTTTTAAGTACAAAGATTACTATTATTTACACTAACATTAGTTTTTATACTTTGAGAAAGGAAGGGCAGAGGTTCAGATAACACCAAATGCCTATTTAAACATCTAAAATTAGAAAGACGCTTTGAAATTCAGACAGTTTAGAAAAGGAGAATTATTCAGTGCCTCTGCACATAAATACTATCAGGCATATTTTGAATTTTACAAATATGCCTTCATAAATATTTTTAAATTATATAGCATTGGCCAATAGCAATATAATCATGGGAAAATGCTCATAAAGTTCCTAAAATAAATATTGGTAAACTTAGTAAGTATGACAAATTGATTTATCTTAGTTAATGTAGTTAGTGTTGTCTTTTATCTCTTAAATATAAAAAGGGAATTAATCACAAGGTTTTGGGGGAAGGGAAAACAAATTATCTTTCATGTACACTTTTTTATGCCTATGCTCAAATGACTGTGACATACAAATTATGTTTGACATCGACTTCATTTACAAAATAAGAACTCGAAAACACCTCTGTTGTTGATTTTGTCAGGGTTTATTTTTTAGCATTAATTTTTTTCCTACCTACAATCACATGAAACGTTTGCAGAGTTCCATTTCTCAATCTATGCTTTCATTGGATTTCTCTATTCTCTCACCCTTTTATTTATTTGTTTTTCTCTTTGGTCTGTAATACTGAGTTTCATCTTTCAGGTATCGAGTCTTCTAAGGCTAACTTATCAGTTCACAGTGTTTTGTGTGTTTTCTCTCATTTTTTTTTCAGCTTTCTCTTTTTGCAGAAGATTCAGGACAAAGTCCTTTTCTTCTTGACTTTTTCTTCCTATTTGTTGTTTCAGATGAAGAGGAAGCCTCCACGCCTAGTGCTGTGCCTCCAGGTTAGGATGATTCCAATTCTTACCCCACTTTGTAATTTATTGTCAATTGACAGTAAAGAAAAAGAAAAGGCAGAGGACCTTGATGAGACAGTGTGCAGAGAGGGGGCACCAGCTTTTGCCCTTGCTAACACCAGCAGGGAAAACTTGGGCTTTAATGGTGGGTTTTTTTTTTAAATAAAAGGAAACTTTCTTTGTGAAATAAATAAGATTAATAAATCTTGGGTATGAATTTTAAGGACAAAAAAGTTTTTCTTCCATTTCCAGCTATATGCTCTTGTCCCCTGTTCTTCAGATATGTGAATTATTTTATTACTATTTCTTAAATGAGACATGCTTTTTATAGATGCATTCATACTTGAAGCTCTACTAATTTTCCAAACAAGCCGACTTCAATTTTTTTCCCCCAAGCTGACTTCAGTTTTTTCTCCCCATCATGAGGAGACACAGGGTTTAGGGGAATCCAAGAAGGTTGGGGTCAGCTCTCCATTTTCACTCCTTGCCCTTGTATCATCCGAATCACACTTTCCTTTCAGGTGTGGGTAGTCGGGCCCTGGAAAGAAAAGATTCAGGTGAGCACTCTCCTGCAGTAAGGCGTTTCGACCACATCCTAATATAAGTCACTAATGATCTCATTTCTTGAAGCTGTTTTGATTCTAATCTTTGTTTTATTCCGTTTGTATCTTTTTAAAAAAAGCAATCTTTTAGTACAAAACTTCTTACAAGAAAACTAATGTATTGAGAAATGATTAATTTTGCATGACACACACACACAAATACAGGAATTTAGCCACATGTATCACAGATTTCTTTGTTTTATTTTAACTATCATTTTTTGACATATATCAAGTACAAAGAGATTAAGAAACTGAAAATCTCCATATTGGGGATATGCTAAAGTTAGAGAATAATTCACATTTCTCTAGAACTTTATTACAGTTTGTAAAAACCTCCAAATGCATCTTGTCAGCAGTTACTACAATTTTGTGAGGTCATTCATTCATTCGACAAATTCCTGTTAAAGGCTCCCTACAATCCTACTGTGGGCCTCATATAGGCCACGCACTTTTGCAGACACTTGTGGGTATAGAATAAAACAATACAAATTCCTGCCCTCTTGTTCCAAATATGAGTGGGCACAATTCATTCTTACCATGAATATCACAGACATTCATACACACACACACATACACACACACACACACACGTAATCATATAACTACATTGTATAACTTCATTGTGGAAATGATGATCTCTAAGGATAGCATGATTGATACCTGAAAACTAAAATAACTAAATGTACATTTCCTTCTTTTCAAGAAACACTAACAGAGAGTTGGCAACCCAGGTATTTTTTTTCCCCAGTTACTAAGTGGCTGAAACTGAACTTCTCTGCGTTTAGCTCTTAGAGACAGAGGGAAGGAATGTCTACAGTTCTCTCTCCTGCCCTCCTTGCTGGAGTTGACTGCTGATTAATACCAGCTCAGCACTTGGAGTACAACCTAGAAGATGAAAATAAGATTCACTTTCAGCTTCTCTCTCTTCATGGGAAAGGCTCAACGAGTCGATTTTTCTTTTTCTGTTTTCCCCTCTTGCAGGATGCACTTAATATTCTTGAAACTTCTGCCTGCACGTCATGATCCCTTACTTAATTGTCAAACTACTGCCTCATTTATGCAACTTCAGTGGAATCATCTAATCATATAAAAGCAAGGAATCTAGAAATATCAGGCTAGGTTTGGCTCTCTGATCCTTCCCAGTTGACCAGTGAACTGATTTATCTCTTTAGTCTTTTCCAGCTCTGTTGTTGTATAGATGTGGCACATTATAGTCATTCGCCTATTATGACACAGTTCTGCTTTAATATACTTCCTACCATTATTTATCTGTTAGGGGACAGACAGGATGGGGAAACTCTGGCTGCCAACAAACACAGAGTAACAACTTACCTGAAAAGCTTTACTATTTCTAGGAATTAGAAAATGTTCTTTATCCTGTTATGGAAGAGGCATCCCTTCTAACAATGGGAATCTGTCACTCTTTACTGACGGCTTCAGGGGAGATGGATGGAAAGAATGATGTTATATTTATCCAGGTTTATTGGACAAAGAAAAGCTTCAGCGTTGACAAGAAGGACAAACCCAGGTAAGTCTGCCTAAGAAGAACCTGGCCCTGAAATGATCCTTTCCCTCCTTCCTTCTCATTAGAATGGTCTCTTGGCGAATCACCTGCTGGGGAAGAACAAGACAAGCAGAACGCCAATTCCCAGCTATCCACCCTCTTGGTGGAGAAGCCCCAAAGCGGATCAGTGAAAGTTGGTGAGTACCAAGCATTAAATCGTGCTTTCTTTTGAAATGGAGGTGAAATTCACATCGCATAAAATTTACCATTGTAAAGTGAACAACCAGTGGCTATTAGTACACTCAGTGCTGTGCATCCACCATCTCTATATGGTCCCCAAACGTTTTCATCACGCCAAACAGAAACTGTATATCCCACTAAGCAGTTCCTGCCCCTTATCCCTCCCCCAGCCCCTGGCAACCACTAATCTGCTTTGTCTCTATGGATTTCCCTATTCTGGATATTTGGTGTAAATGGAATCACACAATATGTGACCTGTTATGGCTGGCTTCTTTCCAATAGCGTAATGTTTTCAAGTTCCATCCAAGCTGTAGTATGAGTCAGTACTTCATTCCTTTTTATGGCTGAATACTATTCTATCATATTTATGTACTAAATCCTGCTTTTTATAACCTGAAAAGGAGAGTGACAGCTATCATTTTAGTAACTTTTAGCAAATAGTTGTTGAGTTCCTGGACTCTGGAGCTAGGTTGGGTTCAAAACACTTTCCTCATCTATAAAATGGGGATACTACGTGTGGGGTGGTTTGAACAGTGCCTGGCATATCTTAAAGCTCTGAGCCAATGATTACTGTCAATTATAGCACAGTTATTCCATAAGATGTTTACAAATCTACACACATACCATATGATTAATATATAGTATCTCAGCAAAAACTAGTGGACAGAGGGTTCAACTTTAGGGATATTCATTCCAAAAATATTGATTACACATCTGTTTTAGACACTGTGCTGAATACTGAGTATAAGATGTGAGAATTCAGAACTTACAGTATTTTTTTAAGTTTATTTACTTATTTTGAGAGAGAGAGGGGGAGTGGAGCAGAGAGAGAGATAGAGAAAGAATCCCATGTAGGCTCAGTGCCGTCAGCACAGAGCCCAAAACAGGGCTCCATCTGACAAACCGTGAGGTCATTACCTAAGCCAAAATCAAGAGTCTGATTCCTTTTTTTTTTTTTTTCCAGCTTGTCTTAGTTATTTATTTATTTATTTATTTTTACAAATAGTTTATTGTCAAATTAGTTTCCACATAACACTCAGTGCTCATCCCCATAAGTGTCCTCCTCTATGCCCATCCCCCTCTCCCCCCCACATCCATCAGTCCTCAGTTTTTGTCAGCATTCAAGAGTCTCTCATGGTTTGCCTCTCTCCCTTTCCCCCACCATTTCCGCCCTTCTTCTCCCCCTTGTTCCTCCGTCAAGTTCCTCCTAATCCTCCTCTACGTGCACACATATGATATTTGTCCTTCTCTGCCTGACTTATTTCGCTCAGCATAACACCCTCAAGGTCCATCCACGTTGCTACACATGGCCAGATTTCATTCTTTCTCATTGCTATGTAGTATTCCATGGTATAGATAAACCACATCTTCTTGATCCATTCATCTGTTGATGGACACTTAGGCTCTTTCCATGTTTTAGCTATTGTGGAGAGTGCTGCTATGAACATTGGCGTACATGTGCTCCTATGCCTCAGCATTTCTGTATCCCTTGGGTAAATTCCTAGCAGTGCTATTGCTGGGTCATAGGGGAGTTCTATGGTTAGTTTCCTGAGGAACCTCCACACTGTTTTCCAGAGGGGCTGTACCAGTTTACATTCCCACCAACAGTGTAGGAGGGTGCCCGTTTCTCCACATCCTCGCCAGCATCTAGAGTTCTCTGATTTGCTCATTTTAGCCACAAGAGTCTGATTCCTAACTGACTGAGACACCTAGATGCCTCAGAACTTTCAGTCTTAATGAGAGGAACAGACAATGAGAAATTAAACAAACAGATAATCACAAAAGCCAAGTGCCATGAAGGAAATAAGCAGGATGGTAAGTTAGAGAATACCTGGGGGTCCAGGAATTTTCACAAAATAAGTCTTTATAAGGAATATATTGTGATCAGAACAAATGAGCACATAGCTGATTGACTGTATTCTAAAATTACTTCTTTCAGGTCTAGAATATAGAAGCACATTGCATGTTGATGGAAATATTTGCTTCCCTTTAGTTTCTAGAAGACACAAAGTGCTTGGCTGAATGCTAGGCTAGAATTTTTATGTCCTTAGGTCCCAAAGAATAAATATAAATGGATAAGCAGTTTTATTTCAGAAAGATCAATTTTATTTAGTCATATTTAGTCATGTAAATCTGGACTTCCCATCATCTTACCTAACAAAAAGGATGGAAAAAATTCATACATTTGTGAGGCTTTCCATTTTTATTTCATATATATATGATAAAGCCAAACAAAAATTATTTTCACTGATTAAACCATTGCTCCTTTTCTGCCTCACAAACTCCAAAAGCAGAACAAGTTGGAGTATCCTAAGAATTCCTAGGGCATGCATAAAAAATCAGGGCACCAGGCACATTGCAGCCTCTGCAGTGCAATCCTGTGCAACTCCTTCCAGTTGAGAGCAAATCTAATGGCACTTTTTTAAGCCACAGCCTGAATCGCTTGTGCTTTTTTTAGGTGAGAATATCACCTTTATAGCCAAAGTCAAGGCTGAAGACCTTCTTAGAAAACCCACCATCAAATGGTTCAAAGGGAAATGGATGGACCTGGCCAGCAAAGCTGGGAAGCACCTCCAGCTGAAGGAAACCTTCGAAAGGCACACTCGGGTATGGCTCTCATCTCCTGGCATGGGGGTTAGGCTAGGTCATTCCTTCTGTGTCATTTTCAGATTCAGCTTTGAGAGATTTCAGTCCCAGAAAATTCTCTAGAGTTACCATTCCTAGTGCCTATACTCAAGCCTGGTTGCCCTGCTGTGTCCTAAGTTGGGGAGCACATTGACCCCCTCCTATGTTGACGGTGCTGTGCTGGAGCCCCCAGATAGAAAAACAACATTTAGCCAATGCTGAGAAATTTCAAAAATAACTGAAATGTGATAGCTTCTTTCAGTTGGCAAAGCTGAGCTGAAATGTGCCAGATGCGTTTTGTTGCAGATGTACACATTTGAGATGCAGATCATCAAGGCCAAAGAGAACTATGCAGGAAACTACAGATGCGAGGTCACCTATAAGGATAAGTTTGACAGCTGCACATTCGATCTTGAAGTACACGGTAAGAGAGTTTTCTTGTCTGGATAGATGTTTTCTCCCCCATGGGATGTGAGGGGATAGAGGAGAAGGTCATTTAATACTATGAGATTTTGAAAATAAAGTTTTCTTTCAAACTGTGTGTGTTTCTGATTATGGTAGTCTCAGCAAGCCTGCTGAGTTAACTTGTTGTGAAGCAGTTTAGAAATGGAATTTTGGGGATTTTACTGCTAAATACCTCTTGCCCATGGTATCTATATTCCTGCAATCTTCTGGATAAAGGCTGATGCCATTTTTTCTTCTACTGAACGTGCCTGTTTCATTTGGCCCACATATTCCCACTTAAGTCTGGGGATAATTTCATATGTACCCAGGATGTTAGGATACCCAGGTGGAAGGGAGGATTTCTCTTCTAAGACAGTTTTCCATCCATATGTTCTGTGTGGTGCCCAGAGTAAATTTAATAGGGCAAATGTAAATAGTTGGGGGGGGGCAGGGGGAACCCACTTCTATAAGTATACAAAGAGAAAGTTGACTTAGGAACAAAGATCATAAACTTAAGATGAATCCAAAGTGTGATACAGCTACAAGAAACAAAGCTGGTATAATTTAACGCTGGGCTATAACAAGTGGAATAGGATCTAGACTTAGGAAATGTTACTCCTGCAACATGCTACTGGTTCCACATTTAGAGTAATGTCTTTTGCCATGGGCACCATACATCAACCTGGATCTCTTCTGGAGTAAGGTACCCAGGAGGATGAAGAACCCAGAAACCATACCCTAGTCAGCTGAATGTGGTGAAAGAGGCCAAGCATACATAACTCATAAATAGGGGAAGTGCTATCACCCAAAAGCATTTCAGACAAATTCAAACTTAAAGGTAGGGATTATAAGGAGGTGAATTTTTTTTGGTCTCAACTTTAGCCTGAGCTCTTTCATTAAAGCTATGTAAACAGTGTGGGAAGGGTATGAAATCCCCATTTCAAGAGAGGCCAAGTAAAGCCTACAGAGATTTCTGTATCAAGTGGGAATCTGGTCCTGAGCAGTGCCTCTTCAACTGGCCAGGCATCTCTGAGAATCACCTGAAGGGCTGTTAAAGAATACTGACTTCTGGGTGCCCATCCCTTATCTGGTGAATCGAAATCTCCAGCAAGGGGATCAAAAAGTTATTTTTTTTTTAAGTTCTTCAGGTGATTCTAGTGGGAAGGCAGGTAGAATGACAACTGGATATATACCTCCTTCAGTGCCCACATAAATTCTGTGTAAGGGAGGATGAGGTATGATGCCTCAGCAGCTCAGCCATCCAGGAGGAGAGCCATCCCCCCCTCTACCTGGTGTTCCTTCCATCTGAGGAATCCCCACAGCCTGGAAAGGAACTGAACACAAAATTGCCTTCGTAATGGGTATTTATTTTATTGTTTTCTTTCCTTTCAAAGAATCTACTGGGACTACTCCAAACATTGACATCAGATCTGCTTTCAAGAGAAGGTAACTTCAAAAGGGGAATCTAGGTAGCTTTGGTATAACGTGCAAGTGGAGGGCTTTAAAAACACTTATTTCCTTCCTCCTCACTCTGTCTTCCAAATGAGAACACCTCTTTAGTCAAACATACTATATATACAAAGGTTAGTGTTCTAGAAAAGCTATAGGTTTACTGTCAAATCAGTTATATACTGATCATGTTTTAGATTATTCCAGTCATAGTGAAGCTCCCATTTTTTTTCAGGTTTCACAGTTGCCTTTTGAAAACACAGTTGCCTTTAATCTCTTCACATGTGACTTCGTCCTTAATTACATTATTTTCTACCAAATGGCCAAGAAAGATGTATAATAATATTGCATCAGTTAAGTAATGTCAGAAAACTCTTATTTATGTTGCTTTTCATGTAGAAATTACTTATAGAGCTATTTACTCATGTGCCCAGAAAACCACAATTAAATAGTGACTTACTGAAGTTAGAGCTATTTAAATATGGATTATTAAATGAAAGACCACTGAGTCCACTAGAATAAAGAAAACTATAGAAAAGCAAAGTATAGATACCCATTTGATTTACTTTGTAGTTGCCAAGGCTGAAAAATTGAGGGTTGGGGGACAAGGAAGAAAATTGAGAACAAAAAAAAGTTCTAGTCTATAGAAAATGTAACTAGCCCCTTCCAGACATGATCTTACTCTCTGTACTTAATTTTTCCATAATGTGAGTTCATTAATGAGAACAAATGTTTTGTTCTTCTTAAGACTGAATCCACTTAGCTTTGTTGAATAAGAAAAGCCATCCCAAACTATCATAAAGTAATGATTTAGTCTGTTAAAAAAAAGCATATTTCTCTCCTAAATTATGAATAAATGAACATTTTAATTACTTAAAAATGTATTTAATATTACCTGATCAATAAGTTGTTATTTTTTAAGTCATAAGTTTGAATCCTATTACTTTCCTCCTCCTCCCCTTCCTCCATGATCAGCAAATGCTTAGGTCTAAAACTATGTTCATCCTATGTACAAGCATAGTCTAAGAGAGGGAGATGTAATCTACTAAGTTTTGTGCTTTAATAGAATAGAAATGTGTCTACTTCAAAAGGTCTTCTCTAAATACCTGCTATTAAAGAAATTTTGAAACCACATCGAGTTTAATTCTTATAATTTATGTGTTATACACACTGTTTTTAAACCCGCAGACTCTTTTCTTAGAAACCATAACTAACATTTGTAAAGAGCAGGAAACAAAATCTTCATTTAAAAATTAAACATGTAAGTAAATATGTAGTGCCATTTAAATGTCAGCTCCATAGCTTCTATTTAGAGTTTCTATGAAATCATGAAGGTGGCTGCATGCCTGACTTAAGATGCATTTCTCTATAGGAAAGCACTCCTAGTAAAGGGCTCATCAATAATTCAAAGTCAAATTTTTGAAAAATACATTTCAAAAGGTATAAATATCAACAAGAAAATGAAAAGCTTAAAATGATTTTCCTTTAAAACAGAAAGGAATGCATCTTTTAAAAAGCTCTGCACTAGCTCCATTTTTGTTATGTTGGTATCACATTATCTGATTCAACTATTGATGGACACAAAGAAGTTACCTTTGAATATAAGCTTTGTACTTATATATTTGACACTGGTATGCTTCATCCTCCAAGCCAATCTCTGACATGAATAACAGAGATCAGCAAAAGTCCTTTGCTTTTTACACAGGAATGTTTCTACAGCCCCCAACTTGAAAAAACAAAGTACTTTGTGTTGCTTGGCTTAAGTGCATTTGTGTTACTCTGTTTTAACACAAATCCAAGCAGTTTTATATATGCAATCTACAAAAATGTGTCTTCTGAAATCGTAGAGTAACACAAGCTCTTCGTGTTTACTTTTCCACAAGTACATACTACAAAACTTAAAATGTCACTTGTGTGAAAAGAAATAGTTTGTGTTTGATTTAGTCCCATGACTTGTGTGCCAGTATAAAATTGCATATACATTATATGTAGAGTGTTTGGGGGAAACTGTTGTGTATATGTCTCAGCATTAAAAACAGATTTGCTTTTCTTTTGTTAATGACAGTGGAGAAGGTCAAGAGGATGCAGGGGAACTTGACTTTAGTGGTCTCCTGAAACGTAGGTGAGAACCAAGCGATGGAGTGAGGCGCTGTGGCCTGGAAATCTTTTAGACACCTACTGAGAGAAGTCAAGTTTAAAGTGAATGTTTTTCGAAGAATTTCTCATTTCTTAAAATGTGTTTCGCTTATAGAATATAACACAGAATCAACTAAGAAAGAGACAGAAAAACCACTGCATACTAATCTGCTAAAAATTTTAGCTGATGCTTTTTAACCTTCTTTTTAATCTTTCATGAGTTTCACATATGTTCTTAGTTGGGGATGAAGAGATCTGAAAACTTAGGCGAAAGACTTAACTACCTAGAAGCCTCTGATTTCTCTAATGATTTCAATCATTTCAAGCATGATTCTTTGTCATGACCAAATAAATAGAGCCTCTATTCTCCTGTCTTTGATATTTTACCAAAAAGTCAATTTCACAATTTTGATAAAAGTCTCTGCAGGTGTATGTGTGTGTATATATATTATATATATATGTATATATATATAATGTATATATAAACACATAAAATAGTATTTATGATTAGGTTTCATCAAATCTAAGACATCATTCATTTTAATATACATCTTTATTTTATAAATCAGTAAGCAATGAAAAAATTGCTCCAGTGTTTATTATGACACACTATTGATTATAGGAAACAACCTTATTTTAAAGATAAGTCAAAAAGTATGCATTTTAGAAGAGATAAATGTAGTAAAATGGAAATAAGTGTTTAATATTGTTACTCACTCCCTTAACAATGTTCTCTTACAATGAAATTTATAGATTTCATTATGGATATTCAGTACATAACCATTTTAAAGGATTTCTGCCCATATATGCATATAAATAATCATATAATGTATTACATATGAGTTATATATAAACCTATACATATCCAGATATTTACTATAGTGCAACTAAAAGAAGTTGATTTTTTCTGGGATTTTATTTACCCACCAAATGTGTGAATAACTCATGAAACTACAGTTCTAAATTAATAACATGTAATATTGATATCATATTTTATTTACCTTTTCAGGTTCACTTTTTATTACTTTTAGTGCTTTCTATGGTTACTAAAGAAATATATGTATAATAAATCCATTTCACAACAAAGTACAAATAGAATAAAATGGACTTGTGTCTGTTCTCAGTTTAGTTGGATGGCTTTATTCAAGTCTCTATGAATGAAAAATTCCTCCAGGTCTAAGTGTTTAGGTTGAGAGCAGAAATAGTAACAGTATTGTTAATATTTAATAATTTAACAAATAATTTATTAATTACCAGTGGATATTAGCCAATCAAGAGACCTAGGCAATATCAAGTACATCTTTCCTTCTTTAGCTACTTCAAATAATCATTAGTCTCAATAATATCTATTAATTCCCCGAATTTATTTAAAGTAATAGTATATGAAGTGACCCTAAGTGAACCTTACCCTTCCTCATGCTACAGGTGAGAAACCAAAGACCAGAGTTGTCAAGTGACTTATCCCGAGTCTTACAGCTAATTAGAGACAGGGCAGGGACCTAAATCCACGTTTTCCTCTGAGTCAGCTCATCCCATATAATAAATACTATACTGCATTTGCTTTGAAAGTTGGTGCTTCAATTAATAATACAAATTGACACTTTAGGAAGACAAGAGATTTTTTTTTTCCTCCTACAATCATTTACTCAACCAAGAAAACACTAAATGCTTCCTTTGTGCCTTCTATGTGCCAGTGCCTACCAGTGCCTGGAATGCAGAGAGGGCCATAATACACATCTGTGGGAAGGAAAAGATAGTGGTAAAAATATGGATGTGGGTCTCAACTCTCCCAGTTACAAACTGCATTGTTTTGGTGAAATTACATGTCCTCTTTGAGACTTGTTTTCCACATCTGTAAATGTGAAGAACAAAAGCTACTTAAATCAAATGTAAAAGGCTGGCTCATAGTAGGTGTCAAATATTGACTCCCACCAAAAATTGACTCTTCCTTTGAAGAGCCTTTGTTTCCTTTATTCATAAAAAGACGTAACACACACACACACACACACACACACACACACGAATCAATCAATCAAGATGTAATACAATAGATTATTAAACACCATGTTCTGATTAAAAAGGAAAAAAGAAAGAAAAAAGAACACACCACCAGTAGTTTGCAGAGTCAAAGAAATCTAATTAATGACCAAAATTACTGAAGAAAAAGTGGGCAGCCAACATGTTTCCAGTTCTCATTTTCTTTACATCCCTTAATTATGATTTTGACTCATAATTAAATTGTTGTTAGCATAAGACTATATTCATTTAATATACTATAGTAATCCACCATTATAATTTTAGAAATCATTGTGTTTTCGTACTAATTTGTGAATTGCATGTGTTTTCATTGTGACAATGACACCATTTCTCCTCTAAGAGTGTGTGGCAAAATCCCTATCAAAATAAATATCTTTACAATCAACATCTCTCTACAACAAAAGATCTCCCTCACCTTAAAAAAGCCGGAGTATTTCAAATAAACATTAGCTAAATCAGAGTAAATCTATTAGGCAGAATCTTGTTATGGGATATGACATATATGTATGTATATATATATATATATATATTTGAAAGTTTTAGTCTATATAAAATTTCTATAATTGCTTTGTACTTGACTAGGACCATCAATTTATAGAAATTTTGATGTAGATGAAAATACTGTGAATATTATATAGGTCTATCCCAATGCTTGAAAAAGAATCAGTAGTGCCTATAGAAATATGAATTTCTCTCCCTACTGTAATTTAATGTAACCATGCAGATAGGGCCATGCACAGCCACCATGGTAAGTAAAGATATGTTCTGGATGAGCTAAGGTAATGCTGCAGGTGGAAGCCTTGACCTCACACTCCAGCAAAAAATAACGAATACTTCTTGCAATTTGGAGTTGAATTAAGTAATAAAGAGAAAAAGAAGGAATAGGCAAGAGGTCACTGGTGTGTGTATACCAAGTCTGATAAAATTAAGAACATAGTAGAGCAAGGTGTATTTTGGTGTTTTAATGAAAAAATGGTGAAAATGATTGGTTTTATGAATCTACCAACAAAATTGACTTAAAGAAATCACACTGACAACTATGATCATTATACCAGCTTCCCACTCTATAAATATTCACATCATGGATCTAGTTATATCTTAGTGCTTGACTTGTGCTTCTTGCTATTTTAATCTAGTTTGGTACCTTTAAATCCTTTTACCAGTGTTGGGAGGATACTTGAAATGTGGATGTAATTCTTCTTGATTGAAATACAAATTTAACACAGTGTAATATGGCATTCTTTTACAGTGTGGGGACTATCTATAGGCTGGAATACAAAAAAAAGTAGAGCATTAATAAAGTGGTTGAAGAAACATGAACAAAGACTATGCATAGGAACATTCAGACACATTTTAATTGCAATTTACCAAGACTTTCTACAAAATATTTAAAGTATGTATTTGAAATTTAGACTGCTTTCAGACAGTAAACCTAGTAGATCTGGCAAACTATTACCAATATTCCAACTTTAGGACAATGTTCTCAAGCTCTTCAAATTATCTGTGTTAATAGAGTGTGTAGTTATTATCTCAGTGACATACAAGGATAATACTTGTATCTTGAGTTTTTAGGAGGCACATTTTCCTAACGGTGTTGTCAGGTCCTTCCCATAAAGGTTACTGATGGACCAATGACCTCCCATTTCCTTCCACTTTCCAGGAGATTTGCCTCAGTACCCTCCTCCACTGGGCAAAAAGACTTATATGACAATGTAAATCAGATATTTACAAGTCATTCTTGCCTAACGCCACTCTAAATTCTATGTTAATATTTATCTCCTCTCCTTCCCTTTGATTACAATCCAGTATTTTCTCAAAAAGTGCAGAAACAGGTATAATTAATGTGATAATGTAAACACATGTAACCCATCACTTGCTAACATGATAGCATGAATTTGTTCACACTGGTGTTTAAGATGTGTTGATCAGTTTTCTTGGAAAATGGTATCCAAACCAGCATTATTCACAGTAAGTAGTCACTGTAACATTTTCAAATTAACCTGATAATTGGTTTTAAAATAAGGACAAGTGTACTTTAAATCTCATATTTTCTTACTCGTATGTGTTCTTTATATTTTCTGTAAGTTCTTTAGATCAAAACGTAGGGTCATAATTTTGATAATTGTAATTGAAAGTATTTCCCCTTGTTCATGGGAAATTAGTCATTTGCTTTAAAAGTTTAACATTTATATTTTTATATTTTTATAATTCATACCCAACCTGGTTTCAAAAAACTTCAAGACAGTGTTTTAAGATGAGATACGAGAGAATTTTTGGCCTTTTCCTTTTCCCCTGCCAATTTAGAAAAAAATTATTTAAAAAAGTGAATGTATCTACAAAATTCATATTTTTTAAAAAACCTTCTGGCAGTGTCAATATTTTTTGTGTACAAAAGCAGCAAAAAATGGCTAGTATACACATTTACTAATATGGTAGGAAAATGCTATTTGCAAAATCCTAAAATTTGAAATACTTCTTTGTACTGTCTTCATATATAGCTAGAATGTATACAACAATGAGAAAGAGATCATTTTTCTTTCACAGACCAATATTTAAATCTTCTCACTCTTAATCCACTTTTCAAAATTATTTCAGTTGCCCATAGCCTAGATAACAACTGATCTTAAGTTCCTCAAAATCTCACCTTCTCTTTAAACTTTCAAGTTGAAAATAAGTAAAAATATCTTCAGAATATTTCCTGATACCTTTCTCTCTCCCTAATAGTGTATTGTTAACTAGGAAACGTGTCATTATAAGCGCAGACACCAGATCTTTATATGGAAGTTTCCTTAAGACTGCGGCCTTTACGTACTCAGCCTTTAAAAAGGGGGACTTTTAATACTGAACGGAGAAATCGGTACCATACTCCAACCTTCCTTGTGCTTCAGGGCCGGTGGGCGGCTACTAAACTAGGAAATGGTTCTCCCCGGTTAGGGAGGTGAAGCAGCAGGAGGAAGAACCCGAGGTAGACGTGTGGGAGCTGCTGAAGAATGCAAACCCCAACGAGTATGAGAAGATCGCCTTTCAGTACGGTATCACCGACCTGCGTGGCATGCTCAAGCGGCTCAAGCGCATGCGCAGGGTGGAGAAGAAGAGCGCAGGTGAGCCCTCCTGGAGGGGCGGGGGGCGGCGTGGCAGCCTGGCCAGCATCTTAAGCGCACGAAGGATATAATGGTGAACCACTACAGGGATGCTTCCTATCCCCCGCTGGGTTGGGGGTGGGAATAGACGGGGTGGAATTTGCAGTTTTCCTCCTTACGTTTGGCTTCGAGCGAAGGAGTTCACGGCTCTGCACATGAGTAGTACGAGGGTAGCGGACTGCTAGCGAGCGGTTAAGGTAAAGGAGATGGACTTTACAAGTGCCGCATACCGCGTGTAACGGAACATTAAACATCTTCGCTCTCACTGGGAGTTTCTCGGTGGCCTCCACATCTCCCTCACTCTGAAATTCTTGATTCTTAGAGTAGATTCGATGTCTTTGTTTTACTATCATATTCTTCCACCCATTTAGTGGGGACTGGGGAAATTCACCTCTTACATCCAATGCGGTTGTAAAACAGCTATGCTGCTCCCTAGAGATCTGAAGTGAATGTATTTTGTTGTGGTTTTAAATACTTTTAAGAATTAATTTGAGATGTTGAAATTTAAAATTTAAAGAAGAGAGACATTTTAAATTGATCGTAAGCTCTTCAAAGTTTCCTAGACTTGGTCATTGGCAGTTATCCATTTTGTTACACATCAAGGTAACATATCAATCCTATTATTATTTACTGTTTATTAGTGTCCAAATAGAATTTATTTATTTATTTAGGCACCCAACCTGAATGTCCAAGTAGAATTTAAAGACTCACCATTTCTTTTTAAAAATCTGCCCTTTATTTCTAAACCTCACTGTAAACTGGGTGAGAAATGGACCCAGAGAAATATAGAAGTGTTGTGTTTTTGCTCCGTTTACCTAACTCAACCATCCTCACTATTTCAAAACTTCAAAAGTTTCAGAAATTTAATTCTTGGGAGGTATCTGCAATTGTTTGCTTGTCACAAGCATGTAAATGCCAAAGTAAAGAGCCAGCTGACATCTCCTTTCCCCCCCTACACTGGCCTAATTCTTGCCACTTAGCTCTGAATTGATGTCATGAGGCATATAAATAACTTTTTTAAAGCTAGTATTTATTTTATTATGTTAAAATATGAGGAAGGGAGTTTATTTAAGCAATACTATGGCAAAGTTGTAATGATGGAAGTAGAAGCATAAAAATTCCACGAGGCATTCCACAGGTGTATGTATTTTCCAAACTGTCTAAATTAGTATTATCTTTAAAATAGGGAGAAACTATTAAATTTAAAAAGAAGTTAATTTCTGCTTGGGACCTTTCAAAGATAATATTTTTTAAACTACTATGTTCTATGTTATTTAAAATGTTTTGAAATCCTCAGTTCCTAACCATATAGGTAAGAAGTATTTAATATGTGTCACTATTTGGACAAGTTTCCGAAGTACAGAAACTTTGATAAGTCTACTATTTCAATTAGTCAAAGGCATTCAATTTAATCTTATGAGTCATTGAATGTATCTCATAAACTCTGTGTTAAAAAACTATCTGTGACATACAAGAAGTACAGAGAGAATGCCAATGATCCTGATAGTAATCATGCTAGAACAGGCATATTCTTCAAGTTCACTTTCATCTGGATCCTTTACAATTTCCTGAAGAGTTAGGACAATCATTTTTAAAGGCTCTTCAATAACTCTTATGATTCTTTCAAAAATCTGTGGGTTCTTTTCAAATTGTTAAACCATCTTATCATGTATAAATCAGCACAGAATTCTAAAATATAGAGGATACTTTGGAAGGTTCCTAATTTTTTTCAAGTCTCAATTTTACATTCAGTTTTAGGTTCATATACATACATTGACTATTTAAATTCACAACATAAGTACACACATATTGACATAGTTTTGCTCTTTCTCTCTACCAGCTTTTGCAAAAATTCTTGACCCTGCATATCAGGTTGATAAAGGAGGCAGAGTAAGGTTTGCTGTGGAACTGGCAGACCCAAAGTTGGAGGTGAAATGGTATAAAAATGGTCAAGAAATTCGACCCAGTACAAAGTAAGTGGGCTTTGCAAATAATCAGTGATAGCTATGTAAATCAAACTGTAGTTTGACTTAGTTTTCTGTGAATAAAAACATGCTTTTGTTATACCTTTTTAATGCAAAATCACATGGAGGGAGAGTAAAAATTTTTCATATATTTCGGAGCCATTCAAATTACAGTGCTATCTAAATAAAACCTTGTTTTATGTTTGCATTCTATACAAACTATTTTGAGTGATTCCAGTTCCAGTTTTGTGTCAATGTCGGTTATATGTAACTATTTCAGAATACTGTCAAAACTTCTCCCAATTTTTAAAATAAAATTTTGAAAAATTTGAAATATGTATTTGATATACCACCTGGGAATAACACCTCACAATTAGAGAACTTTGTTTTTCCAAAAGAGCATCTAAAACCTGTATTTTATTTCTTGGCTTTCTTACAAATGAAGGAAACAAACTAATCCTTGATGTCTGATGGTATTGCTAGTCTATCATAAAACTACTTTACACAGATCCTTCTCAGCCTGAGAGATTTTCAACTCCAATATATATTTTTTAAGTTAAGAGGAGCCACATGCACATTTATAAAAAGACTTTAATCCTGAAAATCTGTCACTTCTGGAGAACAGTTAGGTGGTTTCCAATTTCTTCATGTGGTCATGCCTACAGAGTGACTTTGTGATAATGTTTGTGTCTGATAAAAATCTCTTGAAAGCAGTTTGAATTTACCAAAAACATAATTTAAGTCAGTTATTTTTATCTACAAAATGTTGTGTAATGCTTTATTCTTGAAGTCTTCAATTTGACAATTTTCTTCAGTCTGTTATAATGCCCTAATATATTCAGCCATAATCCAGATCACAGACAATTAAATTTTGTGATATTCCTGGCTTTTAGTTTTTTGTTTCCAAATGTTCAAGTTCTTTTTTAGTAGATGGTTACTGTGATATGATCATACTAGTTCTTAAGCCCATTTAAAAGAACATCAAATTTGAAAAAATTACTGCCTGTAACGGATTAAGTTCACATTATTGCTGAAATTGTATAATCACTTATTCACCTAACAAAATCTATTGTGCCACTGCACTAAGCCATGAGTGGAATCAATAAATCAATGAGTAAAATTGAGTACCTGTCCACCTATAAACTAAATAAATTAGGGGGCGCCTGGGTGGCTCAGTCAGTTAAGTGTCCAACTCTTGATCTCCTCTCAGGTCATGATCTTGCAGTGGTACGTGGGATCAAGCCCACGTCAGGATCTACACTGACAGTGTGGAGTCTGCTTAGAATTCTCTCTTTATCTCTCTGTCCCTTCCCTGATCTCCTCCATCCCTCCCCATGCTCTGTCTCTCTCTCTCTCTACCCCTCCCCCACATTCTCTCTGTCTCTCTCTCTCTCAAAAATAAATAAATAAACTTAAAAATAAATAAATAAACTAGATAAATTGGTCATTTAAAAAATTACAGAGTTCAAAATCTCTCTGACAACTTCAGTCAACCCTATTTTCCAACAATGGGTTAAAAAACTAAAAAGCAAATATGTGAGTACTAAATTATATATGAAATAAAAACTTCTATAAAAATACAGATATTAAATATTATGTGTAAACATGCATATGTATTACAATGTGCATTATAAAGCTAAAAATTGGCTTCATGTTTTGTGTTAACTAAACTATGTAAGATATGCTACATAAATGGCAGATCAAAATTATATCCCTGACTTTTAAACATTGCTAAATTATAAGCCACATTTGCTGGTAATAAAGAAAAAAATAAAATCAAGTTCACAGACTGTTATCTCCCTCCTATTTCAAACAGATACATCTTTGAACATAAAGGATGTGAAAGAATCATGTTTATCAATAACTGTTCACTGACTGATGATGCAGAGTATTATGTGACAGCTGGTGATGAGAAATGTTCCACCGAGCTCTTTGTGCGAGGTAAAGTACAATCTCTTACTGTAGTCTTCAACAGCCTTTGGCACTCCTTCTCCCAAGGGTAGTTATCAAAATGAGAATGACAGGTGAGCTCTTAAGCTCTAGGGCACAGGTAATAGAACCCCTAGAAATGGGTTAGCTTGGGTGTAGATTGGCTCTGCGTGGAAGCTCCTCTATGTTAGCAGTTATTATGTATCCTTATTAATCCTTTAGTTTGTTGAAGGCTAGAAAAGCTTAGGGGAGAAAAAAACTGGTGAGTCAAAATACCTCATGCTTTTGACTCAAGCAAACAATATAATTATCCCAGTTATAGCTTCTGAAACCCAACAAACTCTACTGGATGATCCTTATTTCACACATTCAGCTGATTGCAGACAGACTTCTCTTGAAACCAGTTTTATTAATAAAAGGGAATTAGTGATTGGCACTGAGGATGCTGAAGACCATCTTGTACTAAAACATTGTGAGAATAGAGCTGGAATGTGTCAATGAAGCCCTCTGAATACAGAGAGCTCTGCAATCTCTACCATCTCCAACCAGAACCCAAGAATCATATTGTTACAGATTCTCCATCACAAATATCTACCATGTAGTTTCTTATTTGCCAAAGGAAGGATATTTGATACACGTTTTGTCTACTTTCCAGAACAATAATTGATTTGATTTGAAGAGTTCTGAGAAAATTGAGAAAACTTATCCAAGGCTGCAAAAAAATCACCCACTATCAACCACCATCTAGCCATAACTCTATGGTAGATGATACTTTTCTTACTGTTGGTCTTTTATCTGTCAACAAATCTGTGGTCATGAGCAGATTTGGGGTATTTAATGATTCTGATTCTCCTTTTTTTTTTTTTTAACAGAACCTCCAATTATGGTAACCAAACAGCTGGAAGATACGAATGCTTACTGCGGGGAAAGAGTGGAATTAGAATGTGAGGTGTCGGAAGACGATGCCAATGTGAAATGGTAAGTAGCTTTCCTGAGGTCTTTCCATTTTTAATAGAGTTTTAAAAATATGCCTTTATAGATTGGAGAACCGGAAATGGCTTTTACACATATGAAAGAAAATCACAACCTTATTTGCGTTAGTAGAGATGGTAACTAAAACTACAAAGATACTGGGAGTTTTATCACCTATGAAACTGGAAAGTGATTCAGAAATCTAGATTGGTAAATGTAGGGAAGTAGGCACTTAGTAAGAAATGGATGGTTCACAATTGTCCAGATCTGTTTCATTCCAGATCCCATGGATGCTTGTAAGTTCCAAAACTTGCTTACTCTCACCATGCCATGCTGGCAACTTACATGGGAAAATATTATATATTTTCCCTAGTTACCTTATTTTTATCGTACCTCAGGAAAATGTTTTAAACTAAGAATCAGCAATTATTTTAAAAAAATAAAACCGTTTTTTGTCCAGTCACAGAGTGTTTTCTCAAGTTCTATGTGAGCAACCTCAAAATTAAAGCTAAGAGATTCAGATAATAAAATGAAATCCTTTATTGAAAAGTATAGTAAATTACACAGCATGAATCTGTGGCAATTGGTACAGAGTAGATTGTTCATTCTAATGTATAATCATTGCTATCTTTAAAACATGTTAAGTGAGGGGTGCCTAGTTGGCTTAGCCGGTTAACCATCTGACTTCGGCTCAGGTCATGATCTCATGGTTCATCCCGCCTCGGGCTCTGTGCTAAGAACTCAGAGCCTGGAGCCTGCTCTGGATTCTGTGTCTCCCCCTCTCTGCCTGCCTCTCTCTCTCTCTCTCTCTCTCTCTCTGTCTCTCAAAAACAAACATTAAAAAAAATTAAAATATACTAAGTGATGCAATTCTTACTAGTGAGCGGAAGAGGTAATATTCACTCTTAGCATTCAATTGATCTTGAATGAGAAGAAAGGGCTTATGTTCTTTTAATGTAATTTTTCAGACAATCCTTGTTACATTATTAATCTATTTGATGTAATGATCTGTACATTCTTCAATTCAACAAATAGTTCTTAGATACCAAGATATAGCAAAAAACAAAAAAAAAAGAGCCTAAAACAAGATCAATAAGGTCCATCTCCTGGAGGGTTTTTTATAAAACTTTTTATAATCTATTTAAACTCAGGTTTAAGAATGGTGAAGAGATTATTCCTGGTCCAAGATCAAGATATCGAATTAAAGTTGACGGCAAAAAACATATTTTGATCATAGAGGGAGCAACAAAGGCTGACAGTGCAGAATATTCTGTAATGACGACAGGAGGACAATCATCTGCTAAACTTAGTGTTGACTGTAAGTAAGATCTCCTTAGGTATCTTCCAAGTTGGCTAACTAATGGTGTTGCATTTGGTAATTCAATTTTAGGAACGTTTCAATCTATTTTATTGCTACTGGTAGCAATTTTATATAAGTAAAATTGGATTCCATTCTAACTGAGTGTCTATGTCGTATCAGTCAGGGTCTCTGAAAAAGAAATCGACTACTCAGATTAATAGTAAAACACAGCATTGGGAAGGAAGTGTAAAAATCACCTGCCAGAGAAATTATCCAAATGGTTAAGAAATACTGTAATCCCAAGACCACATAAATAGAGGATACTTAGATACAATATACAATCCTGATAATGTTTGCATAACCCATGAGTGAATTTGCCAGTCGGTTCTGCTATAATACAATATATGCGTTTCTAAACTCACTATGCTATACAAAGTCATGCATTAAAACCACAAGACTAATGGTGAAAATGAGGTTATGGGCACAATACTCAAAAATTTTTCAGCCACACATTAAAACAAAACAATAAAGGGGCGCCTGGGTGGCTTAGTCGGTTAAGCGTCCGACTTTCGCTTGGGTCATGATCTCGCGGTTCGTGGGTTCGAGCCCCGCGTCGGGCTCTGTGCTGACTGCCAGCTCAGAGCCTGGAGCCTGTTTCACAGTCTGTGTCTCTCTCTCTCTCTCTGACCCTCCCCTGTTCACGCTGTCTCTCTCTCCTAGAAATAAATAAAAAATTAAAAAAAAAAATAAATAAAATAAAACAAAACAATAAGAACCTAATTTAAAAAACAGTATCATAGATCTAAGATCTGTGGCAACTGTTCTTAAGCTTGGCTCTATGGATCCTGCCCAATGGTTAATAAATATAGCACTTTATGTTAAATGAGACCTAAAATTTCCTTGGGTAGGCAGTGTGGGAAGTATAGCTAGTGAGACACTGTTAAATAGTGGGAAGAGTTTATCTGAAATTGGATGGACAGTGGTAATCTCTGATGTGCATGAGTGTGGTTTGTGTTGCCTGGGTGGATTCAAGCAGCTGGTAGATGTTTGACATGTGTATGTGTGTGTGCATGCACACACATGGACATTTTGTGCAGTTGTACCAGACTCAGTTCAGCTGGGTACCATTTCTTCTTTTTCATGAATGAAATCATGCATAATCAAACATGATATTTTGTTACGTTCTGGTTATTCCATAATATATCAATTGCACTGGAACAAATTCTCCTTTTCTAAACAAGATACCATCTTGGCCTGTCTGGAGTTTGGGTTTGGCATTTATAAATGTTATTTCTGTAGTGAAACCTCTGAAGATTTTGACACCTCTGACTGATCAAACTGTAAACCTTGGAAAAGAAATCTGCTTGAAGTGTGAAATCTCTGAACACATACCAGGAAAATGGACTAAAAATGGCCTACCTGTTCAGGAAACTGACCGTCTAAAGGTTGTTCACAAAGGAAGGTATGCAAGTTAGTTCGTAACTGGTCCCAATATGCACTCTTTCTGTACTTCCTAAATTACATATTTGGCGAGGAGGTTTAGCGAGTAGTTATAAAGAGAGGATCTATTTCTGGTTCTTTGCTCCCAAATAGCAAGAATGTATGACTCCTCTGTTCTACATCATGTCCTACCAGTGATCCTTGGTCTGCACTTTATGGTATATGGTACTTTGTCTATTCAAAAGCCATTGACTGACTCTTTCCATCTAAACACAAGGCTAAAGGAATGATACTAAATCCTATGGATTCAATCAAAAGGATTAACTGTCCCAACCTAATAAGTCACGTGACCTTTCCACAATTTTGGGGGGTGGACATAATATCCTAGAATCTAACAAAGATCTAAGGCAAGAGTTCTTAACCTTGGATCTCTGGATCCTGGTTATGATACTTGTTAAGGTCATTAATGAACTTCAGGGGCCCCATAAATCCTCTGAACTTGTAAGCAAAGTCTGTATGTACAAAAATACATACTTTTCTCCAGATCAGTGGCGTCCATCAGATATTCATTGATCCACCAAAAGTTAAGAACTACTGCTTTTAGATTTGTCATATAAACCTAAAGTCAAGATTGTTCTTAGTAATATTTTAAATCATTAAGTATGGCACTAGTGAGATGTTATATTTTAGCCTTTTTTTAAAGCTATGAGATGAAAAAGGAATACTATACTTTTGCATACATAATAAGCATACTGTATTTGTACAGATAATTTCATAAACTCAAAAATGAATATTTGATGAAGATCAATAAATATTGTCTGTTTCTTGGTCTTTCTCTCCAGCCTGCACTAAACAAATTCATCAGATAAAGGCCAGCTGTCTCTTTAGTTGGGCCATATACAATCTAAATCTTTGAAAATTCTTAGAAATGTTTTTCTTGTTCCCTTAGAATCCACAAGTTAGTGATAGCCAATGCTCTCCTTGAGGATGAAGGTGATTATGTATTTGCACCAGATGCCTACTCGGTTACTTTGCCTGCCAAAGTTCGTGTTATCGGTGAGTAGATAAATCATTGCAGAGTTGTATTCTTGTTTTTTTGTTTTTGCTTACCTTGGAAATATAATACATTCAAAACTGTGATATTTAAAGAAAAAATACATGAATTGGTATGTCACTAATCATAATAGTTGATTCTTAAGAAGTTTTACAATGAAGTAGCTTTGCAAGGTGCCAGGCACCAGCTACTTTGACTCCTCTCATATTCCTTTTGGCCAGATAAAATACTGGTGCTACCAGTATTTAGCACTAGCAAAATACTAGCCCAGATATTCACATGGAAATGATTGTCTGATAACAAAGGCCATGTTTAATATTCTAGATCCTCCTAAGATCATCCTGGATGGTCTTGATGCTGACAATACAGTGACAGTAATTGCAGGAAGCAAGCTTCGTCTTGAGATTCCTGTCACTGGAGAACCACCTCCCAAAGCCCTTTGGAGCCGAGCGGATAAGGTTTGTTTGAAGTACACACACACACACACACACACACACAGCCCATGACACTTGCTGCCTTCCATTAGTCAGATGAAAGAAGAAAACAAATAAATGTACAAGGGTACAGTATAGATATAATTCCTTGGATTAAGAAAGATCACTGATTTTCAGGCAAATATAATCATCATTCATCTACTTTTCATATTTCTGACTACCTACTCTGTGACCAGGTATATTTTGATGTGCAGTAAAGATCCCATTTTTCATTCTAATGGGTGTCCGAGAGTGAAGTGGAAGAGAAGTAAATGATGAATTATTAAATAAACAAATGAGCAGGGGCACCTGGGTGGCTCAGTCGGTTAAGCGTCTGACTTCAGCTCTGGTCAGGGATCTCACGGTTCGTGGGTTCGAGCCCTGCGTCAGGCTCTGTGCTGACAGCTAGCTCAGAGCCTGGAGCCTGTCCTCAGATTCTGTGTCCCCCTCTCTCTCTGACCCTCCCCTGCTCATGCTGTCTCTCTCTCTCTCAGAAATAAATTAAAAACATTAAAAATAAATAAATAAATAAACAAATGAACAAAATCACTTTAGATAGTAATAAGTGCTATGAAAAATTTTTTGAAAACAGTGTAATATGATTAGCAAGTGATTGCAAGGGAAATAACAATAGTCTTCAAAGGAAAGAGATTTCCAGATAAGGTTAATGCAAGAGCAAAGGACAAGAAGAAAGGAAGAAATGAGCTTGATGTGTTGAAGGAACAGAAAAAAAGCCAGAGTGAATAAGGAGGAAAATAATAAATAAGGTTGGGGTGGTAGAGTAGTACTAGCTCAAATGCCATTCTGTGGCTCCTAATGTAAAATGTGTTATGGGCAGTAAAATTATTCCATATGATATTATAATTGTGGACATATGTCATTATAGGTTTGGCAAAACTCACAGATGTACAACATAAGAGTGAACACTAATGTAAATTGTAGACTTTGAGTGATAATGATGTGTCAACGTAGGCTCATCAATTGTAAGAAATATACCACTCTGATGTGGGATGTCAGTTGTGGAAGAGGCTGTGTATGCGTGGGGGAGGGGTTATATGAGAACTCTCTGTACTTTTCATTTGATTTTGCAATGAGTCTAAATCTGCTCCAAAAAATAAGTTATTTATTTAAAAAAAAAAGAGTTGAAGAGTGTTTTCTCCTTTTCTGTTTTCTGGAGGAAAAAACAAAAGAGCATCATTAAGCTTTGGGACAACTGCAAGCAGTGAAATGTATGTGTAATTAAAGTCTCCAAAAAGAAGGACTGAAGAATATGTAAAGAAATTAGAGCTAAAATTTTTCCAAATTTGATAAAAATAAAAATTGCAGATATAAGGAGCTCAATAAAATCTAAACATAAAGAGCATTAATAAAGCCACACCAGGGACACCTGGGTGGCTGAGTCAGTTGAGCGTCTGGCTTCAGTTTGTGGGTTTGAGCGCCGCCTCAGTCTCTGTGCTGACAGCTAGCTCAGAGCCTGGAGCCTGTTTCAGATTCTGTGTCTCCCTCTCTCTCTGACCCTCCCCTGCTCATGCTGTCTCTCTCTCTCAGAAATAAATAAAACATTAAAAAATTTTTTAATTAAAAAAACACACCAACTTGACAATAAATTATATTACATAAATAAATAATAAAAATAAATAATAAAAATAAAGAAAAGAAAAAACCCACCAAAACCCATTAAAAATCAAATTGCTCAAACTTTCTGATTAAGAAAAAAATTTTTTAAGTAGATGGGGGGAAAGTCACATTAAGTATATGGAAATAAAGAAAAGAGTGATAGCAGATCTCTCTGGAAGCAAGGCAAATGAGAAGACAGTGAGCAATATCTTTAAACAGAAAACTGTCAACGTAGAGTACTATGAATTCTAAAAAATTCTAAAAAAAATATCAACCTAGAATTCTATACTAAGTAAAATTTTCAGCAACAGCTTGGATGAATAATTATGCTGAATGAAAGAAGCTGAATAACAACAAAAACAACAGAAAGTATTTTAACAAAAATTATTTTTAAAAACTGATCATACCAAATACTTACAAGGATATGGAGCAAGTCAAAACTTGGAAACAACCAAAAAGTCCAATTGCACAAACATACGGTTTGTACATGCATAAGCCAACTGCACACGGAATATACAGTAGAATGCTACTCCACAGTAAAAAGGAAGGTGCTAGTAATACATACAGTAACACGGATGAATCTAAAGAGTATCATGCTAAGTGAAAGAGGACAGATTCAAAAGGTTACATACTGTTTGAATCTTTTATATGAACATTCTGGAAAAAGGAAAACTAGAGAGATAAATAACAGATTGGTAGTTGCCAGGGACCAGAGTATGGGAGTGAATGAGTTGACTGTGAAGGAACATGGGGACATTGTTGGGAATCATGGAAATGCTATGTGTCTTGATTGCAGTGGTGGTAAATTACACAATTACACAAGTTTGTCAAAATTCATAGAACTCTATTTCTAAAATGTAAATTACATAGCACAATAGACAAGCAAATAAAACATAGAAAACTAAGGAAGATAATGTACCACCAGCCTAAGTATTTTCTTTTCACATTAAAAATAAAACAGAAGACCTTTTATAATCTTAAGCATGAATTTGGCTAATATGAGAAAATTTTGTTCTATTGTAAAACAGAAGAATTATGAAAACTATCTCGGGCATTCTTATTGCTCTCACAATCTTATGTTATTGAAGACTTAGGAGTCCTAATCCAGACACAAAAAAAGTAAAGAGTTAATTTAATAATTATTAGAAAATTACCCAGTTTTCTAAATTACCTTGACCTTCTCTGTTTTTTCTCTTTGTATACTGGCTATCCATTGTCATATAGGAGATATGTCCTAGGAATTAGGAAAAATGAAATGCTACTTTAAATTTCTGATTTAAGAAAGAAAGAAGGAGGGGCGCCTGGGTGGCTTAGTTGGTTAAGCGTCCGACTTTCACTTAGGTCATGATCTCGCGGTTTGTGGGTTCGAGCCCCGCGTCAGGCTCTGTGCTGACTGCCAGCTCAGAGCCTGGAGCCTGTTTCAGTCTGTGACTCCCTCTCTCTCTGACCCTCCCCTGCTCACGCTGTCTCTCTCTCTCTCTTTCTCTCCTAGAAATAAATAAAAAACATTAAAAAAATTTAAAAAAAATAAAAAAATAAAAAAATAAAGTGATCAGAATGGACATACATAGTCCCTCTCACTGTGTATAAACTATGCCTCACGTAGTCCCTCCCACGTTCATTGGCAATTATTTTACTAATCCCATTGGTCTATCAGGTTTTAAGTTGCACGTTGACCTAAAAGATAATCTAGACCTCCAAATCTATTAAATATTGTATAGATGGAAAGGAAAGAAAAGAAGACTTCTCTGAGAAGTAATGCCA
>NW_024081050.1:699689-837502 GCF_003009895.1 Hyaena hyaena
GAGGGGACCTGGTGTGCAGGTATTTGGCAAGTACGGTCTTTCTATGCACCGAGCGGAGGTTTTCCCCCCTCCGAGTGGAGGTTTTTCTGTTTCGGACTCTCTCCTTTTCCCCTCTCACTCCCCGTAGAGGGTAGAGGGGGATCGCCTCCCACCCTGGAGTCTCCGATCCCGGCCCGATTTTATCTTCCCTGGTTCGCACTCACATTAGAAGCCTTTCTCAGTGGATTCTGTGTCCTTTTTCTCCCAATCTCTCAGGTTTCGTAAGGTTTCCAATGGCTTCAGGTCTTTTCCGTGTGATGTATGGGTGCGAGTGCAAGTACAGAGCTCCTTACTTCTCCGCCATCTTGCCCCTCTACCATGTTTAGTCTCTTCTTAAAGAGAAAGAGTTTTAATGCAGGTGAATTATTTTACAAGCTGTTTTATGCTGAAAGGAGAGCATGGTGGATCTGGGAAGACAAAATTAATAGCAAACAATTCAATGGTTTGGCATTGAGTGACTTTTTGTATGATTTTCTTTAATTAGCATCTATTAAGTGACTTATCTTTATAAACCATTGTAATATAAATAAGCATTTTGGTAAGTGATGTTTAAACTTGAATTCTGGGCCCAAAGAAAACTTTTAAAAACTGTCTCCAGTTTAGAGAATACCTATTCTCATGGTTCTCACTGTATTATGTCTGATCTGTTAATAGTCTATGCTAAAACACTCATGCATACTATCTGTATTTCTACACCTATGTCATCATCTGCATCTATAACTATTTTTATTTCTATATATGTATGTTATGACTTGCAAAAAATATCCAACTTGCATTCACATTCAGCTCATGTCTTTGGTCAGACATAACCATTGTGAACAGTGTTATAAACTCAGAAGTAAACTAAATGATACAATAATACATGGCACAAAAGCCATGTACTTTAGTCCATAGTAAAAACATGGATTTTCTCTCAGGCCTTTATCCAGACAATTATTTATAAAGCAAGATAGATTATAACCAGTGAGACCATACTGACAGCATGTGGAATAACAGTTTACAGTGGTGGGAGGAGAGAAAGATAAATACAGATCCAACAACTACAATGCACAGAAGTCTGGATTTATTTTATATAGCAGCAAAAGCCTTATAAGCATGAATTCTCCAGAGGACCTTGAGTCATCAAAAGCTTATAATAATTTATTTCAGAAATGGCTGAAATAAATTATAACTTCTTAAAAGGAATAAAGTTTTGAAGAGCATATAATTAAATCCTTGATAATATAAAAGAATTTATGTTATTAAAGAATCTGAGACTTACAAGAGAATGGAGTCAGAAAGCTGAATGGAGTTAAGGTAGAAAGTTTATCTTGAAAATTCTTCCACGTTAAATATTCTAAGTACAGAATAGAAAGATACAGTTAATTGGAGGTGAAGAAAGTAATCGTTATTGAATGGATTTCTGGCAGTAATTGAAAAGAGGTATTTCCATACAACCAATTATTAAGCCTCATAAAATTAAAATTTTATCTAACATTTGAAGTATTTGATCTAGAATTTTAAGAGAAATTTAAGAGCAGATAGGTCTGAAGGAAGGAATTTTATTGCCTTTTTTAGAGCTTTTTAGTGCTTAAGAACATAACTTTAGAAAGAGACGAAACTGGGTTTAGGTTAGGTGTGATCACTGGGTTTTTCTTCCCCAAACCCTAGGTTCCTCATCTGCAAAATGGAACTAGAAATCTCCACCTCATGGGATAATGGTGAAGATGCCATGGAATGAAGGTAAAGGACTTAGTACAATACCTGGCCCAAGGTTTCAAACATTCAATAGATATTAAATATTACAATTATCATTGTTTCTTTTAGGCAGAAGTCTGAAAGTGAAGAAGCACTGGAAAATTCATACAAAAGCATCAGCTATCAGTCCCATAATTTGGGATTAAGGATTGAAATCAGGTTTTATTTTCATTTGTTTTTGTTTCTTTGGTCTTAATTTTAAAAACTTGAGGAAGCCCCCAGAAATAGCTGACTGCTTTTCGAGGGTGTCCCTCATTGCTTGTGGGCTCCATCTGGGTTGCAGACGTTATTTCACCTACTTGACAGAGGAGGAGGTCCCTGAGGTGAAGTGTTCTTCACAACAGACACCCAGGTCGAAGGCGGAGTTAAAGTATGCCCCAGGTCGCATAACTCATTCTCTGTTCAAGAATCTTCCCTAATCCCTGGTGCCATTTGGGAATGGTTTCAAAGGCATTCCAACTGCAAAATCATGCCAGTGCACTGGTTATCAATTATTTTGTTGATCCTTTAGCAAATCCTCAAACTGATTTTTCTGCCCTCCTGGGACACAAATCACAAAGCTGACCTTAACCGCTTTGGCATCCCCCTCTACTCCCAAGGCACACAAAAGAGCAATGCAGGGCTAGTGATTTATTGTTTTCCCACGCAGGTCACCCTCGAGCCCAGACAGATAGAGAAGATCTGTCTTTAATGAGAGAAATGTACCATTACTTGGTCATAAATTCAACTTAATGGTAATTTTAGTAGGGCAGCTTGCCCAGGCTTTGTAAAAACACAAATCAAAAATCCCAAATTCCAGGCATATCCTCCTAGAAACTCTTTTGGCAACTCCATTCCCTTTGCTTTTTAAGGAAATCCATTTCCCTAGTTATAGCCCCTAGTTGCTTAGGGTAGATTTGCACAAAGTCTAGAATCACTGTGGCAGCAGAGAGGGGAGTGGGTGGCATGCTGCTCAGATTATTTTTGCCAAGCATTAGGCCCTGACTTCAGTTGTCAAGGAGGCACAAATGAACTGACACACAGATTCAGTATACAGTCCAGGAAAAGTCATTTGCAATAAGAGTATTCAGACAATTCTGTCTAAGGAAAGGTTTTATTTTTTCAAATCATCATGTCCTTGGCCAATTCTAAACTGACTAATTAGTCCTTACCACTCTTAGATTGTAGAATGCATTTTTATCCCCAGAGTTGACTTAGTTTGAGTTGCTGGGTTAGAAGTACATATAGAGTATGTTCAGACATAATAGTACCAGATATCTTGCCACACTCTTAGAGGTAGATTCGACTGTATCTTCTTATCTTGTATCATATCGTGTGCTCACTTCCATCATAACAACTAGCAGCTCCTTTTGTGCTTAATTATTCACATACGTTGCCGTCTACTACACTGTGTCCTCCCAGGTGTAGGGTGATGTCATATCTGAGCATGTTCCTCTGGTTTCTAGCCCAGTGCCTGACATGTGATAGATGTATAGTTAACATTTGTTGAATGAACAGAAGTATGAATAAATGAAGCTCATGCGTTTCCAGTAAGGTCTGACTTTGAAGTCAGGGAGCCTGGTAAATGGCCATTTCTTTCTGTTTTCAAGATGATATACTTGGCTAGAAGAGGCAGTGTTCTGGAAGACAGTGGAGAAAAAACAGAACTGAGAACAACTGCCTCCCATAGGTAGGGTAACTGGAGTCTATTAAAAATACTACTTCATTAATTTGAACAAATATGTATAGGTTGCCAACATAGCTAAAGCACTTGTGCCAGCTACTGAAAAACAGTCACAGAACTAGAAAGAACTAATCTGTTAGTCTTTAGGACTAATATCCAAAGTATAATTTTATCATACATTATTTTTTTTTTTCCAACAACATAGCTTTCTCCAGAGAAAAGACATGAAATTCTAGCTCTCCTTCTCTGATTTGGTTTTGTAGGTGACACTCCTTTCCTCAGTTGTAGAGGGAAGTTTAACTGAAAGTTTATTTGTGTTGCTGTTTGGTCATCTAGCATATGAGGAGGTTAGGATTAGAGAAGGAAGGGAGGTCTGGAACACCCATGGAATGGCATGTTTGGATCCTTATAATTCTCTAGGAAAAATGATGGAGAGCTATCATTTGTATACCTTCCATTTACATGATGTCAATTTACATATGTCAATTATCTCTCTGTGAAACTGGGGAAAAAGAGTTCAACAATAACAACCAAAAGACAGTGGCTCCCAAGCTTGGGCAAACATCAGAATCACCAGGAGGCCTTATTAAGACACAGATTGCTGGGTGCCATCTCCAGGGTTCCTGAGTCAGTCATTCTGGGTTAGGATTCCAGCAGTTGTATTTCTATAAAGTCCCTAGGCAGCCAGATGACACTGGTCCAGGACCAGCTGACTTGAGGTAAGCCCCAATACCTACCTTCTTCCAAGTCTTGTTCTGCTATTCTCTTGTATAACCCCATGGGGTGATTCTATTTTTATGGTTTTGTTAGGGTAGTCTTGGCCTTGGGTGAAAGAAAATCCGTTTGAATTATTTTGTAGCCATTTCTTAGTGGCCCAGGGCAACATTTTTGTGTCAGGTATTTTCATTTTGCCATTTAGCCTATGTATTTAAGAGCTGCCTCTCCTGCCATTAGTTGGATATAAAACCAATGGTGATATCAATGAAAACAACACATAAACCCACTTCTAACAAAGACATATATTCATGTTAAGTGTTTTACTTATGCCACTGGCCTTGTGTGAATAACTACCTGAAATGATTAATTTAATGTTAGCTCTTGGATTCATTCTTCTTTCCCTCATCTGCTCTGACTAGGAAAATAATTGTAGCTTCAGTCTAAATGGGGAAATATCAGCCAGGTCTTTCTGTCTTCTAGATAGTTCCTGTAGTCCAGTCAAACTATCTGGCTTTCTGATTATACAGTTTTTATAAAGAGGAAAAAATGTTTCCCCAAGAATCATTTTTAGTTATTTTCCCCTTTCATGATGAAAGGCTTATCTAAAAGCCCAAACTTCATTCAGGATTCTTCCTCACTCTTTGTCATCACCCATCCTTCCCTGACCCTACTCACCCCTCAGACAGCCAGGGATTTAAAAATATGTTGGAAGATTTTAATAGTGTCTGCAGAGGAGAATTATATTCTTCTGTAATGTAGCATTCGGACACTAAGCACAGAGATAGCACATTCTGTCTAGCTCATGTAATTAATTTCATGATATTGTTTTAGTTGTGGTGTAGCTTAATCATTGGCTATGCACAGCTTATACCACATAGTTAAAATAATTATGGGGATTTGATAAAATAATACTTTGAATTCACATGATTCTTCTTTTTCAATGGGCTCCACACTTTAAAATAAGAGAGAGCAAAGAAAAATAGTTGATGCCAGCATTCATCTGCACCTTGTCAGGGCTGGCCAGGAAACTATTTCTTTATTTCAGGTTCTGTTCTACCTGCCCAAGGTAACATTTTATCCAGTACTCAAAGATCCTGAAGATAGTGTGAAATGATGCATACCATGTTTGACAGCTAATATTTAATACAGACTGTATATCTAGTAACCTACGTAAGCTTGTGTGGATGTATTAGTTCTAAATCCAATGTTTTGTTTATATAACTGATGATTGCTGTCTTCATAAGCAGTTCTTTACTTTCAGAAGAGAGCAATCTGATCATAGATCTTTCTTAGAACTACTCTACAATTTATATGGCTTATTAAATATTCATGCATATATTCATTCATACATTCATACAGAGTAGTATGCCTACTATGTGCCAAATGCTATTCTAAACTCGACAGTAAACACATTAAGCAAAATTCCTACCCTCATGGCACTGATGTAGGGGATATTCCAGATGTAGGGGAGCTCATGACAGTAAACAAACAACAAAATAATGACTTCAGATATTATTAGTCTTATGAGTAAAATAAATCAGGGTTGGAGAATCGAAAGTGCCTAGAGTGGGGCAGTTTTAGATAGATCAGGAAATATCTTTTTAAGAAGATAACATTTGAACAGAGTCCTGATGATGAGAAGGAATTAAACATGTGAAGTTTAGGGGAAAGGGGGAAGTTCTAGGCAGAAGGAAGAGAAAGTGTAAGGGGCTGAATCTATTTTGAGCTTCTTGGCCCTGGGAACATCAGGCAGAGTAGAGGGGCTGGAGCAGAATTAGTAAAGGGGAGAAACATTGTGGCTGGCACAAAGGCAGAGGCCAGGTCAGAGGGCTGTGCCCTATGGCTATAAGACTGGACTTTAAGGTGATGGTAGGTCTTAGAGGGTTTATATTGCCTGATTTACATTTTTGAAAGATCACTCTGGCTGAGGAGATAAGACTTATAAAAGAATTGAGATGGAAAAACTAAAGAATACAAGACTTTTTTTTTAGACATTTGAGTTTGAGATAGGTGTTACACATCCAAGTGAGGAATCTAAAATAAATCTGGAACTCAAGAAATAGGTCCAAGTTGGAGACATATATGTGGGTGTTCTTACTCCTTACATATGGTCTTTATTACCTAAGCTGGATCTGGGATGAGTAGGGAACTGGGGAAATGAGGTGAATCAGCAAAGGAAATATATATATCATTGCCCTATCCTAAATGCGGTTTTATTTAAATGTTATTTGTTTGTTTGTTTTGAGTAAAGTTGATACACAGTGTTATATTAGATTCAGGTGTGCAACATAGAGATTCAACAAGTTTATACATTATGTTATGCTTTTTTATAATGCATTTAATGAATAATAGGAAGTAACAGAGTATGACTTTAATGCTATTTATTTATTTGTTTGTTTAATGACAAATAGAGCAAAATTTAGATATCCAAATAAATCTTATCCTTCAAAGGAGTCACTTTGGAGGGCCAGTTAATTGGCCTAACAATGCTTTCATTGCTTAGAACTTTCTTGGGACTCACTTTTAGATTTGCTTATGCCACATGAGAAAGCTTAACTTTTTCATAAAACTTTATCTCATTTTTCTTTAAAAAGTAGAACTGGATTGATAATTTTGTAACAAAATTTTGTTCTTGTTGTTTTTTGATAAAACCAAATATTTCACCATAGATGAGTTGACATCATACATGATTTTAAAGTGAATTTGTCACTTGCTTTGGGGATTCTCAGAACAACATCTGGGTATGTTTTGAGCAATAAAGAAGTGATTGGGATAAGTATCACCTTCCATGTGATAATTTGAAGAAAATGCTGTTTATCTGTGTTTGAAGCTTCAATTTTAGTCATTCATTCATTTATTCATTCATAAAAAAATGTGTTATCTGCTACATGCCAGGTGGTTTTCTAAGCAGTGAAAAGGCTGCTATAAGCAATAAAAAGAATAAGACAATGCTAATTCTCAGAACTTCATTTTTGGCCTAAAAGATTAGTATATCTTAGCCTTAAAAACCCGATCTCTGCAAATGGCTCCATTAATCAATTTACTGAAACAAAAACATTTACATGAAGGGGTAAAATTTAACTTTATCTTTGCCTTCCCCATCTGTTTTCCTCTTCCTGTCATATTTCCAGAAACCTAACTCTCAACCTATTTTTAAGTTTAAAGTAATCTGTTCCTATATCCCATAAGATCCCGTTCAGACATGGAACACCCTATTAACTTTCTTTCTCCCCCATTTTGTTACTATAAGATGCTGAGAAATTTCTGGGATTGGATTCTAATTTATTAATTAGTTCATAGTACGGTGTAAATGATTTGATGTTGATTTACTATGGCCTGAGTTTTTATTTTATCACAAAAAAAGACTTAGAGCAAAGAAATACATTTATAATGATGGAAGGTAAAGCATTTGCAAGGAGTAAAATGATGTATTTCTTGGCTGAGAGCCTTCTTCATGTCTCTGAAATCACAGCCTATACAGCTCACTTAAATTGGCAATCATAATCTCCAAGAACAAGAAACTTTCAGTTTCCCCTTGATGCCACTATTTCTCTTCCTTTTTAAGAGATATTCTGTAGCCCTCCAGGACCATATAATAATGTTAGCAAGCAATCCTCATAGTTTTGCTAGAGAAATGGACCAAATTTTGCCTTGGCTTTTGTTTAACTGGAAGGTGCCTACCCACTGAGCTGGGGCTCTCCACTACCATTGCTCCTTCAGCCTTGTGCAGCATATTATTACAATCAGCTTCACTTGTTCCTAGTTCTTTCAGCATCTGTAGTGGCAGCTGGCGCATCTCCCACTTCATCAGGAAGTGCATTCAAGGGTATCCGGCTAGAAAGCTCCCCCAGCAAGCACTTCTTCATATTACAAACTGAAGAAGCAGGTTTCAGTTGGAGGTATTCATATTTGGGGTCAAGTAAGGTAGAGTAAAGTCGGGGAGACCTTCCATCATCAAAATATCTTCAGTCATGGGTGAGACCAGTAAAAAAAAGAAGTCCGTTATTTTTTCTAGCAGACTGGCATTCCTTTGACCCTGGTTTAATCAGAAAAGGGATGAGCAGAATTATGCGATTGGCACAGCCTTTGTTTGTTTTCTAAATTCTCATAGAGAATTGCTCTCATACCATGGGTTTCCCTCAAGATCTACAGTTCTGATTACTATGGTTCACTTTTGTGTGGAGTTTTCTGCATATTGCCTTTGGACACCCATATCTATCTTTATTCCTGCAGTTAACAGGAAAATTCCATTGTACCAATTGTGGTTTTGCTTTTTTCCCCCCTGAAAAACAACTTCTGTTGTCCTCTACCTGCCTTTACCTCCTGTACTACTGTGTAATTGCTTGTTGGGGAGGTAGTAATGGCAGTCGGCACACATCACAAAACTGTTGTGGTTAATTAGGGAGGAGAGATGTGGTGTTGGAGGTTTAGTTCATGTGAAAGTAACTGTGGCCCAGACACAACTTGTGTATTTTCTCTCTGGGGAAGAGCTTTGGGACAACATCTCTCAAGGTCATTCATTTTTATCTTTTAATTTTTTAGCATGCCATGCATCCAGTACTGAGCATAGAGCCAGAAGTGTTGTTAGCCTTCAACAGTCTTTGGCAGATATTGAGATAGATGGGTCTTTCAAAGAAAGACTAACTGGAGTGTGATATGTTTAAGGAAGCTAACAATTATCTAGTGCTTACTTTGTGCCAGCCACTATGCTAGGAATTTATGCATGTGTTATCTTGTGTCATAAAGTTTCAATTATTTTTTTGTGTATATTAGTTAGAATATAGATTTTATTTAGTTTTATTTAAGTCTTGTTTTCATTAATTTTGTCTGAAATGTTACCTATGTCATTTTGTACTTGAGGGAAAGTGAATTTGATACTATAAAAGAGCAGTGGTGGTAGTAAATAATTCAGAATTAGACCTGTTCATGAAGTACATAAATTCAAAATGCACACACACATTTAAATTACAGAATTAGGACTAGTTGGTCAACACAACCAGAGTTAAGTGGGCTCACAGAGTAATTCCAAGAATTTGGCACTGTGGTACTATTGACACCGTTAATATTTCCAGACATTCCCCCTTCAGCAATGCCCTGTGCCATATAACATGTTAGTAAGCAGTTCTCAGAGTTAGACTCTATTTTCCAACATCCTTAAAATTAGATGTGGCCATGTAACTTACTTTGGCCAATGAAATATGAGCAGATTGATTAGTGTTACCTTCATGTAGAAGCATTTAAAGCCAGTGCACAAATCATCTTTGCATCCTGTCACCATCACGACCAACAGCATTCCAGAGGGAGAGGCTCTGCCAGCCACATCCTAAGGGAGGATAACATGAAGTCAAGTTCACTACCAATACAGCATGAGTAAGAAATAAACTCATTCTAAGACATTGAGATTTTGGTATTGTATGTTACTGAACCACAACCTAGATCATTCTACCTAATAATGTAGGCTCTATCCATCCAGAAAGTAGAAATCCTGAAAAGTCCTTCCTAAATATATCTTCTTTCCTTATCTGAGTGGTTTAAGCAGAGGTTTGAACTGTCCAGGCCCTTGTGATGATTGGATAGTCTAGAAGTTAAGAGGTCTGCGCAGTCAGGCTGTTTCTGTTCGAGTACTAGCTATTTTCCACCTGTAAAGACTTGAATGAGTTACTTAATCCCTGCATCTTAATTTCCACATTTGGAAAATTAGGACAATTAAAGTTCTTACCATACAAGGCTATTGTGAAGTGAGGTAAAATAACATATTAGAAACACTTAGCTTGGAGGATAACCCTTTTAAGGTCTTGGCGAGGGAGAGAAATGGGGAGTTACTAAAAAGGGGCATAAAATTTCTGTCACACAAGATAAATTAGCTCTAGGATCTGCTGTACAACATGTATCTAAAGTTAATAATCACATAGTGTACACTTAAGCATTTGTTAAGAGTGAATCTCACTTTAAGTGTTCTTTCTACAATAATTAAAAATAAACATTAGCTATCATTCTGTTATCTGGTACCATTTGAGACTGGTTTTATGGATCCTGTCTTCTTACAGTCTGATTGTTTGGGTAACTGATCCTTAAAGTTCCTTCCAGCTCTAAAACTCTATGCTTCCATGAAATACCTTGCTTTCTGGTCCCTAACTTTCCTTAGAGTAGCTTTCGCTATGGTTTGAGTTTTGTGGTACATAAAGAAACAGATGCCAGCAGTTTCTCTGGCTTAGCAAGAAATCATCTACCAAAAAATCAATTTATTCTGCTTCAAATTTCTGCTGCTTGTCCACTCCATCATTTCTTGAAGTTGTTCCAGAATTCTACTTGACTTTGTAGTGCTTGCTTCTTTCTCATTCTGAAATATATTTTTATTTTTGGCTTTTGACACTGGGCAACATAAATTTTCCTTTTAATAGACTTGATCATGCATATAGTAAATAAGACCAGGACTATGTCAAGGAAATTTCCCCCAAGAGATTATGGAGGGTTTTGATGGTAAGTGTACTAAGATCTTCTAGAGACTGCAGAGGGTATAGGAGAAACACTTGTTGTTGGACAGATAGTGACTTTAATATTATACCAAAACGTTTCATATGCACATACTTGTAGGAATATTTCTGATTTGCTGTGTATTTGCCAGTGCTCTCTCTGGGAAAGAATGCATTGTCCCCTGAAAAAGTAGTCATCATTGGCTAAAAATGTTTTGTTAAAATTAAAAAGTTCAGTCTTAAGTATCTTGTTAATGCGGTTGGGATAAGTGACTATTGCTTTGAAATGTAGATGTGGATTGTGAAGCTGTGAACAGGATTGCACAAGGAAATTGGCATTGTCCAGGATGAAGGAAAAAGGGCTGGACCTGTGTCAGATGTGAGCAGGTAATGCCAACGTTATTTGTTGAAAAGATGATGAGGAAGGAGGATGGTTGAGTTCCTGGGACAATAGCCTGAGAGAGCTCAGGAAAGTGGAAAGAGAAGAGGGCAGGAAAAGTGGCCCCCAGGGTGGGGGAGGTGAGAAATACTGGGCAGGAAGAGAGAGATCAGAGAGGATGCAGAATAAAGGCAGGGCAGCAGACAAAGCCCTCAGGACCAAAAGCCAGAGAGAATCCCAGTTTGTTTTGTCCAGAGACAGGAAAAAGGACATCCTCTAAAGGGACCTAGGTTAAGGGCTGGAGGGAGAAGATAGATAACAGGAAAGAACCCAGCTTCTCTGGGGACCCAAAGAGCAAAGCCTGCTCCACCATCCTACCCTCCCTTTATTCCTGCCCTAACATTTCTCATAAGATAATAGTTTAACATGAGTCTAGAAGGTAGAAATGGAACAAACTGTCTGAAAGAGAGAACCTGAGCCCCCAAGCCAGGAGACTGCCAGGGAAAGCCTGGCAGGAAGGCCAGCATCATAATGGAGCCTGCAGTCATAGGTCATGCCAGGAAGGGCTTGTCTCATACTTTGAAAGCATTCTTTTATTGAATAAGTGAGTACATGGAGTGGGAAGCATTGAACTTAAGCTGAGCTTACCAGCAGCATTCTATTCCAACTCTAGAAGCTGAGACCCTGAAATTTCCTCACAGGTGGGAAAGTGCTTTGTCTGGAGTTGATGCCCAACAGATACTCTGTGAGGGAGAGGACTCTGGAAGCTGAGTCAGATGTGAGTGGGGGTGGAAAGAAAGGAGTAGGAGAAACACCCTGTGTTGGAAAGCAAGTGTATTGTGGCAATTCCCTTTTTTCCCTCCCCCAGCTCTCCGATTGGGTGAGTAATGGGGAACACAGATTGGGAAATCATCACACTAGGGTTACTTTCACATGATGGCATTTTGTAATTTTCTGTAACATTTCCATCATCTGGGCTGTATTGGGGGTAGGGTGTCACTGAAAATCCAAAGCAAATACAAGAACAGTTTGGAAAACAACCAGTGCTAGACGAATTTCCAGAATCCTCTGTTAATTCAATGTCATGAATCCTTAGCTATTTTCCCTTTGCAGGGTTTATGGATCCAGGTTGGATCAGATCTAATTTAATCTTAAGGGACTTTGAATGCCCCAGTTTGGGTAAGTAGATCCTTGACTTGAATCTTTCCTTCTGAGGGGTCTTTTCAAACGTTTTCTGGGAGGATAGCCTTAGGTGCTTTTACCTCAAACTCCAGTTTTCTACTTATTAGTTATATCCTTAGGAAAGTACCTTACTTCTCTGAACTTCAGTTTCCTTGTCTATGAAATAGAGTACCACCACTACCATATAAGGAAATTCTATGAACTGATGACATGATATATTTGAAAAGTGCCAAGACATGTGGCATACAGAAGTCCTTCTTCAGTAAATATGTCCCTTTTTCTCTTAGAAAGCCAGACATGTAGCATGTCATCTTTGCCCCAGTAGCCGGGGGGGGGGGGGGTTTGCCCCAGAGAAAAGCAAGCCAGCATTGTGTGAGGGTTTGCAAAGACTGCTCCAAAGACATAAGCTTTGTCCTAAATAGCTAAACAGGCATAAGTAATGAACAATCTCATTGTTGCTTTCAACCCCTAGTAGTAGACTTCTTCTTAGAACTCTGGCTGCCTGAAGAGGTCAACCGCTTACCCCTTCTCCCTCACCATGAGTACAACAGAGGACTGGGGATAGAATTGGTGAAAATGGGCACCCATACATATACGTTTTATGGGAGTTACACTTTCCTAAGGTCATACTTTGCCAAGAGTGGCTTTTCAGGAACCCACAGATCCTAACAGGATACATTTAGGTGCTTCCGCAAACTTTATCCACATTACCCCAGAGCCCAGTGTGGTGACCTCATAAGTACACTAGCATTGCACTCCTGTCTTAACCACAGGTTATAAAATAATGTATGAAATATCACACAAATGTGACCTTAATGATGACTTATCATTTAGGCCCCGGCCTGGATGAGACTGAGTTCCTCCAGCCTTGCCATGACCTCCCCAGGCCTGCAGTATTTGTGCTGAAGACTGCTGTGATTCAGGTCAGCAGTGTGTGTAGTGTGGAATCCCATACATTTTTGTAGACCTTGAAGAGTTCATGCTATCTTCACTCAGGGACCTTGGTTTTCAGGGAGGTGTGGCCAATGTGAAGTACTGGTGGAAGACTGGAAGTCAGGATGTACCAGAGATACCTCCATTTTGCTTCTGATGAGGCCTCCAGCAGTAGCTTCTTTTGTTTGCTTGTTTATTTATGCAGTTTCAGTTCTTACTGGTCAATCCCATCCTCTGTGTTCCCAGCTACTATGGAGTGGTCCCTATCACGGTTCTAAATCTCACCCACTGGCTTCAGTACCTGACTGTAGTAATGCCACACCTTCTCTGTGTCCCTTCAGCCCTAGGTATAGTGGCAGCTTTCTGTTCTTGCTAATATCTGAGTTGCCTCACCATCCTTCCTTGGCTTCTTAGCTGCACTCTTTCATCATCTATCTAACCAGTTCCCTGTATTACATTGCTTCTGTTTGAAATGCTTCTGTCAGGTCTGTGTTCCTCACTAGATACTCAACTGATACTTGAGTCAGTGCTATTTTATCTTCATGTTGGACCTAAGGCTCTCAGGTGAGATTTGTAGTCTCCCAGGTCACCGACTGGAACACTAGGCACTGTTTCCTTTCAACAGTTAAGTTTCCCTGAAGATACCCTGGGTTTCATGTACCCTTTGGGCTATGACCCTGTGAGGGAGACAGGGTGCTTGTCATTTCTTAGTGACCTACTTGCTATAAACACTAGTTAAACTTTTTGAGATTGTCCTTATGTTCCTTCTTACTGGTTAAATTCATTTCTTTCTAGGTAAAAAAAAAAACAAAAAACTGCTTAGTTCAATATCCATTTTCCCTTTTTCGTTGGTTTATGATATACACTCTTTGTTACTTCTCTAGACTTTGTGGCTAGAGATAAGCCTTTAAATAAAACAAATAGGACACCTGGGTGGCTCAGTGGTTAAGTGTCCGACTTTACCTCAGGTCATGATCTCACAGTTTGTGATTTTGAGCCCCACATCAGGCTCTGTACTGACAGCTCAGAGCCTGGGGCCTGCTTCAGTTTCTGTTTCTCCCTCTCTCTCTACCCTTCCCAGCTTGCTCTCTCTCTCTCTCAAAAAATAAATACACATTAAAACTTTTTTAAAAAACTGCCATTAAAAATAAATAAATAAGTAAATAAAACAAATAAACACAAATGCAAAAGCAAGCCAGGGATGCAGAGCATTGAGGACCACACAGATCCATTAAAGTGATCAGCAGCTATATCCGATTTCCAGGAAGAGCAATGGCCACAGGGCTATCAGCAATGTACAGCGATAGGGGTGTGGGACATCTAGTGGCAATGGTGTCTTCACCAACCATGTTCTGTAGCATGATTTTGAACATGATCTTTGAATGTGTAGCATCTGAGCCTGGTTTGCTGACTTTCCTAGAGATTTTGTGACCTACCCTATAACATTTTTTGTAAATCATAAAAAATTTGTTTCTAATATTTATAAATTAATAATACATACAGAAATTGGAAACATGGACAGTATTTTCTGATCCATAAAAACCACACATTCAGGTGGGCCCAGGTATACTCTAATCTTATGTGCTTTCAAAATGGATCCACAATATCTGAGCTCCATGTAAATATTCACTAAAAGCCCCTGTGATAATTGGATGATTAATATGATCTGTCCTTTGAATGCCAGTAGGTCTTTGACCTCAGCTATGCCATTGGTGCCCAGTGGGCTGATTAGTTAAGTGGCCACGGCAGCAGGAACTAACCTACTAATTTAATTATGTGGAATTCCCTTCACTAAAGATTTCCCAGAATCACCAACTTTCCAGTTCTAGTGACAACCCTAACCTTCTCAACTGATACCATTCTAGTCATTCATATGGTGGCAGGTTCATCATATTGGACTTGTCTTGTGGAGGGAGAAGCAGTATCTCCTTGCTAAAATGGAAACTATTTGGATTTACTTCTCTTCCTTCCATGGTTCTGCCAAAACCATTATCTGCAGATACTCTGAACACCTTGTTCACTATCACAGTATCTCACTCAATGTTGTTTCTCACAAAGAAACTCATATTTTAGTAAAAGAAGCCAATGGGCTTGTACCCATGGAAATTCATAGTCTTATCGTAAATTCTGTCTTAGAAGCACCTGGCTTTTTATAGTAGAATGACTGAAATAAGACTCAGTTATTATGCCAATATAAAGTCAACATCTTGGAATGTTGGGGTACCATCTTAGAAGTGAGACCAACTTGTGTTTGATATGTACTGTAGGCCCTTGCAGAAAACATGGACCCAGGGACCAAGGTGAGGAAATGGGAGTGCTGCTTCTCACAATTACTTTTAATATTATGGTCACTATACTGTGATTCTAGGCAATCGTTGTATAGAAGCTTTAGTACTTGGAGAAGACATACTTCCACCAGAGGAAGCAACAGAGACTACCACTCTGCCTTTCCAGGCTCCTTTTACCACTGGATGAGGAAAATATAGGCCATACTATTGGCTGGGGTTCCTGATGTGACTGATTCTGGTTATCAAAGTTTTCTGATATATATTCTGCTATACAGTGGGATCAGAAAGGAATATGAATGAAATCCAGAGGAAACTCCTAGGACTTCCTGTTCAGTCATGAGTTAAGGGAAGCTATTTCAATTCTTTCTAAGCAGGAACCACTGAGAGCTCAGATCCTCAAAAACAAAGTTTTGAGTCATTCCACAGTAGGAACACTGGCCATTTGAAGAGGAAGTAAAGGAATGAGTAGTGGAGGGAGGAAATAACGGACGAACGGATCAAGAAGATGTGGTTTATCTATACGATGGAGTACTACATGACAATGAGAAAGAATGAAATCTGGCCATGTGTAGCAACATGGATGGACCTTGAGGGTGTTATGCTGAGTGAAATAAGTCAGGCAGAGAGGACAGATACCATATGTTTGCATGTATAGGAGGATTAGAAGGAACTTAACGGAGGACCGTGGGGGAGAAGAAGGAGAGAAATGGTGGGGGAAAGGGAGACAGACAAACCATGAGAGACTCTTGAATGCTGAGAACAAACTGAGGACTCATGGGTGTGGGGGGGCAGTGGGGAGAAGGGCATGGAGGAGGGCACTTGTGGGGATGAGCACCGGGTGTTATATGGAAACCAACCTGACAATAAACTATCTGTAAAAAAATAAATAAATAAAATAAAATGTAAAAAAGAAAAAAAGAAAAGAAAAGAAATAACAAATATTTACCATGGTCTCCTTACCAAGGGAGTCATGGTTTGAGAATAGACATTAAAAGTGTAGGAGATAATCTGCATTTTCAAGAATATAAAGAAAACCCTCCAAAGGTTTTCCTGTGCAACAAAAATAAAATCCAAAGTTCATTTTGATTCACAAAATGAGAGTTGGCCCCTCTCACTTCATTTCATTTCACCCATTGTCTGCCATGTTAAAGTTCACCAGGGAGCTTCATTCTAGTCTCGAGAATCTGTACTACCTGCCTCTCCAACCTGGAATGCTCTCCTTCTAGATATCTACATGGCCTCATCTCTCATTTTAATTGGATCTCTGCTCAAATACTCCTCATCAGTGAAACTTTCCTTGGTCACCATATATGAATTGTACTATCTCATTTTCTCTCTCCACCTCCTTAACCATACTTTAGTTCCCATTACAGAACTAATGACTATATTGCATATTAGATAATAGACATATATATGTTTATTGTCTGTCCCTCTCCAGTGGACTACAGTGTCCATGGGGACAGAAAACTTTTGCTTATTATTATATCCATAGGGCCTAGAATAGTGGAGGTGTTCAAATATTTATTAAATAAATGTTTTAATTAATTAGTCAATTAATGCCAAAAATAATTCCAGACCATGGAAAGCCTTGGAAATCAGATATTTGTGTCTCTCAAAGTTCAGACAGTTTAATAAGCTTAACATAGAAGATGTTTTAGAGAGTTTTTGAAATTGCTCAGGGTCTTGTGCTATCTTCCAAGGTCTTTAGCTATTCAGAGCTGTACTAATGGCTTAATCTACTCTGAAAATGCTTTTAAGTTGATCCCTATTCTTCCCAGACTACCTCTAAATCTCCTTTCTGAGCATCCTCAATTCCTTTTTCCAGCAAACTGCTGACTTCTGTGTGTGTGTGTTTGTGTTTTTAACATTTTTTTTCTCCAAGTGATATATCTTGATTATTCAGCAGCTGCTTCATAAAGATGGTGGGAAAGGGCCTTATATCTTTATTATCACCCAGCATTCTGATTAATGTGCTTGTTTGCTTCTGCATATCAGTTTTTGAAGCTATCTGAAGCTGTTCCTTTCATTATCAGAACATTTACACTGTTACTCAAATGGCTGGCTCTAGTGAAATATAGTATGGAGTTAACTCTTTACTGTCCCATCAGGGCAGTCAAGGTGGCCTTTTTCCACTTGTTCTGTTTACACTATCCTGCTTCTTCAAGACTGATCCAGAAATTTCTGCCACTCTTCCATGACTCATTTCTTTTCCCTTTGAGTTCATTTTGCATATATAGTTTCTACCTCACATTGAAGTCCTTACTTACAGTTAGGCATTCTATTTCAGTGGGGGGTTCAAACTCTTTTCCGTCTCTAGGTTGTTACCAGTTCCCACATTCTCATCAGCAACATCTCTCTCTCTCTTGTCAGTAATCATCAGTAGTGGATCAATCTCTCTTGTCAGTAGTGGAGAATTTGACATGCCCCATTTGCATTCTATTTGGAAACCTCTGCTGATTTCATTTGTCTCAATTATCTTTCTCAACTTGTAATTTCTGGGATCCTTGATTATATCTCACATTTCTATAGTATTTCTCCAAATAGTAGCTTAACATGTGGGGCACTATCTTTCAATAAAAAGCAATTGATTGATAGATTTCTTGATTGATTACTCATTGAGGGTTTTACTGAAATTTAGGTGAATCATTACACAACACACACACACACACACACACACACACACACACACACACTTGAATACCTTTACTTCTATTCCAAACTTTCAATAAAGCTGTTCTTGGATTGACTGACTGTGTATTGTAGATGGAGGTCCCACACCTCCACAGAAAGTCCAGTTTTAATTCTTCAAGCATTAACTCCCATTTCAAGTATGGCAAAGACCAAGTACCCTCTCACCCTCAGGCCTCTTCTAGTCCAGCCTCTGGGGAAGTGGAAGTACTACTGGAAACCAAATTCAATGATGTGGGTAATCCATCCATCCATCCATCTATCTATTATATCTATGTAATAAAACTCCAATAAAAACTCTGGACACTGAAGCTGAGTTTCCCAAGTTGGTAATAACTCTGTTTGTTTTTTTGCACATTGATGCTGGGAGGATAATGTGACCTGAAGATGACATGAGCTTTGCAGTTGGAACCCTCCTAACCTCTGTCCTATATTGTTGATTTTAATCTTTGTAACAAATTATGACTGTGTATATAATAGCTTTCAGTGAGTTCTGTGAGTCTTTCTTCTGAATGATCAAGACTGAGGTGATATTGGGAATCCCCAAACTTGCATTTAGTGTCAGACATGAGTGAAGTCTGAGAGACTGTGCCCAAGACTTTGCAGTTTGGCTAACTCTGGTAATGACACCCTCATATTCCTCTCCTTTCTCAGAGTTTGAAACATGACCAGAATCACAACTTTACATTGTTGTAGTTTGGTAAAGACAAGGCTGACATTTTCTTTTGTTCTGATTTATTTTTCCACCCACTCAGCCTGTGCCAGCTTTATTTCTTCAGCCCTTTCTCAGCTTCTGGCTTCCCTCTTCACAATGTCTGCTACCTTGTACTCAACCTTGCTCAGATCCACACTCTCTTTTTCCAGCAAACTACAGACTTCTTTGTGTGCATTTTTTTAAACATTTTCTTCTCCAAGTGATACATCTTGTGATAGAAACAGCTGCCTCTCAGCTGGTGCAATTCACTATTAGCGTTCTCTGAAAGTTATACATGATCTTCAGAGACCCAGGGATTACCAATGCCCACTGTTCCCCAAACTTCAAATTTCCCTCACTCCCTATCAGAGATTGACTGGGAGCCACAAGGGCAGGTCGTTAGGTGCTGGGATTTCCTTTGCATTAAATACTTTTTCTACCCATTCTGAGCCACCTCCTAAAGTTGCTTAGCCAGGTGTTTCATTTATCTGATTATAAGAATCCCTTATGGGGCGCCTGGGTGGCTTGGTCGGTTAGGCGTCCGACTTTCGCTTAGGTCATGATCTCGCGGTTCGTGGGTTCGAGCCCCGCGTCGGGCTCTGTGCTGACTGCCAGCTCAGAGCCTGGAGCCTGTTTCAGTCTGGGACTCCCTCTCTCTCTGACCCTCCCCTGCTCACGCTGTCTGTCTCTCTCTCTCTCTCTCCCTCCTAGAAATAAAAAAATAAAAAAAAACATTAAAAAAAAAATTTAAAAAAAAAAAAAAAGAATCCCTTGGGGGCTCTTGTTAAACTTTCAGATTCTTTGCACGTTTCATGGAGATTTTTATTGTAGGTCTGAGCCTTGACCTGAGAGCCTATAATATCTGAATTTAAATAATAAGTGTACCAGTTATTCTTATGAATACTAACCATATCAATGAGCCTGGACCTCAGCTTCATATCTACTTGTAGCTTTCAATTACTACCCTGTGTATTTTCCTCATCCCTGCTGGTGTTAAGACACAAACCTGAATCTGTTTTGTATGCCTTCTGTGTTGAAGGAGTCATGGCCTAGCCATGGTCCTGGGGCTGGCAGTCCTCCTAGCCCACCTTGTTATGGCCAACACTCCTCTCTGGCACTAAGATCTTTCCTGTGCCTTATCCCAGTGTCTGTAGTCTTGCCACACATGCATGGATGGATATCAAATATGATGACCAACTCCACAAACAACATCATTTAATTCAATAAACATTTACTTACTTGAGTTATGTCCCAGGCACTGTGCTAGTTGCTGGCAAGATAAAAAAGGGAAAATACTCATAGTTTAAAGGGCGTGACAGACACATAAAGAAACAGCCATAATACCTCATGATGAATGCTTTAGCAGAAACGTGTACAAAGTGCTATGGAAACTCAGACGGGGAAGTGATTAATTCCTCCTGGGAAGGGTCAGGAAAAGTCACAGAGAAGAGTTTACATTTGGAAGGTGACTGAAAGTTCTCCCAGAGGTCAGGGTGACGGGAAGGCATTCCAGGGAGAGAGCAAAGCCGAATCAAAGCCAAGGAGAGTGAGAGTGCTCTCTGTGCTCAGGCAACTTGGACTGAGCAGCCCAGTGGACAAAGAGCAGTGTTTTTTCCAAGTGTGGTCCTCACGCCATCTGCACCATAATCCCTTGGAGAATCTGTTGAAAATGCACATTTCAAGGTCTCCATTTCACACTCACTGATTCAGAATTTCAGGGGTTGGGACTAAGTCATCTTTATTCTTAGCAAGCCTTCTAGATGATTCTTAAACCAATTAATGTAGTGATTCTCCACTTCTATATGTTATAATCACCAGGGGAGCTTTAGAAAATTTCAATGTCTGAGTCTCACTTTCAGAGATTCTCATTTATTGGGCCTTGGGGGTAGCCTGGGTGTCAGAGCAAGCTTCTCCGGTGATTCTAATTTGGAGAACCACTCCACCTAAATTGAGAATCACAGGACCACAGCATCAGATTCAAGATGAAATAGGCACATGGAGAGCTGATACAAATTATGATGGAGATGTAAGTTCATGAAGGGTCTTCCATGCCAGTTTGGGGAGTTTGGTTTTGATTTTATGAGTGATAGAGGTGGCTCCTACAAGGACACATTTTTCTTTAGGTCTCATTAAATAGTGGTGGTGGTAGAAAACAAGACCAAATCTGGATTGTACACACTTCGTGTTAGGGGTAGGGATATTCCCCTGGAAGCTTGTCTACGTGAAGTAGCTTAGCTATGACCTCAGGATGACTGTATTTTCCCAGTAACTGGGCACTGAGTATTCCTATTACTTCATTCAGAGATGCATCATGCACTAGCCTGTGGCCATTGTTGAAAAATTTCCAGATTGTACCCCAGATGGATTCTGAGCCATTAAGCTCAGAGGTTAGACATATAAGCTTCACCCAAGTCCCTGAGCTTAATAAATAGAAAGAAATGTGTGGATTATGGTACATTTGGAACACAGAAACGTTTTGGGGTGAATCAAATAGCAGAGAAGAGGGATAAAGTATAGGAAAACAGCCAGTCACCATCCCAGTCTGAGGTCCTGGGACCTTAGTGGTCACCTTGATCAAGACAGAATGAGATATTTGATGGATTCAGATGTGAAAGGAAAGGAAAGGAGGTCAGAAGTCCAGTTCAGGAGCCACTTGAAGGCCCTACCTAGTCATGCAGACCTCAGTGAAATCTCTTCTCTCTTAGAGTCTCAAATTTCTCCCTTTTCCTCGCCTGTCTTCTCCATCCTTTCTCCTCTTCACTAACCTTCTGCATCGTCATTACCTACAGGGCTCACAGGAACAACCAGCAAAGCCTGCAGACTCAAAAGTTTTAAATGAGCCCAGGAGTTACAGCCTTTGTTGAATCTTAGAACTGAGAAAATGTGGACAGTTTTTGATCCAACTCATTTAATTTGTAAAAGAAGAAAAGTGACTACCCAGAGAGGAGAAGATCATACAGCTAGTCAGTGATAGAAATAAGATAGCTCAGTGGGTGTTGTGTGTAAATTCTATACTTGAAACTAGTATTATACTGTATGTTATCCAACTGGAATTTAGATAAAAACTTGAAAAAGAAACAAAACAAAACAAACAAACAAAAGACAGACCCACGTCTTTTGACTTTCTCAGAGAACCACTGTCTACTGCACCAAGCTTTTATCACAATGGTAAATTCTTATGTTTTGCATGCTTTGAGTGGGACATTTTATATTCACCATGCTTGGTTCCTACAGCCATTTTATAAGGTGGCTACAACAATTAGTTCCTCATGTTTGCTAAGTCAACTGAAGAAGAAAACTATTTTGTTTAAAAACACAAATTTCACCAGAAAGGAAGTACAAATTTACAAAATAGGGAATTTTAGGTTCATATAATTTTAGGCCAAATAATCAAGTTTTTCATACAGTAGATTCTAGAAATATATCTTGCCATTATTATTATTTAGAGTCCCAGAACCACTACCCTGGAACAGGGAGAGACTTTCATGGTTTGTGGTTGAGCGCAGGAAAGGACATTATGTGGTTGATTACATTACTTCGGTCCTTTGACCTTTGTCTTGCTTCTATTTCAAGTCTACTGACCTTGTCTGCTGCTGCTATCACAGTAGAATGTGGGAAATGAAATCATGTGCCTTTAGCTGTGGCCTTTTGGAACTGGGAACCCATTGTGGTGTCTGACTCAGTGCCTGATACATAGCAGGCATTCAGGTTATTTACTGCACTGAGCTGACATGACCTCTGCAGAGCTTCACTGGATTACTATCAGGGTGACCTTGGACAAGTCATTTGCATTCTCCAAGCTCACTCTTTGCTCCTACAAAATATTAGATGAGAACCAGACACTTTCTGATGTTCCTTCCCACTAAGAGATTATATATATTTTGGCATCTCTTTCAAAAAATCCCAGAAATTTGGACCAGGACTGTCTTTGGTCAATTAGCCCAACCCATACCATGTTCAAGGCAGAGCCAGACTATTCAAAGAAGTGGAGATTTGGCAACTTTGTGGTTTGTGTAATAGTGAAAGTCAGCCAAAAAGAATAATTCAGATTAAAAATTCTTTGAGGGCCAGAAGTAATCTTTTTTGCTCAATATCCATCAAGTCAATGAGAAATAGTTGAGTCTCTGGTTGTCTTCCTTGCTTTCACTAATGTATACCTTACATACCGTAAAATGCACAGATCTAAAATGGATAGCTTGGTGAATTTTTACATATTATTATGTCTGACTTTTTCACTCAATGTTACATCTGAGACTTATCTGTGTTGTTTCATGTATCAGGAGGTTGTTTTATTTTTATTTGCTATATGTGAACCATATGACTATATCACATTGTGTGACAATCATACAACTTAAAGATTTACCAGTGCAGAATATTAGCTACAACCTAGGAGAAAAAGTCAGGAGACTTGGATTCTAATCTTAATTTTACCACTAAATAGCTTTATGAACTCTCTGGTCCCATTTTCCTCATTTGTTAATGAGGAGGTTGAATTAAAGAATCACTAATAATTTTTCTAATTCTGAAGTTCAACAAATAGTATATGAATCACAGACTCATAGGATTGGAAGATAGTCATAATCATATATCTGACTCATATTGAGAACTCATATCAAAGAACCCATATCAAAAATGTGTAAGGGACTCCTGTAAATCAATAAGCAAAAAAGAGACAACCCAGCTAAGAACAGGAACTATGCTTATATGCTTTGCATGTGTGTGTGTGTGTGTGTGTGTGTGTTACTATTGTTATGATGGAAGAGAAATTCGTTCAGTGGTAAATTTTGGGGTTCTATGATCATGCACTGAATATATATATATATATAGTCACTCAGAAACATTTGGTCATCTGCATGCTGTTGAAGCTGATTTTTTTAAAAAAGTATCCTTTTGTACTGTTTTTTGTAAGGGAAGCACCCTATTTAAATGAATACATGAAATGCACATAAAAGGGCTTCATAAACTGTAAAGCTCTCTGTAAATGAAAAGCATTATTGTTATTCCATACATAATATGAATGCAGTTGACATCAACCTCCATTCATCCCAGTTTCAGGTGTAACAACCAACAAGGGTATTTTCCTTTGTTCCTTTGCCATGGCCATGGGAAAGTTTCTGAACCCAATACACAAATAACAGCTGTGATTTTAATTGAGACTTTTGAGTGGATAAGCAAGGTGTATACTGAACACATAGCAACAGATAGACTTTCACTTGTGCAGCCACATTATTATTTCCTCAGACGTTGAAAAGGGAAAGTTTTAACAGACCTCTTGGAAATGACCCTTGTTTTTCCCCCCACCTGTTCGCAGTTACTGTCACAGAATGCGTCATCTCTCTCCCACGCACACAGTGGGAAAACAACTTTGCCATCCAGAGCAAAGAGAGTATTTTGCTGTGTCAGGGATATGAGAGTCTGCATATGCTTCACTATCCGTTTCCCAATTAGGCTCTGTCCCTAGGCACTGGAGTTTCCTGCCCAGAGAGCCTGCCTAGGATCCTTATCATTTCAGCAGAAATAAGTCATCATAAGAGGCCACTGCAAACCAGAATTTTGCCAGAATGCTTGTGGTCTCTGCCTTGCCCTTTTAAAAGATTTTGCAACTCTTGTCTCGCCTTAGAAGGGTGAGAAATTGTCCCAACAATGTAATCAACCCAGATTCGTCAACCAAAGGGAATTTGCTTGTTCACTCACATTTGCTGCCTGTATCTTCTTGGATGAGGATATCCCCATGGCCCTACCCCTTGACTGGGGTGACTTACTACTGGGTATTCTCTTTTGCATAGATGTGTTTTGGAATTTATGCTTATTTGCCCATTAATGTTTTTCCTATGATGGACTTAGCAGCTCTTTAGTAACACACACACACACACACACACACACACACACGCACGCTAATAGCTATAGAGTTAAAAGTGTTTCAGAGTCCAGAAAACATAGGTTTGAATCTTGGATTTGTCACCACACCTGGATTAGCCTCAGTTGCTTTGTCTGTGAAATGAGGATGAAAATATCTTACTTGTCCTCAGGATTCTTGTGAAGTCAAGAGAGACAATGCATGTACCCCTTCCCAGAGAGGTCTGGCCCATAGTAATTGCCTCATAAACAGTGGGTGAAATGATTATCCCATAGGTTGTGCAACTGGGACAGATTACCCAGTAGTTCAGGGAGGTGGCCAGCCCAAGTTTTGCAGTAAGTTAATGGCAGACTTAGGACCAAAGCTAAGGCCCAAAGCTGTTTTCTGTACTGGAGCAAGTCGGGCCATGTCCGAGAATTGTTTCCACAGATTTGAGGAGGAGGCAAAATGAAACAAAAGAAAATGAAATAAAACACTTCAATGAAGTGAATTATTAAGCTTTGATGATTTCTTAAATTGAGTGGACTATGGTTGGCTGGCATGAAAGGGAGGTTTTTATTTTTATTTTTGTTTTTGAAACAGTAGCTTCTCTTTATGTTTCAGCATTTCTTCCCTGTTCAGCCAAAGGCATCTATATTGCTTTGAGGAGAACTAGGATTGCTAGATAAAGAAACTAACAAAATATTTTTGTGCAGCCTACTACAGAAGCATAAATTTGAAGGCCAAATCAAAGCTTTAGATTTGTAAGAGCAAGGTTTTGTTGAGAGAGAGAGAGAGAAAAAAAAACAACCCTTGATAATCTAAAGGAAAGGTCCTTAAGGAAGCAGGCTATAGAATCTATGACATCAAATTAGGTGACAAAGAAAATAAAGAACCAGATTATTGCACCTCCTCTCTGGGCTAACAAGTGGTGGTCACCTGGTTAGAAAAGGTAGAGGAGAAGGAGTAAGCTGAGTGTTGAGGTGAGCAGGCCAGACCAGAGGGAGCCATGTGGAGGGGAGTTAGTGACACTAGAGAGATTGGGCATGTCTTGCAGACTATGCTTTGCTATTAAGGGGAAGGTTGTGTTAGCTGTTTCATCCGTTCTTGTTGAGGACCTTCTGTAAACAGCTGTCTGTAGGTCATCTGTGGGCTGTCAGCAGAAGTGAAACCCTACAAAGTCCCAAGATTTTGCTAAGCTCCATAAGAGCTACCTGTTTGGATGTTTCTCATTTAGTGAATGGCCAATGGCACTAACAAATAGCCCTGAAACACAGCCATAGTTCTCAGAAGATGGGTGGAAATGTAAAGAGTGAGCCCCTACACTCATCCTGGGTCACCAGCCATTTTCATTACTTAGGTTTAATATTAACTTTAGGAGTTAACAGAGCATAGTGATTAAGAATATATGCCTAATATCCTGGTTCTCCCCCCTTATTAGATGGGAAACTTTGAGAAAATTCATGAGACTCTCAACCCATTGGTTTCCTTGTCTGCCAGATGGCATAATCACAATGTCTGCTACATAGGCTTGCAGTGGTTAAATGAATTAATATATATGAAGGACTCACTCAGTTATAACAATACCTGATACAAAAAAAAAGTCCACTAATTATTAGTTCCAGTTGTTCTTACTATCTCTGTTCATCCACACCAGAATAAGTGTGTGTGTGTGTGTGTGTGTGTGTGTGTGTGCATGTTTGCGAGCACGCATGTGTGAAAGAGAGATTGAGAGAGAGAGAGAGTGAGAGAGAGAGAGAGCTAATAAACTGACAGGTTTTGGTGTTGTGTGGTTTTTTTGTTGTTGTTGTTGTTGTTTTGCTGTAACCAACCAAGAGGGAAGTTACATTTTCACTGTCTCAACTTTCTAGGGTTACTATTTGATTTTTTATTCATTTGTTTATATGTGCTTAAAAATATTTATTAAGTCCCTTCTATCTGACTGACAGGCACTGTGCAGGGTGGTGAAGATAAAATAACAGAAGAGACATATTTCTACCTTCATGTAGTTTGCAACCCCAAGCAGTCTTTTCACATAACTTCTTTCCCTTTATCTGATCTGGGGACACAGGACAATCTCCTGAGCATATTCCATACTTCTGGCAATCTGGGGTCCTGTAGCAGTCCATAAAATGCATGGTATATGGGTTTAATAATGTCAGGGGAAATTTTCAGTTAATCCCTTGGACTGTGGGTACACTCAGGATTCAAAGGCCAGACCAAAATGGCATGAAGAGAAACAGAGAACTGGTAATTATCTGGTGAATTTGGGTCATGTGGAAAGCCAAACCAAATTACTTTAGCCAAGGAAAAAATGATTTTTTTTCTCTTCAGATGAATTGGTAGTTTTGGTAAGATCTTGCAGGGGTCTCCTTTCCCCTCTTTGCTTGATTCCACCATATATTTCCTAGAAACCAGCATATTGTGGGAAATACATGAAGACAAGGACTTTGAGGAAAATGACAACTGTCCCTTATGGGGTGTGATTTTGGGAACCTTGGTCTTATTTCCAGTGCATATATGGAAAATTGAAGCAAGGTTCTCAGTCATACGAAAGTTGGCAGTGCTATCAAAAGCCAATCAACTTTTTGTGCTCTAATTTTGAACTAAATCTGACAACTTCTCTTCATTTGTGAAACAAATGTTTTGATGTAGCTTTCTCTTAGTTCTAAATTGTACTATGAATTTGTATTTCTAAGGCAAAAGCAAATGAAGGGGATATGCTTTAATTTTTATGTTTTGAGTCATTTATTATCCTTTAAATAGATTTCAATGTATTCCCCATCCAGGAAATGGTAATGGAAATTACCTACTTCAACATGTAATCTATAAAATCTTGTTAAATAGTGTAATGAAAATTTGTCACTTTGTCACCTAGCTGACCTTTTACAACGCTGAGACCCAAAGTGAAGTGACACCTTCCCCAATTTAGATGAAATGCCCACATATTTTACTGTGTTCTTACGAAGAAAATGCTTAAGCCAAAGTTTCAGCTAGTCCAAGTCAATTTTTAAGCAAAGTGCATAACCAGAAATTGGCACAAACATTTGTGTATCATCCTTTCCATATTCAAAAGCTGTCTGAGACTCATTTGATTAAGCATAAAAATAACTCTGCGAATGTCATTAGAAAGGCTGATGAACATTCCATGTCTGGTCCCTTGAATTTGTATTCTGAAGATGCATTATTAAGTCACTGCTAAATAGTTTCTCTTGTAAGAACCTGATCATGCTCTCTAGAGTCTGAAGGAATTATTTTTATATTGAGTTTAGAAGGCTTAATTTTTCTATTTCCATTCAACAGAAAGGAAACAGCTGGTAAATTAGGGAAGGCCGTTACAGTTTCTTTGGCTACGTAATCTCCACTGGCTTCTTTAGTTAATAGAGCATCTTTATTCCAACCAGGGCCCCCTCCCTGCCAAATTCCCTCATTAAACTGAGTTGTGATTAGAAAAGAATAAATGGCATTTAATTTTATATGTGGCTTCTTCCAAGCTTCATACTCCTCTCTAAGTTTTCCTCTTACACTACTTTTCCTTGGCCTTAAATATTTCTTCTCTGCCAGCTCTTCAACAGAGGATGTGCAAAGTTCTTGTCCAGTCTTATAGACTACTACTGAATGTAGCATCTCCGTGTCCCCTCCTTGGACTCAACATTCATTTATTCATTCATTCGTTCCACATACAATTCTTACACATCAAATGGCCTTATGTACTTTAGACTCAAGCAGTCATCTGTAAGGATAACTTATTGGAGCAGACATGGAAGTTCTCTTTCACTTTCTTACATTTGTTTCTCTCTTAGGTGGGGCAGTGGTGTGCTTCTTTCCAGAGACAGGAAACACCAAAATATACCTTGTATGTGTTAGAGTATGTTCCAAATGTGGACAAATGTAGACTGAAATAGTATCACTTGAGTTTGTCAAGAATGGAGATTTTAGGAGATTCACCTGAAGATGGCGGTATAGGAAGTTCCTGAACTCCCCTCCCACAGACACAACAAAAGGAGAGTTACCTACGTGATGATTCCCCCTGAAAAGATAGCATCTTTACAACAGAGGATAAAAGGGCCATATGGAGATAAGGAGAGGTAGAGATGCAGTCTTGCTAAAAACCTCACCTCTGGTGTGATGACCCACAATTGTGGGTGATGACTCACAATTGTGAGGAATGTCATAAATACGGAGCTTATCCCTGAGGATCCAAGGGTTTGTGCTCTACCCCCACTATTGGAATCTGCTAAGATTGTTTGGAGACAAGTCCCCAAAACACCTGGCTTTGTAAACCAATAGGGCTTATGTTCAAGAGAACCAGAGGGTTGTCAGGAATGAATATTCTACTTTTAAAGGGCTCATATGTAGACTTATTTACCTTGGGACCCAGTGAGAAATGAGCAGTTTGAAAAGCATCAGACCATGTGACAAGGAGATTAATTTGCTAATGTTAAAGCATGTGTCAGAAGAGCAGGAGCTTGTTAGAGCTCTGGGGACTGAGGCACTGGTATGTGTAATTTTTATATTTTCCCTCTAACCTGCTAGCATCATAGGGCAGGGAAGGGTGCTGCTCCCATGGCCCTACCAAAGCCACACACGTTGCCCAGACAGGGGATGCCTCTTGAGCACTTAGGTCTCGTAGCCAGGGGGGGATTCTCTTTCTGGGCCCCATGGATCTGAAACAATCAGAGGGACAGTTCCTAGCAGGTTACCACTCCAGGGCACTGTGCATACCGCAGACCAAAACATATCCTAGCCTTCCTATGAAAAAGCCTATCTACTTGTCTTGGAGCTTCAACCTGAGGGGCGTGCTCTAGGCCTACTACAACACATCTAGAGGCTCTCAAGGAACATAGGACAAAGGACACCATTTTCGCACTTTCTCTTTGCCTCATAACAGCTCACCAGTACCTCCCAGAAAGGAGCTTATATACTTGTCAGGAGCCTTGATTTTTGCAACTGTTGTCAAGGGGACACCTCGAGATCACCTGGTTTGAAAGCCAGCAGGATTTACAATTGCAACTCCACAGGACTGTGTATATTGACATATTTTGAAAGCTGCTTTCTGATCTTCTAGTTTCCAATCAGCCTGAAACTAGGTGCTGACTGAGATCCCTCCCTCTGGAATACTTGACACACCTTAACTGCGTTCTGTCAAGAATAAATCAGGCTACTTGGACAAAGTTTCAAGAGAAAACCAAGAGCTAGGACAAGGTTAAATGATAAGGTCATCGCCTATGTAAGGCTACTCCTTCAAGACTGGGAGAGATGTGGGGCGCCTGGGTGGCTTAGTCGGTTAAGCGTCCGACTTTCACTTAGGTCATGATCTCGCGGTTCGTGGGTTCAAGCCCCGCATCGGGCTCTGTGCTGACTGCCAGCTCAGAGCCTGGAGCCTATTTCAGAGTCTGTATCTCCCTCTCTCTCTGACCCTCCCCTGCTCACGCTGTCTCTCTCTCTCTCCTAGAAATAAATAAAAATTAAAAAAAAAAAAAGACTGGGAGAGATGTTTCACCTAATACATAAAAACAAACACTGAGAGTCAAGCAAAATGTGATAAAAGAGGAATGTGTTGCAAATGCATGATGAAAGAACAAAATTAAACTCTAGAAAAAAAAACCTTAATAAAATATAGATAAGTAATTAATCTATAAATTATTTTACTCTGAGTAGAGTTCAAATGGACATAAATATGCTCACTGACCTTGAATTTGAACTTGAATATGCTCACTGAACTTGGACATAAATAGCTCACTGAATGGATGAACACAGTGAGAACTTTAATAAATAGAAAGTATAAGAAAGTACCAAACAAAAGTCACAGAGCTGAAGAATACAATAAGTATATAAAAAGCAGCAAGGGAAAAACAACTTGTTATGTACAAGGGAACCCTTATAAGACTTTCAGCAGGTTTCTCAACAGAAACTTTGCAGGCCAGAAAGGAGTGGCATGATATATTCAAAGTGCTGGAAAGAAAAAACTTCCAGCTAAGAATACTCTACCTGGAAAAATGATTGTTCAGAATTGAAGAAGAGATAAAGAGTTTTCCAGTGAAGTAAGACCTAAGGGAGTTCATCACCTACTAAACTGGCTTTAGAAGAAATTATATGGTAAAAATAATGGATCAATCAATTATAAAGCTAGTATGAAGGTTCAAAGATGAAATTAGTAAAAATAACTGTAACTGTAATACTTAAGAGATGCATAAAATAAAATGTAACATCAAAAACATAAAACTTGTGGATGAGTAAAAATGTAGAGTTTTAGAATGCATTAAAATTTAATGCTCTCTCTCTAGCTCTCTATCTATATATATGTATATACCTCATGGTAACTGTAAAACAAAACCTATGGTAGATACACAGAAGATAATGAGATAAGTGTTATCTAAGCACTACAGAAAAACCACAAGGAAAGAAATCGAGAGAAAAGAGAGAAACTACAAAACAACAACTAGAAAACAATGAACAAAATGGCAATAAGTACATATTTACGGTAATTATTTAAATATAAATGGATGAAACTCTCCAATCAAAAGACACAGAGGGGCTGAATTATAACAAAGATCCATATGTATACTGCCTACAGGAGACTCACTTCAGATGTAAAAACACACACAGACAGTGAAGGAATGGAAAAAGATGTTTCATGCAAATGGAAACCAAAGGAAGCTAGGGTAGCTATAGTTATATCAGACAAAATAGACTTTAAAACATATAAGACAAAAATGGACATTACATAATGATAAAGGAGTCAATCCAGCAAGAATACAAAATTTATAAATTTTTATGTACTTAACATGAGAGCACCTAAATATATAAAGCACATATTAACACACTGAAAGGGAAAAATTGACAGTGATACAATAATATTAGGAGACTTTAATACCTAATTTGCAGTGATGGAAAGATTATTCAGACAGAAAATCAACATCAGCCTTAAATGATACATCAGACCAGATGGTCTTAATAGATATATGCAGAACATTTTATCCAAAAGCAGCAGGATATATATTCTTCTCAAGGGCACATGGAACATTCTCCAGGATTGAGCATATATTAGGCCACAAAATAAGTCTCCAAAAATTTAAGAAGATTGAAATCATATCACACATTGTTTCTGACTACAATGGTAGGAAACATACAAGAATAAAATAGGAAAAGCCCCACAAATACATGGAGATTAAACAACATAATACTGAACAACCAATGGGTCAATGAAGAAATCAAATGAGAAATAAGGAGAAATAAAAATAGCTTGAGACAAATGAAAATGAAAATAACAAGATACTAAAATCTATAGGATGCAGCAAAAGCAAGTCTAAGAGGGAAGTTTATGGTGATACAGGCCTACCTCAAGAAACAAGAAAAATCTCAGATAAACTTTATACATGAAGGAACTAAGAAAAGAGGAACTAACAAAACCCAAAGTAGTAGAAGGAAATAATAGAGATCAGAGCAAAAATAAATTTAATGGAGACTAAAAAGACAATTGAAAAAGATAAATGAAAATAAGAGCTGTTTCTTTGAAAAGATAAACAAAATAGATTAATCTTTAGCTAGACTCATTAAGGAAAAAAGTGCAAGGGTTCAAATAAATAAAATTGGTACTGAAAGAGATGTTACAACTGACACCAAAAGAAATACAAAGAATCTATAAACAAGTATATGCTAACACATTGGACAACCTAGAAGAAATGGATAAATTCCTAGAAACATATAGTCTTCCAAACTCATATAGCCAGCAATTATCCTGATATAGAAAGCAGACAAACATATCACAAAAACAAAATTACAGGTCAATATCCCTGATGAATATAGATGTACCATGCCCCCCAACACAACAAAATATCATCAAACCAAATTCAGTAATGCATTAAAAGGATCATTCATTATGATCAAGTAAGATTTATTCCAGAGATGTAAAGATGATTCAGCATTCAAAGGTCAATCAATGTGATACACCACATTAATAAAAGGTAAAAAACCATATCATCATGTCAATGGATGAAGAAAAAGCATTTGGCAAAAGTCAGCATCCATTTATGATAAAAACTTTCAATGAAATGAATATAGAGGAACTGTAACTCAACATAGTAAATGTCATAAATGATAAGCCCAAAGCTAACATCAAACTCAACAGTGCAGAAACATTCAGCTTTTGATCAGGAGCGAGACAAAGATGCCCTCTCTCACCAGTTTTATTCAACCACTTTTATTCAAGTAGTAGCTGAAACAATTAGAAACTTAGGAGAAAGAAATGAAATGTATTTAAATTGAAAAGGAAGATGTAAAATGGTCAATATTTGTAGATGACATGATTTTACATACAGTTGACCATTCAACAACAGGATGCTGACCCTCTGAGCAGGTGAAATTCTGTGTATGACTTTTGACTCCCCCCCAAATTTAACTTAATTACTAATAGCCTACTGTTGACTAGAAGCCTTTATAATAACATAATAGTTGATTAACACATATTTTGTTTGTTATATGTATTGTATTACTGTATTACTAAAATCAGCTAGAGAAAACAAACATGTTATTAAGAAAATCATAAGGAAAAGAAAATATATTGAGTAGTACTCTACTATATTTATTGAGAAAAATCCATGTGTAAGTGGACCCTCAGAGTTCAAACCCATTTTGCTCAAGGGTCAACTGTATAGAAAATCCTAAAGCTCCACCAAAAACTTCTAGAGCTAATAAACAATTCAGTGACGTTGCAGGGTACAAAATCAATATACAAAAATTTGTTGTATTTTTATACACTACTAGCAAACTATCAGAGAAATTAAGAAAATAATTCCATTTATAATTGCAACAAAAAGAATAAAATAGCTAGGAATCAATTTAACCAAGGGGGTGAAAAACCTGTACACTGAAAACTATGACATTGTAAAAGAAATTGAAGAAGACACAAATAAATGAAAAGATATTCCATGCTCATGGGTTAGAAGAATTAATAATGTTAAAATGTCTATATTACCCAAAGGAATCTACAAATTCAATGCAATCCTTATCAAAAATCCTTATCAAAATGGCTTTTTTAAAGAAAAATATAACAAATGTTAAATTTGTATGGAACCATAAAAGATCCCAAAAAGGCAAAGCAATCTTTATAAAGAAGAACAAAGCTGGAGACATCACATTTTCTGATTTCAGACTATATTACAAAACTGTAGTAATCAAAACAGTGTGGCGTTGGCATAAAAACACACATATTTATCAATAGAACAAAACAGAAAGCCCAGAAATAAACCTATGCATATATGGTCAATTAATTTATGACAAAGGAAGTAAAAATATTCAATGGGGAAAGGGCAATCCCTCCAATAAAGTTGAAAAAACTAGACAGCCACATGTAAATAATGAAACTCTATCACTATCTTACATCATACACAAAACTTAAAGTGGATTAAGGATTTCAATGTAAGACCTGAAACCACAAAACTATAAGAAAATATAGGAAATATGTTCCTTGACATCAATCTTAGAGATAATTTTTTGTATTTGACTTCCAAGGCAAGGGCAACAAAAGCAAAAAATAAGCAAATGAGAGCACACCAAGCTATAAAGCTTCGGCACAGTGAAGGAAATCACCAACAAAATAAAAAGGCAGCCTACTGAATAGAAGAAGGTATTTGCAAATCATAAAGAGTTTATATAATTCAATAACAAAACAAAGGTCTGGTTAAGAAATAGGCAGAGGATTGATTAGAAATGTACATGAAAAGATGCTCAACTTCACTAATCATCAGGGAAATTGCAATCAAACCACAATGAGATAGATATCACCTCACACCTGTCAGAATGGCTATTATCGAAAAGAAAAAAATACCAAGCATTGGCAGTGATGTGGAGAAAAGGGAACCCTTGTACACTATTGGTGGTGATGTAAATTGGCAGCCACTATGGAAAATAGTATGAAATTCCCTCAAAAAATTAAAAATTGAAGTACTATATGATCCAGCAATTCCATTCTGGGGTATTTATCTTTAAAAAATGAAAACACTAATTTGAAAATATATATTCACTCCTATATTCATTGCAGCATTATTTAGAATCGACAAGATATGCACACAACCTAAGTGCCCATGGATGAATGAATGGATAAAGAAAATGTAATGTATATATAATGGAATACTGTTCTGTCACAAAAAAGAATGAAATTCTGCCATTTGTGACAACATGGATGGACCTTGAGGGTATTATGTTAAGTGATATATGCAAGACAGAGGAAGAGAAACATTGTATGATTTCACTTATATGTGGAGTCTAAAAAAGAAAACAAATGAACAAAACATAGATACAGAGAATGCATTGGTGATTGCCAGAGGGAAGGGGGTAGAGGGCATGCAAAATGGGTAAAGGGGATCTATAAGCAAGTATACAAGAGGTACACACTTCTAGTTATAAAATAAGTCATGGTGATATCAAGTATGGCAGGGTTACTATAGTCAATGGTATTGTATTATATACTGGAAAGGTGCTGAAAGTTTATATTTTAAAAGTCTTCAGCATAAGGAAGAATATTTTGGTAACTTTACATAATGACAGATGGTAACTAGACTTACTGTGATGATTTTCCAATGTATATAAATATTGAATTAATATGTTGCACACCTCAAACTAATATGTTATATGTCAATTACACTTAAATTTAAAAATGGACACTTCAAAGTTCCAGTGCCTGAAAGTGCTGAACCAATTGGGTAGAGTGAGGATTTTTATATGCAGCTAGCTTTTGCCCCACTGATGTGTGAGGCTAGAGTAACATCATTAGTTATGGAATAGGCAAGTCTGGTTACCACCCATTACCCTGCAATTGGCCCCCTTTACACCCCCTCCTTCCCTCTGATAATCACTGGTCTGTTCTATGTATCCATGAGTTTTGTTTGCTTACGTGTTTGGTTTTGGGTTTAGATTCCATTCCATATAAGTGAAATCATATGGTATTTGTCTTTCTTCTTTGACTTATCTCATTTAGCACAATACTCTTAAGTTTCATCCATGTTGTTGCAAATGGAAAGATTTCATTCTTTTTATGATGAACTTCAATCCTCCTACTTTGCAGGGAATATAGACATTATCACACATGCACAACCCACTTTTTGCTACCAAATTTATAAACCTACTTGCAGTTGCACTTCTTTCTTCCCTCCTGCTATCCTTTAGGAAGTATCCCTTCTCTTAACAAATAGCTTTTTTTTTTTCCTACAAGGGTCTGGATCTTATCCCTTCTAATCTCTTCAAGGACTTTGTTCTTCAAGTTATTCCTTTTCTCTATTTTTCATCTTTGACCTTTACCTTTTTTACTGGGTCATTTCTCTTAGCATGTATACCTTCTCTAGTATCTTCTTTAAAAAATAACTCTGGGGCCCACATCCCATTGTGTCTCTGACACCTTCTTGATCAAAAGTTCTCTGCCTTTTTCTTCATGTCCTGACCTCTCATTAATTCTTTATTTTTTTTAAAATTTTTAATGTTTATTTATTTTTGAGAGGGAGAGAGTCAGAGTGTGAGCAGGGGAGGGTCAGAGAGAGAGGGAGTTACAGAATCTGAAGCAGGCTCCAGGCTCTGAGCTAGCTGTCACCACAGAGCCCAACGCGGGGCTCAAACTCACGGACGGCGAGATCATGACCTGAGCTGAAGTCAGATGCTTAGGTGACTCACCCACCCAGGTACCCCTCATTAATTCTTTATTTTTGCCTTAATATTTTTGCTTTCTCTTGTCCAAAAATTACTCAAGAAAAGCCTCCAATGTCTGCTATGATGCAAACGTAACCTACTAATCATTTTGTCACCTTTCAATGTAGTGGATAGTGATAGTGATAGTCTCCTTGTAATATTTTATTAACCTCACTCAGTGACACCTCAGTGTTCTGGTTGTCTTCCTATGTTTGTGACTGCCGCTATTCAGAACCCCCTTCCTTTACCCAAACTTTGAGTAATGTAGCTCTTTGAGTTTAGTCCTGGGCCCTCCGCTCTTCTCCATACTCTCTCTTTAGGTGTTCTTATCCATTTTCTTGCTCTAAGTTATCTTCCTTTTTTCCTCCCTCCTTCCCCCCCCTTCCTACCTCCTTTTTTGCTATCTATCTATTTATCTATCTGTCTCCTTAGAAAATGCACTGTTTTGTTTCTATTGCACATATTATATGCTACTATAGATATCATTATAAATCTTTAATTTTTTTTAATGTTTGTTTATTTTTGAGAGAGAGAGAGACAGAGTGTGAGTGGGGGAGGAGCAGGGAAGGAGGGAGACACAGAATCTGAAGCAGGCTCTAGGCTCCAGGCTGTCAGTACAAAGCCTGAAGCTGGGCTTGAACTCATGAACCACAAAATCATAATCTGAGCTGAAGTTGGATGCTTAACTGACTGAGCCACCCAGGTGCCCTTGATATCATTCTAAATCTTGCTTTGGACACCTAATCATATAGTTTATAGAGATATACCCTATTTTTAAAAACTATGTGATAGTGTACATTACTATGAATACATTCATAATTATTTAATCATTTGCCTCCCCCCATTGAGACTGATATTATTTACAGGTGTTTAATAAATAATGGCACATCAGATATCCTTGTGCTTTCCCCCATGCATATACTTGTGAGGGCTTCTCTAGGGCAGTAAGTAGAATTAATGAAGGAGATGAGCATTTAAATTTTACTAATTGCTGCCCGCTCACCCTCTAATGAACTAGAATATACATCCAAAAGCAGAATATGAGAATACCCGCTTTTCCACACTCTTGTCAATACTTGATATTACCAAACCTTAGAGCTTTTGCCAAATTTATGAGTAAAAATTCTGTTTCATTGTGGCTTAGATTTTAATTTTTCTCACTATAAATGGGAGTGAGCACTCTTTTTCATATGACCATCAGACATTTGTATGTTTACTTCCACAAGTTCTGTTCATATCTTTGCCCACTTTTCTACTGAGTTATTTTTATTTTTTATATTGATTTATAGGAATTATGTCTAGATTCTGGGAAGTTTCTTCTGCTATGTATATTGAAGCTACTTAGCCTTCTTAAGCTCAGTTTAGTCAATAGGTAATCATGATTACCCAATAGAGTTGTTTTGAGGATTAATTGAGATAAGATATTTAAAGCCCTTCATCCAATGCTTGGTACATAGACTTCCTAAAAAAATGGTTGCTTCTGCTATTATTTATATTTTTATTGTTATATTTTATATGTTTATAATAAACAATGTTATTGTTTTTATATATTATTATATATTATATTATATATTATTATTATATTTTATTATAGTTTATTATATGTTGTTCATCACAAAATCCTACCAAATTTTCCTCAGGCCCCAACTCAAGTTTTCATTCATTTATTTATGCATCTCATGAATCTTTATTGAGGACCTGTTATGTATCAGAGACAGTTGTAGGTGCTGGAGATACATTACTGGGGTCAACCAGCAGTAAGCAAGCCAATACTTAAACATATGTATAATATGGAGCCAGTGGGAAATGCTATGGGGCAGGGAAGGAGATCAAAAGGGCAGGACAGGGTATGCTATTTTAGGTCAAGGCCAGGGAAAATATCTTTTCTTTTTCAGTGAAAACCTGTGTGAAGTAGGAAGATCCATGGGGATAGCTGGGAGAAAGAGCAAGTACCTTGTTCACTTATTTGTTTATTGCCCATCTCACTCTTACTGTAAGACTATACTATTACTATAATAGAATGTTTTTTTATGACTATATTTCCAGAATAGTACCTCTCACACATTAGAACTCCATGAATTCCTATAGGATAAAATCCAAATCCCTGCCTTCAGAGAATTAACAATATGGTTGATGGACAAGTGTTACATAGAGGAAGAATCAACTAATGATAGATTAGTAAGGAATTAGATTCCTAATGAATGGTATTGTTAATCATGGGTTCAAAAGAGTGAAAAATTCAGGAAAATCCTGGCTTTAAATAGGCTAGAAAGACAGAATTTTAACATGGGCCACATGTTAAATTATGGCTAGCCTTTGGCTATTTGGAAAGGGAGGAGGACACTTTCCAGGCAGGATGGATGGTTTATGGAAAGGTGGGATACAGGTCAAAAGTTTAGTTGTAATAGATATTGGGAAAATTTAAGATATCAGGTTGGACATTTGAGACATCAGTAAGTAGTCACTGAAGGTTTTGAGAAAGTATGTTAACTAGGATTTTTAGAATTTTATATAAAATTGATTGGAGAGAGGAGAGCTTATAGGCAGTTACTGCAACTGTTTAGAAGGCAGTAGGTGTTGCACTATGGTGATGCCTTTGGAGATAGACAAGAAGAGAGATATGAAAGATGTCTGAATAAAGATTTCAGGGGGATTTTGTTTTGGACTGAATATGCATTGGATGGTCAAATGTGTTGCTAAGGACAACTCCAAGGTTCTTATCTTGGTCGACTGAGTAATGGTGCCATAGACAGAAGGTCCAAATGGTAAATTTCTTTCAGGGGTGGGAGCTGAGAGATGAAAGTGGGTAGAAGTCAAAGTGATGGAAGATATCCAAGTGGAAATTTCCAGTAAGACTTCAGATGACTAAGGGATTTAGAGAATGTAGTCTCCTTCCAAATCTTTTCTTTTTGCCTATATACAAAGTGTTTACTTTATGTGTTTCCCTGTGGCTCTGTTGATTACATTCTTATGTGTGGTTTGAAGCTCCTCTGGCTTCAAACCTGTATTTGTTTTGGGCATGGTTGGAGTAGAGTGCAAATGAACCCAGGGTCATGGGTTTGATCCCCAGAAGGGCCAGTTACTTTCATGGAGAGGAAAACTGTGTACTGTGGTTCACAGACTTCACCCCTAATCCTGTCTACTTGTCTCTAAACTATGTAGTGTTGGTTCCAAGGGGGCCTATGAGAAAGTGTGAATGATTGTGTGCAATCCATTAAAACTATTGGAAGAGTGGCTTCAAGTGGGTTTATCTGGGTTGCTTCTCCAAGAAATTTTGTTTGTCCTCCTCCTTTAGCTTGTGGACAGAGATCATATTTTCAGAGACAACGTCATGACCAAATACACAAGGAACAGTATTGTTTATGGCCACCCACATCTGTTTTACCACATTTATTTACTTCTCAGGTAAAAGGCAATGTGATGATCCAAGAATGTGTTGTTCAGTGCAAGTGTCTTCTTGGAAGTATTTGAATATTATCAGTCTGACTTTGAGAATTGACTTACTAATATTGTACAAATAAACCCTGGAGAGCATGAATGTGCCCAAAAGACTCTCTAAGCAAACCTTTCACTGACACATTATCCTTATCTTATCAGCTGCTCTAGCTTGCTGCATACTCTTACTGGGAAATACAAGCCTACACTCTGAATTCTTGCGAAATGGTCATACGTGGATACAGCATAGAATGTGCTATGTTTAAAGGAATGACAATGTCCATAGAGCAACCTTTGGACAAACCCTCAGAAGGCATCTTCTACACAAGTACAGAGTTGCCAAGATTTGCTGGGATAGCATCTAAAGTCTGTTTCTATGTATACTGCATTTTCAAAAATCAATCCTAGAGGTTCTCAAATTGCTTTTCCAGTTGACTGATACACCCCTGGGTCCTGCAGGAGCAACCCAAAGAAGATTTGGAATAATGTTACACACATATTGAAAGATTCAAACTAAATCCTCATAGCTTAAGAAGCACTTGAAAATAGGTTCACTTTTCTTTCAGGGACTCTTGTGTTTGCCACATCAGGGATATTTCTATTTGACATTATGGAAAATCTGAAAGGCTGAGTAGTAGGAGACCAGACCATCAAATATTATTTAACAGGTTGCCAAGAATTGCAATGATGACTTAGAAGAATACAGTGTGGAAGAAATATGACTAAAAGTAAAAGGTAGAAAAACTGAAGTTATATTCTGACAAATTCAGGAAAATTGGTTAAAAATTATTGGTGTTTAGGTTGTGCATGATGAAACACAAGGGACTTGTGTACATTGTTTTCTTAAACTTATTATTAAAAGAGTAGTTATTTTGGTATTTTATAGGGACAGCCTGAAAATACCATATAAGTTCTTAAACATTATATGGAAAGTTTGTACTTCTGATGGCTGCTGGGCTGGGGTGAATAAAGAGAAAGGATCAGTGACATAGCAAGAAAATGCTGGACTCTCATTTGTGGTGCAAGGATTTTTAGGTTCAAACAGTACTTTTCACCTGATTTTGCTGTCAGAATCAAAATAAGGAATAAAGTGGTCTTTTGGTCAGTGTCAGAAAAGTTGACTCCTTGAACCAGAGTATACATAGGAAAGGGTGTGACAAGACAATGGAGAGAGTTCTACCTTGGATAGCTCAGATCTTTAATTCTCTCATAACTAATAATAACAAGGGATGTAGAGATAATGAAGGTAACTGTATAATTGTTAGGAATCACACCAAACAAGAGCTGATGCTGATGAGCAGACCAATGCAGAACTGTCCTAGTGTTTTCGTGTAGCCATAGAGAAATTGAAAAGATGAAAAAAAATTAATAAAAAGTGATAAGTTCTAATAAAGATTAATTTATTAAATTTAAGAAAATTCTCTTTATTCTGAGATTATATCCATGTTATTTAAATGAATTCCCTTGTAATTACAGAAGGATTTTTTTAAATGTCCTTATTGTAGTCAAATATATTTTTCTACCTTATGTCAATTTTTACTTTTAGTTTTGGAAATTTTACTATTTTGAGAAATCTAGAAGCTTAGGGACTTTCATGATAAGGTTTAATCTTCAAATACTAATATTAGGTAGAAGATTATTATTATTATTATTATTATTATTATTTTACAAAAGAGGAAACTGAGACTCACAGAAGTTGTTTTAATTTGTCTAAAACAGCCAACTAGAAATGTCAGAACCACAACACAAACCCACATCTGCCTGATTTCATGCTTCTTACCACCATGTTATTTCTGTGGGGATTAGTTAGAGTCCAGTGAGGGAAGAAGAAACCATTCTTGGTATTGTAACTAGAGGGTATTTACAATAGGTGATAGAAGAGATGAGTATCCAAATAAGAAAGGGGAGTCAACCCAGAGATCAACATCAGGAAGTCACTACCATTCTTGCAGACAGGAGGTGGTGTTCCCAGCTGAGAAAAACCATCTGGGTGTGTCTAGGTCTCCTCTGGGAACAGGGTGCTACTTAGGGTGGGACCAGGGACTGTAGGGGACTTGCCATTAGTGGCAAAGATGCTACTTGAAACAAAGAGAGAAAATGGTGGAAACACCCTGGCTTCTTCCTTCCTCTTGCCCTTCTTCTTTTGTTACAGTGCTTCTTATTAGGCAAATCTACCCAGCAGCCAGAGAACACAGGGACTCGGAAATGTTCCTTGTGAAACGGCCAATGAAAGGAATGTTGGGAAATGGATATGAGCACAGACAGGTAAACATTCTAGCCTAGCCTAAAATGTGTACCTTTTACTGTGGCTGTGAGGTCTAGAGACACTAGAAAATACTTTTCAATATTAACAGTGTAAGAGAATTTATTTGGTATAGGAAGGGGATGGGCATGTTTCCATTTCCAAATGACCTTTAAAGCAGAGAGAGGCAAAAGAAATAAGTAGAGAATTTTGGTCTTGGGGTAACCTTTCCTGTGAGTATTTTAGGTTCTATGAGGGTGGCTGAAGTACAAGTTCTGGGCCAAATAAAGTGGCAGAGCACAACTCTGGGTATGGTTTCTACCTCTAATACTGTTGTCTCCTTCCTTCTTTGGAGGAACAATTACTTTCTCCTCTCTCTCTCTCTCTCTCTCTCTCTCAGAGATTTGGGATTGGGAAGGACAGTCCCATAGTTGTAGGGTGGAATGATGGATTCAACCATAGTAGTTATATAGAGACTTGCCATGAATAGAGATGATGACCACCCCACACCCCACTCCCCATTTCAATTTGGAGAGAGACCCTTCAGAAAGAGATTGGGGGCTAAGTAGGAGCCACTGAGTTAAATAAACAAAGTAGAGTTAGGAAATTATAGGACAGTTACTCCATTTTTAACTTTCTTGGTAGTAGTCATTAAAAAGAGAAACCTCCTTTCTGGGCCACAATTCCTACCTTGCTTGAAATCCAAGGTCGAATTTTACTTCTGATGTACTGCTGCAATTGTCTCAAATCCAATTTACATCTGTTTCTGTTTTTACTGATTGCTTTATTCTTTTCAAAATCATCAAAATCATCACACGGTGAAGGAAAGAACATTCAGAAACCAGATGTTATATTAACCATAACCATTATCCTTTATTGGATACCAGAGAGATTTAATCTCTATCCATAAACAGGTGAGGAAGACACCAGCTTTCAGCTCAGCATTTATACTTTAAAGATGCCTCACTGAGAAGAGGGCAAAGGTTCTGCCATCTACCTGCCATTATGACCCAGGGAGGATCATAATCGGTATGTATAGCCCAGTGGTTCAGTTCTATCAAACCCAAAGCTCCCCTTTTGTTTTTTTTTTTTTTTTTTTTTTGTGTATTCTTTTTTTTTTTTTTCAGTTTTTTTTTTTTTTTGAGATGTAACTTTATTTTTTTTTTTTTTTTTTACAAATAGTTTATGATATACCCTTTGATGTCCCAAAGAGAAATTCATAGATAATGCTGACATATACAATTTCAACAAAAATCAACGTGATGCCTGAACCATAATATAAAGGAGAACTAAAATGAAAATAGTTTATAATAGAATAACATGCATTGCAATATAGAAATACTCAGGCACAACTCTATTAGGACACATAAAGAAGTGGTCAGATGTTTACACTTATGTGGAGATTCATGAATGTGACAGCTGCAAGCAGACTGATCCGCTCAGAGAATGGAGAGATTCAAATAGCACAATTAATATTGTCATCAATGATGTTTTTCCTAAAATAGTGGACAACACTTGGTAAAGTTCCAGATGAAATAAAGTACCACCTTCCTCTTAATTTACATGGTAATTGCATTCCTGGAAAAATTCAGATTCAGCTTATATTAAAATCATGCAAACATACTTTGAGTTTATAAGTAAATTGGAGTTACAGTCTAGGCTTATGTGATTACAAATAGGTGTGTCATCTACATGAAATGTCTGAAGTCCTAACCCCTGTCCAGTTAAATGCCAGTAATGCCTTCCTCAATCATCATGACCGATAACCCCAAATGTCCTTACGTGTTTCCAAAATGCCATCTGGGGTTAACATTATACCTGTTGGGAAGCCCTAGAGTGGGATAATTAAGGCCCTTTTGAAGCGCAGGGATATAAGAACATGGGTGTCATGAAATTCACTCCTTGAATCCACGTTTTTGTCTATGGAACCCCAATTCAACCATGTCCCTTGAGACCACACTGGCTTTGATCAGCTGGCAAGAGAACAACAGGCATATTGTTGCCAAAGTTCTTGGCAACATTCTTCATCATCAGATTCCAGTTTTACTTATGTGGAAATGGTTCATTTCTGGACTGTATAAGGATCCAAGTCATACCTCCTCATTGAGGAATCCCGAGATTGGTTTACCATCAGATGTTACATGCACTATGTGAAGGATTATCAGGAAGTGACATTGCAGTGTGAATAAGCAGAGAAATGGCAACAGGTAGGGTTGGAGGCCCAGTTAGATATGTTGGTTATTGAGCAAAAATGCTTATTTATCTTCAGAATATAATATTTATAAATTATCACTCAAAGGTGCAATTAGCTATATTTTGCCTGCAGCACGTAAAACCAAATTTTAATAAGAATGTATCTTTCAGTATATGGAACTGTTGTGTCAGGATTGAGGCATGAATGGCAAAGTAATAAAAACACGGGTTTTGGTGTCCTCAGACCCTGATTCAAGCCCACCCTGGCTATCTGTGACTTTCAGTAAGTTAAGATTTGAGTTTCTATTTCCTCATCTGTAAAAGAGGGTTTGTAACAGTGCCTAACTCATAGAATTTTTATGAGGACTAATGAGATAATAGAGGTAAACCACTCAGCGTAGTGACTGACCCACAGTAAATGGTCAGCAAATATTATTAATCAACAATATTAATCATTATTGTTGGGTGATGGCAATTACCACTCTTACAGATCTTACAGAAAGGTAAAAGTATCATTTTAAAAAAGAGGCTGCAATTTTACTTAGATGACCTTGAAGGAAGACAAAATTCCTCTTAGGGAAAGAAGTGCTCTTTTGTTTAGGAAAAATCACCTTTGGGGCATATTCAGTAATAAAAAGTGAGCAGACCTTCTCCTCACTCCCACCAGGGGTGAAGCCGTGATGAGGAAGATTGCTCTGCATGAGGATGAAATAGAATGTCCTTGAAAGTTCTTTCTTAGGGAGAGGTTGAAGGGTTGGATAGGAACTAATTCTAGGGAGAGTTTGCTGAGGAGAGGAAGGGGTCTTACTAAAATGACAAGAGGCACTTGAGCAGCCAGAAATTCCTTAATGGATTTTAGTGACAGTGATGTTTGACATTGGCAGCAGATTTCTGCCCCATGCTTAATTGCCTTCCACTTCATCATCCCCAAAGGCTTTAGTGAAAGGCAATACCCACATTAGCCTAGTGTGAAGGAAGGGAGAAAAGTATTGTCTGGGGGGAAGGTGGAGAGAAACAATGCAGTTAAAAGCTCATGGCCACCTGAAGCAAGATGCTGAGCACAAATAGGACACAGAGGCCTGGAGAATTGTCAGTGTTAAGGAGAGCCGCAGAAACTCAGGAAGCCACGGAATAATGGTGAGCTGCACGTGGGAAAATAATAAACTGGTATTGCTAGGAGTTCCTTAAAATCAAGTACAAAGCTCCTGAGCCTTTTTGACATTCAGGTAACTTTGAAAATAGCTCATAGAAGGTTTAAGAAAAGGAAAATAGAATGAAATGCTTTCAATGAAATAACTTTCAAAATAGCTCATAGAAGGTTTAAGAAAAGGAAAATAGAATGAAATGCTTTCAAATAGAATGAAATTACTAATCTTTCCACTTTGTGCTTCTATACATGCTGCTATGAGTTTGATATTCAGTAAAGAATTAAACAAATTTATTGAAATAAATACCTAATGCTGAGAGACCACATTCACATGGAACCACACAATATTGGGAGAGTATTGAATGCTACTTGTATATGTGTCCTATACGATAGAAAATCTTTTCCCAGACCATTTGTGTCATGGATTATAACTCACTGTTGGGTTATAGTGAGTGGGGTCAGTTACTTAAACCTACTTTATTTTTAATGCATATATTGTACAATTCATACATCTTTTACATAGTTTGTACAAGTTCTTTGAAACATTTATTGTTAAATATATTCTGTAAATTCTATAAGATATCTCCATTCTGGTATATGATTTGTTTTATTTTTCTGGGTAAATTTTCTTGTTTATTTGTTGCAGTGACTTTAATTAGTAAAAATGCTACATAACAATAGAATCCTTAAGGAATGACACATTACACCAACATCGTCCAAAAGAACTAATTAATCAAACATGATTCATTTTAATGTAATTACTAAAGAAAGATATAATTTTATTATGACACTCTAGCCATACATTTTTCCAAATATGGTTACTTAACAGTAAATGTAAGATAATGATTCAGTTAGTTACAGTTTCAGAAGTCATTAGGACTGATATTCCTCTGCCATAAATGAATAATGATTTAAAATGCAATCAGAATTAATTTAATAAAAAAATGCCTTTGAACTAAGACAGATATAATGAATGACCAATCATTATTTTCTTGTTCCAAAGTAGCAGGGAAAAATTCAGTGTCTCTAAGTGTCTTTATCACACCTGGTTTGTAAATGTGATAAAAACAAATGAAGCAAAACACATGATATAATCCCAACTCTCATAGTTCATTAACTCTCTTGGTAACAAGAGATCTGACATGGTACTTGGGGCCTTTATGTAAACTGGATAAAGCTGCATGGTGTTTGAAAGTTTTTTATATTTTGAATAGACATTTTAATGATACACAGACACAGATAAGAGATGTGAGTAGACAGTTTGAGGTTGCGGACTCCCTCCTGCAGTGTGTTTAGCAGCAGGTACAAGATAAATACCCAAACAAAATCAGATTAAGGGATTAACAGAAGTGACTTTGCTCTGGGTAGGTAAATGGAGCCAGTGGGTGGCTTGGAAGGGATTTTGAGTTTTGTTTTTATTTTTTCTACTTTTACTTCAGTGTAGTTTAGGTAAAAGAAAATGAATATAATATTTACTTTTAGGATACAGTAGGCCTGGCAATTTAAAAAAAAAGGGCAGATTCTAAGTCTTATGAAAGGTCATTTTGAAGGTGACAGGTGATTCAGCAAGGCCTAAGAAAGGGAAATTATCTCCATCTTAACTCACATTTCAATTGGGCATTAGCATTTGGACTTTTGTGTTCTCCATTTTCAAATTAAAAAAATTTTTTCCCTTCAAAGACCTTATCAATGACAGCTGAAGAATGGGGAAAAAAAGGATAATGTTTAAGATCAGCATATAGCCATAAATTAAGAGGGACCATGTGGAGTATTTTTTTTAAAGAGTTCCCTTTAATCCCAGGGTTTCAGCCTGGTCACTCCTTTATAAAATTTGAGGCAGATACTAAATGAATAAGGACTGGAAGGAATAGAGACAGTTTCAAAAACTCCCTGGGCCTCCGTCTTGTCTATGAGAGGTCCCCCCCCAAATATTATTCCAGATAGGACTTGGTTATTTCAATTGGTATCTTTATCCTGTACCATATGCACTTAAAGCTTCAGGCAGTCTTCTCATCTCCTTTTTTTTTTAAATAGAAATCACACACAAAAAAATACCTATGTATCAGTTTCTAATACCTAATAGGAAAGTCTTTTATAATATTAAAATAGCAATAAGCAAATATGTACTATAGGATTAAACATTAGCATTGAAAACAAACCAAAAACAGAGAATCAACAAAATTTTCTTCTTGTTTTTGCCCCCTCATAGTCTGAACTTCATGATTATTGCAGGCTAGGGGCATAAAGAATTCTTGTATTAAAAAAATCAGATTTATCTTTTGAAAATATTGTTGGGAAAGCCCAGGTGATTTGAGTGGGAATGCTCTTTCTTATGAAGAGGGCCAAACAGGATCTGTCTCTAATAAATTAGTATACTCTTTTAAGATTAAAAATAGCAAAAACATTTTAAATAGTCTGATTATAGTTTCAACAAGTCAAACATACACTTCTATCTAGCCTATAGTTTTTAAGAGTCTATGTGGGTTTAACTTATCATCCCTCATTCCAATATAAAAAAAGAAGAAAGAACCAAGTCATTTTTGAACATTAAGATATTCATATAGACTGTATAAAGTAAAAAACAAAAAAACCCCAAAAACAAAAACAAAAAAAATCTTCACAGATTGTTAGCCATCTCTTTCAACAATTTCTCATAAATTCTTCTCTTTCCTTATCAGTAGATAACCCCCATCTCATAAGGAAATACTTTCCAACACTTCCCAATGAGATCAGTGATTGCTTTTTATGAGAGCTACTGCTCTTTGAGATGTTTAGATTAAGGGAGAATATCTTCTATAAACCAGTAAATGCCAAACAATGACTTAAGGGGGATGTGGCAGAAGCTATTTTTAGCAGATTTAATCTATGCATTTTTTTTCTCTTTGTTTTTATTCTCTCCACTTGCTGAATAGCCATTCTTAGAGCAGAGAGCACAAAGATCATAAGTAACTTTATCATCTTTTGTTCTGCTAGTTGCCTGTAAGATCCTTTTTTCCTCCCATTTATACTCTATGCTCTTGATTAAGGTATTTAGATTGGATAATATATTGCTAAATTTGCTGAGTTTGAGAGCCAACAGAATAATGGAGCCTTCTAACTTAAGAAAAATGCCATCTTCTGCCTCCACACCCCCAAACTCACAATTTGGTGAACAGTACGCTACTTGTGAGTGATAAGTTGAAAGGTGGTGGTGACTAGACCTAATGCTATTTTATTAAGCCATCTATCTATAGAATTGTTGTTTTCATACTTTAAAAAAATATGTCTATGCTTTCTTTTTTTTTTCTTTTTTCTTTTTTTTTTTTTAGTCAAGTACTTTCTTAAAGAAACAATAGCACCACATTGGCATAGCCGGCCAAACAATAAATGGGAAAGCAAATGTGCTACATCTTCCATTCAAGCAGTCTCCCAAGTGCATAAACTAGTAACAGAAACTCTGGAGCCACAGTGCATAAGATGGTTTCATCTACACAAATATTGACATTCCAAGAAGGGGATGGATTCTCAAGGGAGGCCAGGCTTTTTTTTTTTTTCTTCAATAAGATTTTCCAAGGAAGTGATTTCTTCTGAGTATTCCATTGGACTCTTAGGATGAGTGTGTGTGTGTGTGTGTGTACGCGTGTGTGTGCATATGTGCACATGTATGTGTGTATGGAGGGGAGGGTGTTGCAAATTTTGCTTTATCTCTAGAAGAGTAAATTCTGATGGAAAGATACCTTATCTTTTTCAGTGGAGTCTCCTCATCTTAAAGTCTTCAAAAGACACTGTTATATTACTTGGGGAATTGGGAACAGAAATTTGACCTAGGTATTCAGTATTGTTAGTTAAATTAGAACTATGCCTGTAGGCTGAAAACTCATTCTTACCAATATTTACAGATTTTTCATAAACATTTTGAAATTGCCTCCTTTGAAAAAGCAAAAGCAAAGCTTAAAAAAGTTTTGAGTTGTGAAATTTTAAGTGCTCTTTTCTATCAACCCTGTGTCATTCTGCTGTGGTATATGGGATCAACTGACTTTTGAAGTCTTACATTGATTTGTCTTCTAGGTTTTTTTCATTTAAAAATAAAATAGTTGAGTTAGTATAATTAGTTAAGTTTTAATTCATTGATTTATGATATAGTTGGAGAGGATTATGTGTTAGAAAAATTAAGAAAGATAATATGGCTTTGCATATTTAAGCTTTCCTCACTGGGGTAGTTTTGGCTGTGAATAGAATTATTAAGTGAATCAAATAAGTTATAGACACTCTTAGAATTACCATATTCAACTGTGTCTGGAAACTCTGTGTCTACAGAGGATTACAGGTAAAGTATGCTGGGAGACCTTAAAAGGTATACATGAAGAACAAGAAATAACAACCAAAAGTGTATTTTGGGAAGAGGGGTTCCCCCACCTAATTCCATAGAACACATCTATCTGGAAAACAGATGAAGGGCAAAAATGAGTTACAGTTTCTTTTACATTTGTCTGTAGTGATCAGAACATTGCTCAGCATGACAGAGGTGCTTGATTCAAATAATGCTGAGAGTCTGAGAGTTTAAACACTTACTGGCTGAGCAGGGATACCTACTGTATAGGCCTTCTTTTGGGTATGTTTGAAGATCCAGGAAGTCAGACTTTTTCTGATCTCTCAACCTTGAGGTGAACCAGTGGGATGAAAACTAAAGATGTTATTTTTGTTTTCTATGTACACTTTCTAAGAATAAGAGGGATACAGTTTGCATGAAGTAATCAAGCCTGGTTGCTTTTCACCAAAACATTTGAAGGCAGAAAAACAGATCTAAATGGTGGATGATTCACAGTTCTAATAAGAAAATCTTTGTAAGTGGATGGGAAACATTTTCTAGGCCACCATGAGTCTGTCCTCACTGTTGGATTTTCTTTATATCAATTTTCAGTTGAATGGATAAGACACACCTGCAGAGGTTCAGGGGTCACTACTGTAAGCATACATGAAGGAAGATTTCTAGTTTGGGAGGAAAATTTTGCCTCTCAACTAGCAACTCTAGTCAAGTATATTTTAACATAAATTTTAAAAAAATATATGTATAAGTAAATAGAGCTAATGAGTAGTGCAAATTTATTAAAGTAATTTTGTGATTTTTAAAAATTAGATATCATTTTAATATTTCAAATCTCGAGCCAGTTGTCTTAGATTGCCCAAAGAGAAAGAATAACTATGTTGTTCAAAATGAATAAAGTATTATTCATAATATTGCTAGAAGTATTACTACATTACTAGTAACTGCCTGGAAGAGTCAGATGGAGTAGTTGCTCTTTCACTGGTGGAAATCTTTTTTTTTTCTTTTCCTTTCTCTTCTCTTTGTATTCATAAATCCAAATGGAGAATTCAGATCAAATGTAAATCAGATATTTCTAACTTATTTTGAAAAGTGTTTTAAAGGAGATGGAGCTGTTAGCTTTTAACAACTTGATAGTTGGATAATTCATTGGATAGCTTCATTGACAAGAATTAGCATGTCAGGAGCATTTGGCTAATCAATTTTTTAGCTATACTGCGAATGGGTTTTTTATAGAATTCCTGGCATCCCAGCAACTCAAGGGCTCTGACCACGTGCCCTCATAGCAACCCAGGAAAAAATCTGGAGCTTTATCTTTTTAATCCTCATACCACCCCTGTGAGGTAGGTAGATGGTGTATTGCCCCCATTTTGTAGATGAGGAAACTGAGGCACAGAGAGGTGAAGTGACTTGCCGAAAGTCACACAGTGGTGAGTCCATGACAGAGTCAGCAGATGTTTGTTTCTTCAGTGAGAAATAGAAACCAGGACTGTTAAATTCCTAGCCTTCTGCTTTTTTCACTCCTCTCTAGACTCACCAATCAAATTTGCATCAACGGACTTTGTGTCTTAAGTTTCTCTTGGAAGGCGTAATTGCAGGAATTTTGCCTTCTTTCCCAGATGGATGGAATTTTAGTACCCTTCCCCTTTGTGTTATTTTTGGCTCCAGGCTTCTTTTGTTTTGCTTTCACCTTTTACCGTTTTGGCCAGACTCTTTCATATAACAAACTACAAAATAGCACCATTGTACTAAAAAAACAGAGTTTTACATACTGTTTGTGATATATCTTGTATTCTTGATATGCTAAATTTACATAGTGCTCTACATGGAAAAAATAAAAAGAAAGAAATTACTAATCAGGTTGCACACTAACTCATCATTTGAAGGAACCATTGAGAGTTTGAGACTTTCTATGCTTAAAACATATGCCTAAAAATGATTGGCCTCAAACCGCAACTACTTGCATTTTTCTTAGCAAGATGTGAAAAAATAAAGCTTTGTGTCTAAAATAAATGCATCCAACTTATATTTGGTACAAATGCTACAGATGGAATCTTTTGGGTTAAAATCTTTTGGGTGTGCTACTTGACTGGTTGTTGCTGCTCTTGAGGAGGCCAAATTTGGCAAATATAAAGATGATGAAGTGGGAGAGGGGGTGAAGATAGACAAACAAGATTATCAGACACTGTAAAACAAATGGCCTGTGTTGTGTAGAAAGAAGTGCAAATAAAAAAAAATTAATAAACCACTTAGACAAGGCTGCTGAATGAATGGCTTCAGCAGCCAGGACTCAGAGACAAATTTAGTGCAACTGGATCTATACAACGCCCATGCATTTGTGGCTCTTGAGAGGCAGGGACTAAGAAATATATATATATTTCTTTTTTTCTCTATAGAACATTATTGATAAAGGATCAACAGCAATCTACCAACTCCAGGACCATTTTTGCAAGGTGCAAAGCTTTTAACAATCACTCCTAAAGACAATGTTGGAATGTTTACTTGCGTTATTTCATTGGGGGGAATGCCCATCTTTTGAAATGTCATCAAACTTATTTTTTGGTAGGTCATCTGGTGTTTATCAGGTAACTCATACAGAGCAAAGGATCCTTCCAGTGGCATGTCATTCTTCACAATTCAGGAAGGTCTTCCTACATTCTGTAGTTCTTGTTTCCTGCACTCCCTCTACTTGCGTTCTTCAAATGTACTTCCTAAAAATAAAAGAGGAAAAGTGACATTAACTTGAAGAAGTTTTATGTACCCTACCCATCTATTTTTAACACGGGTCCTCAACATTTCATATTTTATGCCTCATCAGTCAATCTCATAGAGAGCTTGGGTCTGTTTTTTTCCTAAGAAAGAAGTGGATAGGCCTTTAGTTTTTAGTTTAGTCGAACCTCACTTAGGCTACATAAAAGTAGCCTGGTGTCATGGGGACCCCACATTGCTTTGTAACCATAAATAAATATGTTTCTATTCATCTGCTGCTATCGCAGATTTGTTGACAGGAAGGAGATACTGAAAAATCAAGAATTCTGGCCTGTGCCATATTTCCCCAGTGAGAGAAAAAGAAAAAAATTTTTAAAAAGGAACACATTCTGGGGTCCTCCTCTGTTATTTTATTGCATTTTGTTCTATTTTAATTACCGCAGAAAGGAGACATTTCTTCTTCATTTTTTTCTTTTTCTCCTTTGAACAGAGGGAGAGTTTTAGGAGTAGAAGATTGGGAGGTTTTATAATTGATTTAGAATCTGTAAATCACAGACATACTGAGCTAGGTTCAGATCTTGGCTCTTCCATGTTTAGTTATGCATGAACTTGTGCAAGTGGCAATCTCTTATGTGTCAATTTCATCTATAAACTGGCATAATAATAGTTCCTATCTATAGGATTAAGAATTAAAGAATCAATATATAAGTAGACATAATAGGTCTGGCACATGGCAAGCACTATGTAAGTATTAGCTATTTTTGTTAGTAGTATTATCATTGTTATTGTTATTATTTACTCATTATTATTATTTTTTCATCTTCATTGGAAAGTCACCCTTCCTGGACTAAAAACCCTGGTTCCTTGCTTTGGTGCTACCATTCACTTATCAGGAAACAATGTTGTTATCCAAGAAATATTGAGTTTTGCTTAAAATAGAAGCCCTCTAGAGACCTGTTTGTCTGTTCACTGTTACATCCCTATGTCCAAAACATGCTTGGAACATTGTGGTTGCTCAATAAATAGCTATAAAATTAATCAAATGAATGACTATAATGGACCCTCTAATAATGTGCAGAATCGTCATTATACTTTTCCTATAGTTATTATTTTATCCATAAATATATTTAAATAGCAAAGTTTATTTAGGCAAATAAAATGTGAATTAAATCCAGGATGCAGTGGCATTTGCATGCATACACATAAGGTGCTTCTTCTCTTGGTTTCACATCTAGCCAGGAGGACCTTAAAGGAGGACATAATGAATAGTTATTGGTACAGAGTGAGGTTCAAGAATCCACAGTACCCCTTTTCCCCAGAACATGCTTTCATCATGACCAAAAACAAAAGTTCTTACTATGGTGTCTGGTATCTCCAAATTCTTCCTTCTGGCTAAGGTAATGACCTCTCAACCCAATCATTCTTAGGAACTTAGAGGTCATTATAAGGACCTTGGAGATTGCTCAGACCTGAGACCTGCAGAGTATGAGAAGCTGGGACAAAATCAACTACAATCCCTGAAAATAATACCTTTGGCTAAGGCCTATAGGGATTTGGTAATTTTTCTTACACATATTTTCCAGCTCTACCTGAACATTAGAGTTATCACCAAGTCTTTCAAAAGCTAGTTAGCACTTTGTAAATTGGTGGTCAATATCCTTTAAAAAAATTTTTTTTATGTCTTTATTTTTTTTATTTTGAAAGAGACAGAGAGAAAGCAGGGGGTGGTTGAGAGAGAGGGAGACAAAGAATCTGAAGCAGACTCAAGGCTCTGAGCTGTCAGCACAGAGCCCAATGCAGGGCTCGAACCCATGGACTATGAGATCATGACCTGAGCCAAAGTCAGAGACTTAACCCATTGAGCCACTCAGGTGCCCCATGGTGGTCAATATACTGTACTGACTAAATGGAAGGAAGATAGCATCGTTGTATAAATATGTTTATTAAAATAACTAGCTCAGTAGCCATCAAAAAACGCTTGTGGGAGGAAGTTTGGCATTTGTATAGGATAGCTTGAAATGCCATCTGTTTAAACTCCTGGCATTTTCCCCCCAAATATCATACAACTTTACCAAGTCCACTGAATGTCCATATGTTGCTATAGAAAACATCTACTGCCATGGGGCACCTGGGTGACTCAGTCGGTTAAGCGTCCTACTTCAGCTCAGGTCATGATCTCATGGTTTGTGGGTTCGAGCCCCGTGTAGGGCTCTGTGCTGACAGCTAGCTTGGAGCCTGGAGCCTGCTTCAGGCTCTGTGTCTCCCTCCCTCTCTGACCCTCTCCTGATCACACTGTCTCTCTCTCAGAAATAAATAAAACATTAAAAAATTAAAAAGAAAAACATCTACTGCTAAGCTACCAGTAAGTTTGTATTCCCAATTTTAACATGTTATTCTGCTTTTTAGGAATTCTCCTGAAAAATGGAAGAAAGACAAATGGGGCTACAGAGTAGGATCATTACTGTCCCAAACTCCTTGAAACATTTCTGTTCAATACTCATTGGACCCTGCTAATGGTAGGTGGCTTATCAAAACCCCCCAAACGGCTATTATTAAAGATACCACCACTCTACCAAACTGCTAGCCAAATAACATGTCTAGAAATATGCTAACTTGAATTTGCCTTTTTTTTCTGTTTAACAGGCATACCAGCTTGGAAAAGAAGGTTTTTAAGAATCTGGATAATGCCCATATAGGAAAATGCTCAAGAATGAAGTAGTAACAAATTAAAAGAAAGCCATAGGAGGTGTTTAATCTCCTCTCTTTCTCTTAAACCAAATTAATCCCAGATTTACAGAAGAAAAATATTCAGGTATCTTCTATACTTCCTTCTTCAGATTCATGAAGGTGGTAGCAAAAAGGATTGAAGTTAGATTGATCAATCATATAGGTCTTATCCTTTCCCCCAACAGAGAGGTTCTTTTTGTTTTCTCTCAAAGCAGAGGTGTAAAGTGTCAGTCTGAGCACAGGGTTATCATGGCCAATTTCTTCTGGGCCTGTTTCGGCATTGCAGCAAAACCATGGGCAGAAACTCACTTGAGTAGAGCAGACACTGCTCCAAGCAGCATGGTTCCCATGCACACACGCGTAAGGTGGAGGACATTCAAAACCAGCTGGGATGTTGTCTGGTTTGCATTTGGCTCTCTTCCCAGGTTCTCACATGTGACTTCTTTTTTGCAGACAATGATGGTGACAAAACAAAAGCACTCAGGGATTTGGTCTCTGTCACATCTGTTGCTTTGCTCATTGTCTTAAGTTAATTACGCTGGCCACACTTAACAATGGGCAGCAAGTGGAGGCATGTTAGAAGCAGCCAGAGCTGGCACCCACCTTCAATGCACTTCTTGAAGGGTTATGAAACTGTCCTACATTCAGCCAAGCAAAAACTTTTCACTTCAACAGCTTGTCCAAGACAAACAAACCAGCTGAAACTGTTTCTAGTATGCAACTAGACAGATTTTTGAAAGGAAAACAGTAGTGAGTAAATACTGTTTCCTATTGACACCAGGGAAGGTAAGATTATTAAAAAAAAAAAAAAAGGTTGGTCCTCTAGCTCACTCATGTTGGTTGAGAAAATTTATCAATCTGAAGAAAATGTTAACCAACTTATTAGGGAATACATTTCAGGGTCCTAATTTGTGATATCCATTATAACACTTTGTGTACCATGCACAGATATTTAGGAAGCTAAAAAATGCCCTGAAGTATTGCATGACATTCACATTCTCTCATTTTCTCTTGGCTCTTATCCTATCTCCTAGCTTTACAAAGGAAAGCGATCCATAAACTTTTTGATTAAAAAGATCACTGAGAGCTAATAACAATGGCAGTAACAGTAACCTTGATTAATGTTTGCAGACACTTTATAGTTTACACAGTAATCTCCAGTAAGGTGATATTATTTCCTTCAGTCTCATTTATAATCTGAGGCTTGCTAAGATTTGGTGACCTGCTTGAGGTCACATAAGAACAAGTTGATAGACCTAGGACTAATAATAAAAGAATTTATTATTTAAAAGAATTTTTTAATTTTTTTTTTTTAATTTATTTCTGAGAAAGAGAGAGACAGTGTGAGCAGGGGAAGGTCAGAGGGAGGGAGATACAGAATCTGAAGCAGGCTCCAGGCTCTGAGCTGTCAGCACAGAGCCCAATGCGGCTGAACCGTGTGATCATGAACTGAGCCAAAGTCAGATGCTTAACTGACTGAGCCACCCAGGAGACCCAGGAATTTATTATTTTAATAGGATAATTCTATCACTTGGGGGCTGGGCACTATATTAGGTATGTTAATTGCATAATTGCATATATTTTTCTTATTTGATTTTTCTAGTTCTCTTGGAGATGGATACTATGTCTTGTCCATTTTATCTATAAGGAATCTGAAGTGTAGAAAAGCTAAACAACTTGCCTAATGTCTTATAAGGAAGATGTGACCATGGTTGGGATTTGTACCAATTCCTTATGATTCTGGAGCTCATCAGTTAGCCATTCTACCATATTCCTTCCCCAAAAGATAACACAATATCAGATGCTTCAAAGTCCAAATCTTTTCCCAATAACAATGATTGACAACATTATGAGCTGCCTATGATCCCAGATGGTGCTTGGTGTACGTTTAAAGGTTAAGGCAAGACTCTAAACTAAGGGGTGGGGTGCCTTCCCTTACCACAAGAGTGAGTTGGGCCCCATTTCTATCATTATTGATAGAAATCTAGTAGCACAATATTCAATTAGCAAGACTGAACCCTGTGGATATTATAAGCCTTTCTTTTTTCACTGCCTATCTTTATGAGATTTTTGCCTGAGAAACAGTATCTAAAAGAAGGATGATAATAGTCTTTTTAAATTTCAGAGAGGAAGTAGTGATGTTTCCAATAGGCTATGTTTCCATCTCAACTACTCCAAACAAGTAAGTACTGTGTGACATAAAGTCTAAGAAAAGCCTGGCGCCCTATAAAAAATGCTGGGAAATTATTGTCCAGCATGGAATATCAGCAGCCTATTGTATAGCATAAAGTCATAATTCATTATTGACCTTCTCTTAAAAAGAGCAAAGTGAGGGGAAAAAAGATCACATAATTGCAAAGATCACCCACATATCAGCTCTTTACCTGTTGAAAAGGACATGCTCTAGCTATTTTGCTAGTTTGGCCTGGAGACACGTGAGATTGTGGAGAGCGATTTAGATATTTCAGTATCAACTTTGATATCTCTTTACTTCAGGGAATCACAAGTTCAAATTCCATGAGTGTTGGGTCAGCCTTTCATCTCTGGGAGCCAAGAGAGTAAGTGTCATGCGATCTACTCAATGCTTTGGGGTGTGACTTTTAAAACCAAAGGACAAAGGTGCACATTTCAAGAGACTGGTAGGACGGTTGCCTCTTTAACAAAGTGAAAGGTATATAGACTGGACACAGTGTCAGTCTGCTCAGACTCTTATTTTTTTTCTAGAAGTTACTCCATCCTACTTTTTCTGTGATTGTGATGGTAATGGCCATTTTTTCCAATATGACCCTTTCCTCTGGCCATGGGGAATGGCCCAGAGCTGGCACCCCACCGAGTGCCAAGACTGAGTTTGGTAGGGATAGAAGATAGACCCATTCCTGGGAAACATGAGATTCCTTTGTTGGCAGACTTTTAGTTCAAGGACTTCCTAGTGGCTTTTCTGAATCTTTCTTTAGACCATATGACAGCACAGGGCACTTTCACCCAACATTCTCTCTCCCTCCCCTTCTCTTTCACTTGGGGTTAGACTTGCATTGTGTTCTGAGGGCTTGCCCAGGCTTCCTGGCTCCTCCCCTATTTCCTTTCACACTGGTATTTCCCCTAATTAATCCTACTCATTTAGCTCAGTCTCATCTTTGTTTCCCCAAAGACCTGGGCTTACATACCTCGTTTGGATCCCATCTCCCCACATAGGAATTAAGGGACTTTTGACAATCACTACATTGTTCTCTCCTTTTCAGTTTCCTCTTCTATAAAATGAAAGAGTGCAGTAAGAGCACCCACCTCATACTGTTGTTACAAGTGTATGTGTTTACCCTTACACATTTACCTGGCATAGCTATGTGTGCAAGAGCCTACTGTTTCAAGGGCCCTTGACTTTGTTCCATTCTGTGAACTCATTTATTACCAACATCAGGCTCCTCAGGCTTCTGTGCTATCAGAGTCCATTCTGCCTCTAGCTTTATTAGAGCATTGATATGCTTGCTGTAAATTATGTGTGTGCTTGTTTCCCCACTAAAAAGTAAGCTCCGTGAAAGCAGGTAATGTGGCTCCTTCATCTCTCTATCCTCCCCATAGGCACGGTGCTTTGAGCAAACATAGCAAACCAGGAAATTCTTGCTAAATTGTTTAAATTTTTCTGCAGAAGTAGTGCAATAGAGTTCAGGCCAATAACAACCTTTGCATGGCTTCCTACTTCTACTGTGCTCTCTACAGGGACAAACAGCACAGAGCCGCCTCCTGTTTTGCAATTTACAGTTAGTAGGTTGTGGTACAAGAAATATCAATGAAAAAATGTAGAAAAGAGAGTGAGGTGCATGGTTAACACAATGGAGTCCATCTTGAGTATGGTTTCTGGTCTGGACACTTGTTGGAACAAGACCTTGGCAAGACATTTAGCCTTACTCAGCCTAAGTTTTTAAATCTATACAATGGGGATAATTTTAGTGTTTACCCTAAAGGATAATGGTGAAGATTAACTGAAATAATTTACTATAACCCTTACCACAGGGTTACAACAATCCAATTGATTGTCACCTAATAAATACCAGCTATTCTCACTGCCCACCCCCGACCCCCCTTTTAATAATTATTGTTGCCAAAGTGGATCCCATGGCAGGGTGCTATCCTTTCTCTGGCTGGAGAAAGGGAATTTACTTATTGGGTGCTCAGAGCTACCTTGAGTGCTAGGATAGCAGATGTATACCTCTTTCTTTTTTAGTGACTGGTGTCTCCCTAGGAATCCCCAAGATTTAGGGAATTTATATTTGTCCCATAATTATTGACAGATTATCCTGATTTAGCAACTTACTTACTCTTCAAAGGATACCACCTGACTCCATTTAAATATTTCTGTCTGTGATGTAAGAAATCACTACCAAAATACCAGTTTAAAAACCTGGGGAAGGGGCGCCTGGGTGGCTTAGTCGGTTAAGCGTCCGACTTTCACTTAGGTCATGATCTCGCAGTTCGTGGGTTCCAGCCCCGCGTCGGGCTCTGTGCTGACTGCCAGCTCAGGGCCTGGAGCCTGTTTCAGTCTGTGACTCCCTCTCTCTCTGACCCTTCCCTGCTCACGCTGTCTCTCTCTCTCTCTCTCCTAGAAAAAAAAAAAAAACCTGGGGAAAAAAGAAAAAAAAATAGTGTTGAAGGGTATTTTCCCTCATTGGCAAGAGGTTTTTATGTTGCCTTTAATAGTCTTGAAGGATGTTGTAAAACACTTCAGGGTTCGGCTGCTTAGACTGTTGATTTTATGGACAGCTTGTATAAGCTGTTTGTATTTATGTTACATTTTTAAATTAAAAAAAAAAAGTTTAAGCACACTATCTTTCCCAGAAGGAGTTGATTTTGGAATTGCTGAAAGGTTCAAATGTTGTGGTATTTTAAAAAGTGAAACCCAGATTCTAGCAATTTCATTGATATGTGCTAAAGATTCAGCACATTTTTACCTAAAAACTGGATTTGATTAGCTTTTTTTTCTCTCAAGCCTCCAAACTGTCATTGTTTCATCTGATGTACAACTTATGCCGGGGTATTTAAAGTGGTGTATATAGTGATTTATATTACAGTGTTCTGAGGCCCAGGGTTGTATCTTTCAGTGTCATTTCAACACCATAGTAATGAGTTCATAGGATCAGTAGGAAAGGGTGTTGTCCTCCTCATTCTTTGTGTGTGTGACATATCTGGGCAGAACACTGAAATGCTGTGTTCTAAATTTTCCTCCTCACTGAGTTGAGAGAAATTTTGGAAGTTTGGAAGGCTTGTCTGAACTTTTAGGATGAACAAAATAACACTATGACAAGTTAAAGTGATTTGCATCTGTTTGAGGTTGATGGGAGCCTTTCAGCATATAAAAGTAAACATACATGGTGCCAGCCGGAGCTTTTCCAAGACAAAGAAATGGCACAAGAACAATTTATGTGTGTATACAGTTTTTAGAAATCATAATTGCTTCATTGTGCCAACATCATCTTTACCTCCATCCTAATATTCATTTGAAGAAGGAAGCATGTCATTATTTACAGAAAGACAAACCAGAGCATCCACTAGTGGCCTAAGTCAACTGATAGTGACAAAGTAACAGTAATAATGCTATATATTTATTGATTCATTCATACTTTTCTTATTTTCTAGTCCTGCAATGTCTCATGAAACTACTCAAGCATACTACACTCACACCATGACATGAATATTGCATACCCCCAAGTCTATAACAGTCTAACTGATTAGGAATTCTTGTCCAACCATCAACCTGCCATGATCTTGCATCTAATCATTTGACATTTTTGGCTTGCCATAATTGTGATCTATGGCTAAGAAAAGAGCACATTATATTTTCACAGATGGCAGAAGTGGTTGGTCTTTTGTTACTTGACTTCCTAGAGCTGGCCAGACAGAAAGCCCCATGCAAGCATTTATATATTTTACACAGAATTTTATTAAAACTTTTGGCATATGAATCTCATCTTGGAAGCCTGGGCCACTTGGTCAGTTTGGGTTTGATGTAACATCTCTTGGTCTCTCATTGGGAACTTTGGGATTATTTTCTTTTATTTAGGTTTTTAATGTTTTTATTTTGTTTCTGAGAGAGAGAGAGAGAGAGAGAGAGAGAGAACAGGGATTATTTTACCAGACAAAAGAGTTGCCATCATGTGCAGCCTTTCATAGGTCTTACTTTTAACATCCCACCTTCTTATAGAAATTCTGACCCTACCAGTTAGAGGAGCCAATGAGGATGGTATAAACAATAGTCACCATCTTTTCAGACTGACAGTGACACATGCCTACTCAAATAAATGTATGTTCCTTTATCTGATCCAATGGGAGCAAATGTGTATGCCTATGTGAATTGAGGTTAGAGGTTTATGGTTACAGAAGGGGAACATGATGAAAAGAGGAACTTAATAGTTTTTGCCAATACCCCCAATCTTTAATAGAAACAGGGGAAGAGAATGCTGGAACAAAGACAGGCTGGATGCAATGACTTTTGTGCTAGGTCAAGAATTAGACCCAAAAGTTTCTAAAGTTGCACATTGGTTCTGTGTGAAAGTTCCTGTTTTCCGATCTACAGAGACACTCTCTTTCTCTGTAGATCAGATTGGAAGTGGTTCAAATCCGTGGACCTTGAGATACAACAGGAAGAAAGCCAACTTCTTTCTGCCCCTTCAATAATGTTCCCTTTATTTCCTGAATAATATTTAATTTAGGACTAAACCTAGGTCTTTGAGAAGACAAAAGGATAATGTGATTTATCCTGAAAGATTATTAGTTTTCACATAAGAATTTGCCTTCACTGAAATAAAAGCAAAGAAACTGCATTTATCTATACTTTTGGAAAGTGATTCAACCCATATTTCCTAGTGATTGCAACAATGCTAGAACACACAACTATAGAAACACACACACGTGCATGCGGAAGAAGTAGAGAAAAGAATCCCTTTCTTCTCACAGCTATTTTCTGTAGCTAATTACAGATTGTAAATTACCAGCAAGGGCATTTAAAATTAAAATTAGTTGGGTGTACCAACAAGCATTTTTATTTCTATCAAACTTCTATCAAACTTCCACTGTTTCAAAAGAGTTTCCTGACCAAAGGGTCTTAAAACTGTAACCACATTACTTAATAAAATAAAGCTAGGAATTTTCCAAAGTGTTTTCTAGCTCTTGTTACTTATCTAGCAGTAGCCCATCAGATCTGTAATTGAGCTTCTAGTATATGGTGAGAACTTTTCTGGCCGTTCTCAAGAAATATCAGATATGGACTCACAGACCCATTGTCCCACATCTCACATAATTTCCCTGCTTTCCCTGCTGTTCTCAATTTCTGTTTCTCTGTTTTTGAGATTAAACATAAGTCTGTATTTCTAAATAATCTCTTTTCGTTTTTGGATAAAAATGAGGTAGCACTAAAAGGCATTACAGAGACCCATTAAAGATGAACCCCCAATGTCAGGGAAAGGTGCTCAAATTTCAGTTAACACCCCGAGGATGGAGAAGCTGATTTTGACCTGGAAGTTTGGTGTCCATTGAGGAACATTTGCTAACCTCACCTGCTCCTTTAAAAGTGTATTTGTCTTGCTTATTAGGTCAGTAAATATTGTCAATAATTTTCAAAGAAATCTGGTAGCTGGGCTTTTATTCATTTCGATGAGCTTAGAACCTGAGAAATTCTTCACTGAAAGAAAAGCCAAAACCTACCTATAATTTTGGAAAATGATTCACCCAAAATTCCTAACTTCATAAAAGGGCATTCTGCTGCTGCTTCACCTAAAACAGTTTATCTTCTTATTGCTACCAAAGGCTTCCATTTTAATGTCAAACTATCAAATTTGTCTTTGGATTTGAAGTCAACTCCATGTTACCTAGTAAATAGAGCAAAAGTCCTATTCCCTACATATAGACAAGTAAAAAGAATAGACTTCATCTTTCCCCATGGATGCTAATAGACTTGAGAAATTGCAAAATGTATTACTTAAGAAAACATTGTTTCTTGTTGGTGATTGGTGGGAAGGAGATGGTTGGGTGAAGGGAGGGGCAAGGGTCTCTTTGAGGACACTTTTTTTTTGCTTCTTTTTCTACCCTTACATCCTAACAGCACACACATTCGAAGCTGTATGAGCTTTTGTTTGTTTTCAAGAGATGTTTGAAAGAAGATCAAATGCCTGTGAAAGGCACTGGATCGGCAGCCCTAGAAACTGAAATGTCCCGGAAGCTGTGTGAGCCCGGAAATATCCCACATTTCTATTTACTTTGGCAGTTTTACTTAAAACTAGTAAAAGCTGGAGTTCATGCTACAATTAAATTTTCCTCAGGCACCATGAAATGAAAACACATATTACATTTGATTTTAACTGGTTGAGAAAAATGGTGGTTTTCTGAAAGTTCATTCTGTGACCTTGAAATGAAAGTTAATGGTTCCTCACATGGGAGAGCTGAGGTTCCATTTAAGTTGGAATTATTCATAGAACTGGGGTTCTCTGGGTTGGAAGGGCTTTTAGATCACTGAGTTCCCTTCTATCATCTGCTTGAAACCCTACAATTCAGAAGTGCTGAAAATTCACCAGAAAGTTCTGGCACACTTGGCCTCAAAGGTTTTGGTGATACAAGACTCATTTCCACATGAAGAGATCTTGTTCTTTTTCAGATGGCTCAAATTTTCAGAACTAGATAAAATAATATTAACTAAAACTAATAGTGATTACTATGTGCCAGGTACCATTTAAGCACACATACTCACATACACATTTATATGTATTAAGTTATATGTTATATTATATTAAGTTTGTGCACACATACTCACATACACATTTATATATATATAAATATATAGTCTCAATAAATTCTCACAACTGTAGGATATAGATTCAATCAGTACCATCATTTGACAGATGAGTAAAATAAGACACAGGTAAATGACATGATTTTCTCAAAGCCACACCACCAGTAAGTGAGAATCAGGATTTGAACCCAGGCAGGGTTCTCAATCAAGTATTCTTAACTACTATGTTTTATTGCGTCTTCAATCTTTACAACTCTCCTTCATGCCTAGTACAGGGTTGGCACATTGTAGGTGCTCAATAAAAATATTTTTCAACAAATTTATTTCAGGATCATGATTCCTTACATCTCCCCATTAGTTTTATACACAGTCAGTTTGCCCTAAGAGAAACAATAGAATTTTAAATGATGATTAATACTTTGTCTACTTTAAGAAAGCGGCAAGGAGAGCAATAGGTACAAAACATTCACTATAAAGTACTACTCAGCTGTTAGTGATAGGTCCTTGAACAATTTCAATTTAAGCTATAGAGGGAAGTTTCAAACAGGCAAGACTTAGGTCAGTGCAACTCCTTTGCTCTCCTTTTTTTTACTCTGCCCTTGTCCTACTATCTTATGCAAAGACGAGAGGTATCATTTCATCTCAGCAATGCCTCTTATTTTTATGGTATTATCTTTCTCTGCCACTATTAAGCTGCCTATATCTATTTGTCCGTCTATTTCATCCATCCATCCATCTAGCATTATATGCCATGTATCACTAGGTGCTTAGTATTGATACTAGAAAGGAGGAGATGGAAAGACAATAATAGATGCTTCCTGTTTACTTAGTTCATATTGCTCAGAAATCATGTTAGGCATTCAAGATGACTGCTTTAGAGTTGACAAAAACCATTCTAAAAATAAGTGTGTTTTAAGCCATAGTATGAGTTAAGCATTCTTTAACTAGAAAGTTCTATTCCTTTTTTTTCTTTTAAAGTCTCTGCCTTGCTTCTTTTGAATGAAGTTCATCATAGAAAATAATTATAGCTTATCCAAAGCCTTGAGTCATAATTGACATTTACTCAGTCAACAGTGAAATAGGGAAGAGAAAATCTCTAAGGAACCTTTCCATAGGACACACATCATTAATTCCTCTGAGGAACTTGAAGAGCCATCTGTGTTTGCAGGCTACTCTCAGGTGGTAGTTACAGTAAATACTGGCTTATGCCTGAGGCTGGTCCCAAAGCATGGATGTCTTAGCAGAAAAACTCAGCATCTTCTGAATAAGGTGGCTGGCTAGACAGGCTTAGGCACTAGCCTAGCTTTTGTCATTTCAGATAAGCCAGCCTTTGGTAACCACAGCAGTGGCTTGGCTCCCATTTGGGGCTTCGACATGCTTCTGACTAGACATATTCCTCCAGGTCTAAGTCTTGGGCATGGCCTTATATGTTTCATTATGTTATGTTATGTTATGTTATGTTATGTTATGTTATTATATAATCCTGGGTTTTCACTGGACCATAGAGGAAGAATGATCCTGAAGCAGAAATACAGCAGAGGCATGAAGGACCAGGCAGAAAGATTCCTTTATACCATAACATCTTCAAAGTAGGTTATTTGGATGAAATGCTTCACTTCTTGGTTTATTCATCTTCTTACCCAAAGTCTCATTATTTGCTTGACTGACCACTTCTCTCTTATACCCTCTTTCAGCTCTTATAATTCACAATGTGGATGATTTGGAGACTTTTTGCTTTATGTCTATTAAGACTCTAACCTTACTAATTAAATCAAAGAAGCTGAAGGAGAAGATTTACAAGACCTAAATTCTGTGATTCTACTTAGCTCTTTTTACCCTCAGGGAAATCCAACCCCTTGCTCTCATTCATATTCTTCCTTCTGGTGGAAAAATATTAAGTTAATGGAAGATTTCATCTGCCTATTTCTGCCCCATCTTTTCCTTTTGGAATTCTTTCTTAGTCCATGTTGATTATGTGCTCTTCTGCTGGCCAGGAGGGCAGCTTAGAACTCAAGCATGTCTTTACCCTTTTGTGGATCTCCATATCCTTGTCTTTACAATGAAGGGATTGAACCAACGAACTTCAGCTTTAAAGCAACATGGTCCTAGGGTTTCCATGGAACAGAAACTCATAGGATTTCATATATGAAAACTTAGACTTGTACATGTGTGTGTGTGTGACATACATACATACATATAGGTTTATAGGAGATAGAATCAGAAGACAGTTATCATTATCATACATCAGAAGTCTTCTGTTCTGGGCTGAATTTCTTTTTTATAAAAATTTTTAATGTTTTTTATTTATTTCTGAGAGAGAGAGAGACGGTGTGAGCAGGGGAGGGTCAGAGAGAGAGGGAGACACAGAATCAGAAACAGGCTCCAGGCTCTGAGCTAGCTGTCAGCACAGAGCCCAACTTGGGGCTTGAACCCACAAACTGTGAGATCATGACCTGAGCCAAAGTCGGATGCTTCACCGACTGAGCCACCCAGGCACCCCTGTTCTGGGCTGAATTGTGTCTCTCCTCAGCCATTCATATGTTTAATCCTGACTCCCAGTACCTAAACTGTGTCCTATTTGGAGACAGTGTATTTACAGAGGTAATTTAGTTAAAATGAGGTCAACACCTTCATCTGGACTTTCAGCTTCCAGAAATGTGTGAAAATTTCTGTTGCTTAAGCCAGCAAGTCTGTGGTGCATTGTTATGGCAGCCCAAGCAGACCAATACATCTTTTATATCTGATTCCAAAGTGCATAAAAAGGAAAGGTTCAATGACCTCCTCTTGGAGGTTACCCCACAGGCCTCATAGGCCTTTAGGCAAATACTGGATGCCCTTTGGCCTGAACCTGGACTTAACTAAGAAACACAGCCTCCAATGACACTGCAGGAAAGGAAATCTGGGAACTTCTATGACACAATTCAGTCTTGCTGAGAATTTTGGGCTAATATTTAACTTGACATATATTGACATGGGCAATTCTTCTATAATAGTTTCACACAAAATTTTAAAATACATATAAAAGCCTTTACTTTTTATCTTAATTCATTAACTCTCATTTAGTTGTTTTTGGAGTAAAGGGAATGTAGTGGCTTATTTGCCTCTTTTACAATTTTTGTTCTTTTTTCAATCTTGACACTGTCTTTCTTTGGACTTCCTCGGGCATTATGTTTTTCTTTTCCATTGTCTCCATGTTTGTTATCCACATTCTACAACAGGTTACTTCTCTTCCTTCCATCACATTCATTATCTAGCTCCACCAGGCCTACTGTTCTTCATTCCTCTATAGCACTTCCCACTTTGATTTATCGCTGTCTGCTTCTCTCTCATCGTCCTTGCCTCTGTCTGCTTAGTCCTTCTCTCCTCCATTTTCTTTTTTTGCCTCTGTGTTCAGTTTCTAGCTCCAGTCTCCCTTCTCTGCTCTTTCTTCTTTCCTTTCATCTGCTGACTTGCTTCCGTCCCCACCTTCTGCTCCCTTCCTGGGCGTTTCTTTGGCCCACCTTTCCTTCTCTGAGACTTCATTTTCTTGGTGGTAGATGGGGGATGATACTGTAAACATCACAAAAATAATTGCATTGAGAACAGGTGGTTCCCTTTGTGTCCCAGAAGACAGAGCCTTTGAGACAGCCCAGAATGCCCAGGCTCCATGTGGTATAGGAGACAGCATTGGTGCTGGAGGGATGTCTGTGCCTCAGTCACAAGACCCAACCTTCTAGAACTTTAGGACGCATCTCTGACCCACACCCCCACCCCAGCTAGAAATTGAGAGGCACTGGGTCACCTAGGAAGAGAAAGAATCAACCTGTGTTTGTCCCATCAAGCACACTTAGCCACATTCACCTGAATTACTTCTATGGTGCTTGCTCCCTGACTCACCCATTGGCTACTGTGCTCTCTCTGAACCAGATTGTGCCCAGTCCCTTTCCATCACTCAAAGTAGCTCCCTGGGGTCATATCTCTGCTAAGCTCCCTGGTCCTTCTCCAGGCTCAGCTGCAGTTAAGGACCAGGAACCAGCAAATATGTCATTGTGAACTTCTTGGTTTCTCTTCTGCTTTCTGCACAATGCTAGTTTGGGCTGCAAAGAATAAAACCACAGTTTTTTTGTTTTTTGTTTTTTAAACAGTGCCCCCAAGGATACCTTAATGAAAGCTTTTCTTTCCTTACTCACCCATCCTTGCTTTCTGTTTTTCTCCCTCACCTACAACATACTCTTTAGTTCTCATTCTTTCTACTTAGTTACTAAAATTTAATCATTTCTACTCATTTATTCACCTATTCAACAAAATTTATCAAGTGACTAACGTGTATCAGATGATTTATGTACGTTGGAGGGCATAGATAGTACCTCTGAGGTTTGTCTGAATTCTAGTTCATAGAAAAAGACACCTACAGATTTTGATCATTAGAAATTTCTAGGTGTTCTGAGACCCAAACAGAAATTTCTATTTTTAACATATTTAATCAAGTTTGCATTTGAATGTGAATTTCAAATACTTCCCATTTTAACACATTTTTTTCTTTGCACCTTTGCAGAATACCAGGACTTGAAAAGTTATGTGCTCTATTATTAATTATAATTATGACAGACATTAACACTTGTCCAACAGTTACTTTGTACAGGATGTGAAAAGAATTGCATGTGTATTTATTAATTCTTAAAATGGCTTGATGAAGTAGGTATTATCTCAGTTTTATTGATGAAACTAAGGCTTGAATAGGCTATGTTATTTGACCAAGGCTCTCAGGTGATGGCTGGTGAAGCTAAGACTTTAGTTTTATCTGATACCAAAGCTCACATTTAGTGACTGTTCTCCATTGTCTTCTGGTATCAGATCATCCAGAGCAGTGAATGTGCAATGTGGAGTGACCAGAGGGATGGACATCTGAGGGGAGAATGGTGCTTTTTTGACCTGTAAACCAGGAGACTATGGAACATAGTTTCTGTTTGGCCTACCCACAGGCATAAGATACTTCAGTCTCTTGAGGATGTTGGATCCCTCCCCACCAGCTGGCTTACCTTCTGAGCCTTCGGCATGTCAGTATGGCGCTGGGCACGGACTGAGCGGGCAGACTTGGCAGGCTTGAGGGGTGCACAGTACATCTCTAGCCGCCTCAGATCACAGCTCCGGAAGCAGCACTCATCCACAATGCCTGTCTGAGGTGCCCTCCGACTGCTGGAGCCATACCCCGTGGGCTTGTCTGTACAAATCAAACAGAGTGGCCTGGCTTTAGAGGGGAATCTGTATCTTCACAGTCCCACCCAGCCCCTGGAGCCTCTCCTCTCCCCACACCTGGTCAACCTACACATCTCAACCTCTTCGGGAAGTTTCTCCAACAATTCCTCACCCCACAGATTCTTGTGGATCCCGGTGTGTCTTTGGACTCTGCACTACACTCCTTATCACTAACTCACACACCATTCACTTTATTTTTGTTAATTCTCAAGTTCTCAGAAACCTGTAGTCAGGATCTTATCTATGTCCAAAGCCAGTCTTTCCTTATGTATTCCCTTAGTTTGGAGGCTGCTGGGAATATTAATTAAAGGAAGATCATGTTTTAAGTTTTCTTCATCCTTTTAGCAAATTTGCATAGTTTTTATGCATAGGATGGCTCAAGTGTTTACCCCTTTGCTTAACTGCTTCCACTGTAACATCAAATTGAGTATCAAAGTGCTCCTCATTTTACTGATGAGGAAACTGAGACTCAGAGTGGGGATGACTTGCTTAAGGTCATTCATGCTGTAAGGGGCAGAGCCAGGACCCAAACTCAGATCTATTCCCTGCAAAGTTCAAGTGCCTCAGAGAGCCCAGGAGATCTGTTGTGTAACTATGGACAAGTCAACTGAAGCCTCCCGGGGCCCAGTTTACCCATTTGTAAAGCAGGTTTAATATATTCCTTATAAGGTTCTTTGAGGATTACATGAAAAAATGTACTAAAAGTGCTTAGAACACCACCTGACATACAGCAGGTCCTAAATAAATATTGGTTCACTTTCTCTGAGTATTCTTTTCCAGGATCTTATATGGTCTGTCAAGAAACAGCTTTGGTATTAACTGCATCCAGAAGCCTTGGAAGTTGGAAATGATAACAATATAAGTGTTACAGGGCTTCCTGTCCTATCACCATAGAGAGACCAGAACAATCAATTCTGTTTTCTTATAGAATAACTACTACACAGAGACAGAATGAACTAAATGTCTATCTTTCATGTGATTCTAATTGCCCAGAAGGCATATGGTGAATCAAATTTCTTTTGATATTTGCAAATCAATTAGACCTCTTTACTTGGCAAGTAGGTTTTGGTTTAGTTTTATTTTGTTTTGTTTTGATTTGGACACACTTTTCCTGGCTCTACAACTAAAAGAGTGGGCAAAACAAGCTTACAGGAACTTAAAATGTACCTGAATTCTTTATAAGCTTTTTGTCACAGTAGAACTTCTGTTAAACCAAATCTTGCTTATATACCAATAGATAAAACAGACAAAAACGAAACCCCTCTGAAAGGCAGGGGGACAGGATCTGGGCTGTGTCTCCTCCTAAGGGATGTAGGGGACCTAGGTCTTCTGCACCGATATCCAGGCTTCATGGAAGAAAATTTGTGAACCACTGATCCAGAAGAATACAGCTCATCAATTTGGCATATATTTGATCTTTATTCCCAACACAGAAGACAATGTTACATTTTAAATAAAAAGTCTTAGGTTTGTATCGTAATGACACCATTCTTCAGAATGGAGTTTTGAAAGTCAAAATCCTCATGTATATTTTGAGCTCCCTCATTAGGGAAGATCAGACCCATGGTAATGGCCTGCTACCAAACTAGTCTGGCTGCCTTGCTGCTCGAAGGGCCAACCGTTCATGGCATCCTCTACAAACCCAAATGTTTTCCTGATGTTTGGCACAGGAGCCTGGGGATGCTTCCTCCCCATAAGGCAGGTTTATTGTCATTCTTAGGGCAGCTGGGGGTAGTAACTCAGTGAGGGTTCATTTGTGGTCTCTTTGGGTGGGGTCTGCTTTCTTGCTTAGGGGCAAACACTGTGGGCACTTCATGGTTGAGAGGTTTGGGAGAGACCAGGCAGCTGGCCCCAAGTAAAGCCTCAGCAGTGCTTTCACTTGCCATTGGAGGATCCACTAGTGCAGAAGACTCTGGTTCTGCTCGCCAGCCAGGCCCTGGCAAGCTGAGACTCGGCCAGTCCCTTGGGCAATGTAAACAATGTTTTTTTTTGTTTTTTGTTTTTATAATCTTTTCCTGGGACTATAAATTAGAGGAAAGACACAAATGGGCTTAAATGGTTCTTTGTAATCCACAAAGGACTTCTACATACTTCTTGCTAAGTGGTTATTTCAAGAGGTTGAAGGGGTCAGCCAGTTGAAAGTAGCTGATACACTTTGGTTTTTCTCTTCTCTTTGGGAAGTAGAAGGTGACTCAGCCTACTTTGAGGTATCCCTGTTGTCCACCACAGGTAATGATTGCTCTCTGTTGAAACTATACATTTCTTAATGAGACATAATTGGGATTTGTTTGTTGTATAGTATAGAATAGTAATTTGATGCTTGGAGGTAGGGTGATAAAGGTGATTCCAAAACCTTCAAACTTGGCTAACTCAGAAACAGTTGATTTCAAAATTCCTGCTTGTGGATTGAAGATGGAGAGGGATAGGCTTTGCAATGCCTGGACCTCTTCAGCATTTCCATTTCATGCACCTCTAATATAATGTTCCTTCTAGAGGAAGACACCAACCTTAGTCTTGGGAAGGCAGAAAACATTGTATGTATTGTATACTCCCTTCTTGGCAACTATCAACAGCTATGAAATTCACCACACGTCTATTTCCTCTTAAGAAATAGAAAGTAATCATCAACATGGCAAAAATTATGACAATATTGATACTAATAATAACAACAACACATATTGGGCATATGCTTTGTCATCTCTCTTAGATGAGATCAGAGTTTGACATGGCTTGGTCTATAAAATAGCTGTCCTTGTTTTTTTTCAGTCCATAGGTCCATGAATTTAGGAAGGGAAATTTAGGACTTTTCTGTAATGCTCCGTAAAGAAAACTGACCTCATGTCCATATACATTTGGGTTTTTTTGTTTTTAATATCATTGAAATGGTGGTATACAGACTTGGATTTTTAGCATAAATGTAACTACTGACTATCTCTAGCTACCATAATTCTAAAGAGATGATTTTCTTTTACTATTCATAATATCACAATAGACTAATTATACTTCATTGGGAATATATGAATACAAGTGTTTACTGCCTTTTGAAGTTTAATTTCATTCTTTGAAGTGTCCTATACACTTGATTTCTGGTTTACATCAAAATATATAACAAAATATTTATTTCTCACTAATGGAGAGGCCATAGTTGAGGGTCAGAGTTTTGTCCTTTATCTTTCAAACACCTCATATTACTGCTTTTTCTTTTTTAATTGAAGTATAGTTGACATACACTATTATATTAGTTCCAGGTGCACAACGTAGTGATTCAACATTTGTACACATTATAAAATGATCATGATAAATCTAGCTATCATCTGTCGCCATACAAAGTTTTATAATATTATTAACTATTCCCTATGTTGAACATTGCATCCCTGTTTCTCATTTAATTTATAACTGGAAGTTTGTACCTTTTAGTCCCTCCCCTATTTTGCCCATCCGCCACCCTCTTCTCTCTGGCAACCACCAGATTGTTTTCTGTATCTATGAGTCAGTTTCTATTTTGATTTGTTTGTTCATTTGTTTTTTAGATTCCACATATAAGTGAAATCATATGGTATCTGTCTTTCTCCATCTAACTTATTTCACTTAGTGTGATACTTCTAGATCCATTCATGTTGTTATAAATGGCAAGATTTTATTGCGTTTTTTTAATGGTTGAGTAATATTCCATTGTGTATACTATATGCTATATCTTTTTTATTCATTCCTCTGTTGATGGGCACTTAGGTTGCTTCCATATCTTGCCTATTGTAAGTAATGTTGCAGTGAACATAGAGGGGCATATATCTTTTCAAATTAGTGTTTTTTTTTTTTTTTTTTTTTTTTTTTTTTCAGAAAAATACCCAGAAGTGGAATTGCTGGATTATATGATGGTTATATTTTTAATTTTTTGAGGAACATCCATATTGTTTTCCACAGTGACTTCACCATTTTGCATTCCCACTACCAGTGCATTCATATTGCTTTTTTCCTAACACCAAAGTAAAGGGGCACCTGGGTGGCTCAGTCGGCTGAGTGTCCAATTTTTGATTTCAGCTCAGGTCATGATCCCAGGGTCTTGGGATCGAGCCCCATGGGTCCATGCTGAGCGTCAAGCCTGCTTAAAATTCTCTGTCTCTCCCCCTCTGCCCCTCACCCCTGTTCTCATTCTCTCTCTAACAAACAAAACAAAACAAAACAAAACAAAAGAGAAAATAATGACATTTGTTGCTATGGGCTAAAACTAGAAGTCAGAAACAATGTGGTTTACTAGAAAAGCATTAAAATAATTTGCTCCAGTATCAATTTTGAGAAAAATGGGGATTTTTAAATGACATCTACATTAAAGCTATTGTCATTATGTTTAGTTTTTAAATAGATGGAATGGATACTATCCTTACCTTTAAAAGCTCCATATTCGTGGGGTGTTTGGGTGGCTCAGTCAGTTAAGCATCCTATTCTTGATTTTAGCTGAGGTCATGATCTCATGGTTTCCTGACTGCTCTGTCTCTCTCAATGTAAATAATTTTTTTTAAAAAAGCTCCTTATTAGTAACTATGTAATTCTACTCCAGTGAGCAGAATCAGAATTGGTAGGTGAACAGGAAACAAATATTGCCTTAGTATAAGAAAACACCTTCTAGTGATTTGTACTCAAAAGTGTTAAAAATGGGACAAACTTCTTTTAAAGGTAATGACCTTCCCTTTGCCAGAAACAGGTAAGTAAAGGCTATATGAACACCTGCCACAGATCCTAGAAGCATATTCCTGTATTGTACACAATATGTGACTGCCATGGTCCTATTTCAAAGGTTCTCTAACAAGTAAAGTAATGTAGGAGAAACTCCATCTAGGCCAAATATTCATATGGTTGGAAGCTACTTACATTATCTTCAATAAAGAGGTTCAAATATTTTTTAACTTAGAAAGTGAAAATATTTTCTCTACTTATTACTTGAGTTCCCCAAGATTTTTCTCACTTGGAAAACCACAAAACATATAGAATAGAAAAGGGATAGACCTTTCCACCACTAGTATAGTCCCAGAGTTCTGTGGTACTGGCATTGTGAAGTGACCATATACTCAGTCAACCATGAGCATGAAGAGACACACAATATAAAATTTCACAGAAGTGAAATTCTTGCTGACAGAATCTTGACATTGAAAATTTATTTATTTATATATTTATTTTGTCAGTAGTTTTGTTCCAAAGCATGCACATCAAATATTGCTTAGCAGACAAGTTGGCCACCACCTAACCTAGGCTTTGACTCCTCTATGCATAGACATAATGCATAGTCATAGTGTGCTGCTGTATCTTGAAAGTTGGCCAACAGACAGAATTCCAATGGTTAAGCAGCTGGCTTCTATAATAATAGCACTTCCCCTTAAATAATGCATGGTCAGTGGAGTAATTCAATAATCTTCAGGGCAAACTTGCTAGTTACAAGGGTTTTGGGCAGAATTGTGGCATCATCAAAACCACACCAATTAGCTGAGTCTCACATTTTGTCATGGATGCAAGCAACTTGCTTCCCTCCATCTCTGAAGGAGAAGGTGTAATTCTGAGATTTAACTGGGATCATCATTTCTAGAGCAAAGAGCTCTAGTTGTTCATTACTGGTAAAAATAGTACTACCTTTACTATTGCTATATATGGTGTGTTTCTTATAGGTTTCTCAGAATACAGTTGGAATGCTGTATCCAATTTTAATTTCCTTTGAAACTTTCCTTCTTGCTGAGAAAGTTTTACTTTAATTATTTTAACCCTATCAGTGGAAAGGGCAGACACTACTTTGAAGAATCAGTATTTATTTTTTACTCATTTATTTTTAAATGTTTATTTATTTATTGTGTGTGTGTGTGTGTGTGTGAGAGAGAGAGAGAGAGAGAGAGAGAGAATCCCAAGCAGGCTCCACACTAAGTGCAGAGCCCAACACATGACTTGATCCCACAAACCATGAGATCATGACCTGAGCTGAAATCAAGAGTCAGATACTTAACTGACTGGGCCACCCAGGAGTGCCAAGAATCAGTATTTAAATAATGAAAAATGCAAACATTTTGCAAATAGAGAAATAACCAGTTCTGAAGAAACAACTTCCTACTCTTTGGGTTCTGAGGAATAAAACTATTCTTTAGAAATTGCTAATAGGAGTAGGTTCTAAAGTCAATCATATCCTGAAAGTAAAAAATAAGTAAGACAATTCAAGTTGGCTATTCCTAGAAAATTCATGATTATGTATTTGATAGAAAACACAAATGGGGTTATAAATTCATAATTATGTATTTGATAGAAAACACAAATGGGGTTATTAAGTAATAAGAAACTACTTTCCATTTAACTTTGATTAGCTGATGATTGATCATGAAGTTAAGTACTATATTGAGAATCTACAGCAGCCAAAAAATTAGGTTTCTTACACCAACTATTTATCCAAAATCTCCCGGCATATTGACAATTTAGAGTAACTCAGAATGGTTAGTTTCTTAAGGTGACATTTCCCCTGGGCCACCTTGTCTCATAAAAAAATCATTCAGTTGACATAATTTTGCACAGTATACTATAGGAAAGTTGGGTAAAATATAAGTAATCTCAAAATTGTCTCTACTTTAGCATTTTAATTGCTATTTTCATTTGTGGAAAAGTGAGAATCACTTCTCAAGTCTTCCCACACAATTTATTGCTTTGTATGGAAAACTGGACTCCTTTTGTGAATTCCTAATGTAAAGAAAATTGTAACAAGACTATTTATTCAAAGCCAGCATGTAATACATTGATAGTTGAATTCATAAGATTTGCATTTAGCTCAAGGCCTTTTGATGAGTCATTATTTTACCTTTTAAACAAATTCTGTGGAAATCACACTTGAATGAAAACAATTATTGAGATATATGTCACATTGTGCTTAATAAAGATATGGAAAGAAGATTTCACTACTCTAGACCAGGCACATCATTATGCACTTAGGATAACATAGCTATGTATACACACATACTTACACATGTATTAGGGAGTCAAGTGACTTACCATCAGTATCAAAGCTACTATGAAACACTTTGAAATTAGGATTTTTTAAATCAGTTTTTCTAAAATCTATACCTATTGCTTGCCTTATATGTTGCTAGTGGACTCTATATATTTCTGCTTTTCTGCAGAAGGATCTTTCTAAGTAGGATTGACCTTTGGCATCTATAAAAGTGAATGCTGAGAAAATGTCCTTTTTTTCTATGAACTACATGTCATGAACTTTTCTGGAAAACCTATCACATTTAGGCATTGATTTCACTCTGGCCTATGTTAATTTTTAATTGCCAGTGTTTGCTGGTCCCAATACTTCTCAGTTGGACGAGATCATCTTTTCTAGGAATCTTGGCCCTATTTGGCCCACTCCCACCCTCACCACTCAGCACCTCTTTCTCAGCTACTAAATCCCTACAACCCCAAAAGATCAAAGTCTTCTCATTAGCCAATCAAGTCAAAGTTTGTGTATCTGTGGGTCTGAAAGGAATGAAGCAGAGATATATGGGTCTTCCCTTTTCTTTAAACTCTCCTTTCTTTTGGAAGCTTCAAATCAAGGGCAGGTGTAAAAATAGTGCAATTTAATTCGACTCCATCTCTAAGATCAGGATGCTAAAGCACAAGGCCCAGGGACAAGAAAGCTAGAGATGCAAAGTAGAAACATTACCGTTTTAGGGCTCTTTGGATAAATGGGCCAATAGAGTGGGAAGCAACATGATGTATTACTTTAGTCTGATACAATGCCCTGGAGGATGAGCGTCTTGCCAGGACAGCACAATTTACTAGCTTAGGTCTGATTCCAGGGCTTGGAGGAGATAGATGTAGCCAACAAAATTATACTTTGGCAAAAGAAATGCTTTGCTGGACAGAAATGTTTTCCTAAGGGAATAGTTTGGTTTATCAACGTCTAAGGTAAAAGATAATCAAATGCCAAGAGGTCATTTTTATGTTTGAATTATTTCAGTTGGGCCTGCTATATATGTTAGCTACCACTTTCTAGGTATATAGTTTCAATTATTTAGAACATACTACAGGATTGGAGTATTATCTGCCAGTGACATCAGTCATACCAATGAAGGAGACGATATGTGGACTGGCTAAAAGGTTTTGGAGTCAGACAGACCTGGATTCTGCCACTTATTCACTGTTTACCTTGGGCAAAGGCACCAAATCTTCTAAGACTCAGAGGTTATATGAAATGGACACATGTAAAAGAGTACCCCCAGAAGTGATGGGGAGATCAAGCAATAACGAATGTAAAGTATTTTGCACAATGTCTGGTATGCAGTAAAGCCTAAATAAATGTTAGCTATAATAGTAATTATTATTATGGAGTTGACTTGGATAACATAGCTAGCTGGGCAGGCATCCTCTTCCTCTCTTTCTCTTAAAAATGCATCCTTTCCAAAGTTTGGTTGAAAAAGATCTTTTCTAGATAAAGGAGGACTGTTCTCCATTAAATGAATAACTATTCTTTTTAAAGGATATCCAAACTATAGGTTGTATAGCCTATTCTAAGTAGTTTTAATCTGGAATAGACACTCTCAGAATGGATCCTCCTATGAAGTCAAAGAAGGCAAAGTCATATAGGCTTTATCTTGACCTCTTGTTACCTTTGATTTCTCCCCAACAGTTATTCACTGTTAGCATCCATGTGCATCTACTTATTTCAAAAACAATGTTGCAAGGCATGAGATGGGTATGAGCAAAATAGATGGTCAGAAGTGGTTTCGCAATCACTTTCAACCAGCCTATGTATCTTTCTCTTCTTTCTTCTCTTCATGAGTCATCTCTCTCTTTTCTCTTCTTCCTCTATTTCTTCTCCTCTCCTTCTATTGACAGCCACTGATGTTTTTACCACTGATGAATTTTAGGACAAAAGTTGATGCTATGCAGACTTCATGGAAATTAGAGTTTAGTTCCCTCCCTGGAGTGACTGAAAGTAGGGCTCCCTCTCCTGCTCACCACACTTTGGGAATAAGCAGTCACCAAGTATACAGTGTCACCAGGCCCACTTAATCACTACTCCATCTTGGACCCATGCCTGAATGAGATGAAAACAGACAAGAGAAAGAATATGGAGGGACAGTGAGGAATTGCGCATATGGACTTTAGTTATCTCATTTTTTTGAGAAAGACTATGACGGAAATTGTAAGATGAGTCTGGCTCCAACCTGGAGATTGTAGCCATGCTACCAACATTATCTCCTATACTTGAATTGTTATTGTTCGTTTACTCTTTCAGATTGAGAAGAGAGGCCTTGTAGGCAAAACATAAGGCACTGGTGAATAGAGGGTAACGCCTCTCTCTCGGGTGCCACAGAAAGATGAATCAGCCAAAAGGGTATTAAAACACATTCTCTTTATTTTTAGTTTCACTCTAAAGTCTATCATTTCTCTTTTCTTTGCAACTTGGCACCTGCCTTGCGTTCTCAGGGGCCCTGTTCCCTGTCAGTCTCCTCACTCAGGCCTCTGTGTTTTGCTCAGGGTGCATCTGGAGATTTTCCCAGGGGTGGGTGTGACACGGTCAGGATGGCAGGTGAAGGGGTGACAGCTGCCAGGGCAGTCTGGCGTGTCTGAAGGGAGACTGTTGGGAGGTGGAGGCCCCGTAAGGAGAGGTGCTGGGCCTGCATCAGGGAGTAAGCTGTTGGAAGGCCGCCTACCCAGCAGCAGAGACAGCCCTTGGCATCACCACAGAGAAAGAACAGCCAGAGTCAGCGACAGACTGAACACAGAGGGGAGGAGGGAGAGAGAAGGTGGTTAGGGCGTTACATGATATAAAAAACTACATGGTGCTCACTTCAGTGCCAGTGGGTTGTGTGTGATGTCCCTTTCATGCATGTGTTGTGAACAGTGTTGTTCCTTAACTGAAAGGTCCTGGGAAGTGTTTTTGTAGCACCTAGAACCATGCCATATGCAGAGAGGGAATAAAAAGAAGGCAATGTGGTATATTGAAAACAACATTGGATTTTAGCCCCAGATCCTTTGTGCAAGCTCACAAGTCACCCAAACTCTCTTGAGACTTAGTTTTCTCATATAGACAACCAAAGTACTGATGCTATCAAGCCCTCCTTCTAACAATATGACTCTGAGGATTATCTGAATGGTTATGCTATCCATTTTTTAATCAATAATGTATATATGGCATATCAGTGCTTCTCTCTAATAATAGGGTAAATATAGTGAGGAGAAGTTTGATGAGAGAATGAGAAGTTTCCTCTTTGTCAGGTTTAATTTTAGATGAAAATAGGATATATAAGCCAGACTTAAGGTAAGCAGAGATCAGTGTTGAATTTGATGGAGGCAAAGAGGGAATGTCCAATATGGAGGTGAGTTTGAGTAAGAGGAGGGGACAAGACTCTCTATGGGGACTGCAGAAGCTAGTTCAAGGAGGATACAGGTATGAATTACAAAGAGGGTAAGAAAGAGAGTCATTTATTGGAGCTATTTAAATAGTAGAAAGAGCAAACTACATTCTGAAAATCAGGATCCTGAGGGCTTTGAGGAATAAGTGTGCCATGGCCTTCACTTGTGTGGGCACTTGGAAATGAGGGTTAGTGTGAAATCCTGGGCACAGCCTTTGACCATTACTCTTCACAAAGCTACATCTTCAAAAGCTGAGTAAGTGACAAGCCCTAGAAAGGTTGCTAATGTTGTTGATTAAAGTACCAAACTTTGTAACACTTGCTGTAGTCGATTTTTATTTCACTGGTTTCCTTGGTGTCTATGAAAAGTATATGAATTCTCTATGATATTCAGTTCCTTCCAGGGGGACAGATAATTAGTTTCCCTGGAAAATCCCAGCTACAACTACATGTTGTTTTATCTCTGATAAAGTGAATGGACTTCCAGACAGGTCATCATCTCTGCTTTTAGTACCCAAGATCTCCCCAGAGGACAAAATTACATGATGACCATTGTAACATGTCTTTCCAGCCATCAACCCCTGTTGTAGTAAAATAACCTAATGTTAAGGTTATTAAAGTTTAAAAATCTGTTCTCAAGCAAGTCATAGTCTTTATCAAAATACCAAGAAGGTATGCAGACTGAGGCTGAATAGTTTATTTAGAGTGATTATATTACTTCAGGAACTTTCAGCTAAAATCAGATTCATTAGACTATCCTTTATCTCTTTTCTTTCTATGAAATTTTGCTGCTATAATTTTTCTCCCTTTTCTCTTAATTGATTTCTTAAACATGACCAAAAGATTTTAAGTGCTTTCCTCAAATTATTGTATTTTATAATTTCCTATATCTTTGGACATGATAGTAAACTTGAGGTCAACTAAAGAGGTTTGTTAGTAATCTGGCAATCACTAAGCTGTTAACTTTTAGCCACCCACTCATCCCAAACCCCTTCCCCCAAATATTTTTTTTCTGAATTGAATAACTAAACTATGAATAAAGAGAGAGAGAGAGAGAGAGAGAGAGAGAGAGAGGTGTGGTTAAGTTGTGGCTTATCTCTGAGATAAAAACTTTTCTTAATTTTATTTCATCTAAGACTATTACCATCTAAGACTAAGACTCTTCAAAATGTATTAATGCTATTTAACAAACATTATCAATCAAGAAAATTCTCTGATTATCTTATTTATTTTATTAAATTCAGCAAAGAAAAATACTTTTATCTTATTATTAGGAAATCGCCAAAGAGATTTATTTTTATTTTTTCTCACATAGTCAAACATGCTGTGAATAACTACACTGCTCTGCTCTGGGATCCCACTGTGAAGCAATAGCCTCTTGGCCTTCTAGCCAGTCACTCACTTCCATGAATTTACTTTCTGAGAACTAAAGACAGTTGCCCCAGAAGCCATTTTTCAGTTTATCACAAAACCTTTATCCACGGTTGGGGAATTAGTTAGGCCCATTAGGAACAAGGAACGTGAGGACTAATGTATCATATAGCTGGGGAGGCTCCTTTGTGCAAGAAGACTGGGCCAGGGTAACTGCTTGTGGGACATTTTGTTTCCCTCAACACTTACTTTCTGTTTGCTCTCTTTGGCTCAGATCTGGGTATGGCAAGGTTGCATCTAGGCATTGCTTATGCTAATACTTTGGCATAATTAGCTCTGTCCTAACTCTAGCAGGAAGTGAGGGCCCATGTTCAGAGGCTAAAAGATCTCTTCTGATGCACAGGCTTTTAGCAAGGTAGCCTCCATTCTCTCTTCCCAGCTTTTCAGCAAGTACCTTCTTCCTTGCAACACTACACCAAGCCCCTGACACCTGTTAGAAAGGAGAATATCAAATCCTTTGACCACTTGATAAGTATGGTCTCTATAATATCCACTATGTCAATTACAGGCATATTTGTATAAAAACTGCATTTATAAACCTTTAGGATGTTGAGAAGAAATGATTCTTAAGGTTTTGTAGCAACTTCTATATACTTGGGATGAGAGGAGAGAAATAAAGCTTTTTGACTGAGTAGTAGGAGTTCTGATAAGAGAGCTGTGAGTTCAAGTCATTGATGATGACTTTTAAAGGAAAGAATGATAGGGAAAGGTGGGCTATTGGTTTAGAAACATTTTAATTACTTTCAAGGACTTGCTAACATTTATTTTTCTTCTCAAACAACTTCTTGTCCTCTACCTTTTCTCCTCCTTTGCTTCTGGTTCAAGATGATACTCTGGTAAAGGTCACTTGTGAAGTTCTGATCTTCACATATCTTCTCCCTGAACCAGTGCTCCCACGGTCCACTGAGACTGGCCCTTGGCAGGCATTTCCCACAGTCAGACTATGAATCGTCATAAATTCCTTTCATTCTTCACAACATCTGTGCCTTCTTTTGCCACATCTTTTTTCCTGGTACTCAACAAGCCACAAATTACCCTGGACTTCTCTTTCCAGCCTGTTGATGTCTTAACACTCTCCTTTCAAACCAAATTCCTCTCTTGTCCTTGGCTATGGCTCTTGGCTTCCCAAACTTTTCATCTCCCTCATCTGGGTTAGTCATCTGTGGCATCACCAGCAGTGTCTCTTCTAGCCTTCTATCTAGCCTAAAATTATGCATTATTCAAATATCAGAGTTACTATAAAGATGATGCTACTAGCACTCTCAACAATAGCCAAAACATGGAAATAGCCTAAGTGTCCATCAACAGTGAATGGATCAAGAAGATGTGGTTTATCTATACCATGGAATACTACATGGCAATGAGAAACAGTGAAATCTGGCCATGTGTAGCAACATGGATGGACCTTGAGGGTGTTATGCTGAGTGAAATAAGTCAGGCAGAGAAGGACAAATAGCATATGTTTGCACGTATAGGAGGATTAGGAGGAGCTTAATGGAGGACAATGGGGGAGAAGAAGGGGGAAAATAGTGGGGGAAGGGGGGAGAGGCAAACCATGAGAGACTTGAATGCTGACAAAAACTGAGGACTGATGGATGTGGAGGAGGAGAGGGGATGGGCATGGAGAGGGGCACTTGTGGGGATGAGCACTGGGTGTTATATGGAAACCAACTTGACAATAAACTATTTGTAAAAAAAAAAAAAAAAATGATGCTACTTTGCTTGATGCTTAAGTAAACTCCCTACCATGATTTAAACACCATTGTGCACACAACACCCTCACACAGCAAGAACGCTTGACAAGACTCAAACCTAGAAATAGTCATGAGCTAGTCAGAGAGAAGGAGCTATAATAAGACCCAAAGATATAATCAAATGATGTTGGAAACTTTTCCATTAAACCCAAGTTTCTCTTGAGATTGAAAGGCGGCATTTAATTCTTTTGTTCATTTTATATTTAAACTTATTTCTTTGACATTTAGAACAATGGGGACCTTTGCAATAAAACATTACCCATAGCTTCCCTTTGTTGAGTACTTTCTACTTAACTACTATAGTAAATATTACTTTTTATGTCTTTTTGTCCCCATTTATATCCTAGAGCAACTACTACATGGAACAGGCATTATTACTATATCCATTTTACATATGAGGAAATGGAGGTTTAGCAAGGTTAAGTAACTTGGCCCAAATCACATAGCTAAAAAGTTGCAGAGCTGGTTCACTTCAACTGGGAATACCTTGAAAATGGGAGAATTCCTGGGTAAGGAAAAACTCTGAGGTTATTACTGCTACTGGGATTCTCAAAAGCATGTAATGCTAATATCCATGAAGGATATGGGTGAGGCTATCTCTGTCAGCCAACGCTAGGGTTTGAGCACATGCAGTAGAGAGATTTATACTCGGTATTCCAGAGAGCGTCAGGAGGAATGGCATCCATGGCTTTTGCCCTTGAGAGAGAAGTCTGTGTAATTCTGTAGTTTGGGGCACAGCTGGGTATGGGATACTCACATCTCACCCAGTACACTGATTCTTTCCAGTTCCAGAAGGGGCAGCAGCCAGACTATCTTGTTTCCAATTCTCTTGAATTGCCAAACTTAAAACAACTTTAGCAGAAATTGAAATAAAGAAATTTTACCCATAATCTTGGTATCTCAACAAATAATATTATCTTCATTAAAAATTTTTTTCTAGCCCTCAAAAAGATTTTTTTTCTAGCTCTCATCCTGATGCACACATCATTTTGACATAGCTACAGTCACAGCCTAAATTTAAGGCAGTATCGTGTTTTCTTCAATTAACAGTATATTGCAAACATTTTCCATATTGCTACATGATCTTCAAACTTATAATGTTAAAGCAGAAGAATTTCTTATTGAGTAGATTTTTCATCGTTTGTTTCTTTAACCATTTTCCTGTTTCTAGACATTCAGGCTATTTCCAGTTTTATCATTATTTTAATTAATGTAGCAGTAAGTGTTTTCATGCATAAAGCTTTCTACTCCTTGAGATCATTTATAAAAAAAAATTCTCAGGAATGAATTACTGAGTCAGAAGATATTGTCAGACAATCCAATTTTGATGAAAGCCCACAACTTTGCATAAAGACCAGAAGAGAAGACCAAAGAACCAAAACAGAAAATTATATCCAGCTATTTTCCCAGGATTAGTAAAGACACAGCCAAGGTGGAGCACAAACAGGAATCTTACCTGTATCCCATGAAATAGAATAAAAGAACCTATTTCTGTTTTCAATTACTAGTACAGTTTCCTCTGAAGGAAACACGGGGTGTAACCAAGACTTGGGCTTGGCATCCAAAGGTTTGCTAAGTAGAAGTAAAACCAGGAAAAATGAAATTGATGACAAGAGACCCTGGTTCTCAACCTTCAAAATCACCAAGTATCTATGAGGTTTCTTCTCTATGGTGGGGAGACTAGGAGGTCAAGGAGCCAAGACAGCACCATACCCCACTGTACGGAGTGGGGAAATTTGTATTGTAAAACAAAAGTCTCTCCTTCTGTTCTGCTTCTGAGCTCAAGGTCTCTGTGGAATACCAGGTTGTTGCCCAATCTACTTTTAGGGAGTGATCTCTCTGACCATTAGCCTCCCCATCTAACCCAAAAAGAAGAAGAGTTTCCTTCATGCACCTGTGAAAATTCTTGTCTGAAGACTTCATTCCTACTAATCTCTCTAAGGTGTAAAATGATTATTTATGCATCATAACTAGTGCTTAACTATTTATTAGCCTTTATTTTCTATTTTATGAAGATTAGCCCATTTTCCCAACTTGATTTGAAGCATCTTAAAAACAGAAACTGTGTTTCATATGTCTGTGTCTAGAGAGACAGCACTGGGCACTAATCAGGCACTTGATAAATGTTTGTTGATTAGTGAATTGGTAAGTCAGATGCACAAACACTACACATAGAGGTGCAATATGAAGATATTTCTACCTTGGTAAGAAGAAATCCAACATCAGGGCTAGTCTCTGTGTCTCTGTTTATTGTAATAAATGTGGCAGTAAGTGTTTTCATTCACATAACTTTCTACTCCTTGAGATCATGTATAAGAATAAATTATATTAATAAGGGAGATTATAATAGTATGTACCTCTATCAGATTGTGATGACTTAGTATGTACCTCTATCAGATTGTGAGCACTAGGAGAGCTTGGAACAGGAAGTGGCACAGCCACCCTTAGCATTATTACTCATGAATTAATTGTGAGGCTGTGCAGGAAAGTTGGAGCTCCAGAGCCAGTTTGCCTGAATTTAGATGCTGGCTCCACCATTTCTAACTGTGGGCATAGGTAAGATACTTAACATCCCAGTTCTCATCCAAAAAGGGGGATGCAAAATGTACTCACCTCAAAGGGTATTTGATGAGTGGATGAGTAAACATTTACCAAATGTTAGTTATAATTATTCAGGAAAAAGTCAATGAATGACCATTATGTGCTTGGACTCAGGGTTTAGAGTACTGATGAGCACAGAGAAGACACAGTTCCTGCCTATGCCCTGCTCCCTACCCCTGCTTCCCATGAGCCTGCATTTCCCTAACTCTAGAGCTAACTGCATAGAGTGCTTGGCAGTTCAAGAATCACATTCACACACATTCTGTCCTTCGGCCATTTCAACAACCCTATGAAGCAGATGGAATTATCCCCATTTTCTGGATGAGAAAACTGAAAGTTAAATGATTTATGAATCTGAAAGTTCCTCTGATTTCCAATGGTAAAACGTCTCCAGTAACAACAACTTGTCTCCACTAACCTCCATGCAAGGATGAATTTCAGATTTATAAATCTGCGGGGATTCCTGAAGCAGTCAGTGTGCAAAACATTACTAATGAACCAGGACATGGGTGGTTACCCAAGAAAGCATATCAAGCCTTCTCCAACATGAGCCTGCATCAGTATCTCCTGGAGGCTTGGTTAAAACAACATCACTGGGCCCCACCTCAGAGTTTCCATTTCAGTAGGCCTGAGGCAGTGCCCGAGAATATGTATTATTTCCAATAAGTTCTCAGATGATGCCCATGCCAATGCTTATATATGATGCAGACTTCCAACGGGTGTATATAATAAATGATTTAGTAGAACACTAGCAAGCAAGAAAGGGCCAATGAGGACAGGAGTTCTTGGAAAGACCTCTTACACTTTAAAAACTCCAGAAACTCTGGAAATCTCTTTTGATAATTGCCTAATAAAGGTATCCATATGTTAGTCTGGTAGCAAGACCAGTTTTATTGCAAAAAGGAAAAAAAATCATAACCCTCCAAAGTAAGAAACTAAACTGAAACAAAAAACACATGTTGACCTTTTCCCCTTCCCTGCATTTTTTATTTGCACAGTCTGTGTCACTCTGACTTCCAGCTAGCACCTGAAGACAAGCCAGGTTGCGGGAAGGAAATTAGAGCCTTAACAAATTCCCCGACCACATGGAAAGCTAGAAACACAGGGACGTCCTCTGATATTGAAAGCCACCTTTTCTAAGTACCAGGTTCAATTTATTTTTAGGCTTTCAAAATTGTCAGGTGGGTATTCAAGCCAATCTGCTCAATTGTAAAACTTCCTTCAGAAGATAGACTTCCCAAGGACCCCAATCTACTATTCCTATGTCTTCACCTTTTATAACCTCCCAGGGTAATGTAGAGAAGCCAAAAAGATGGGGTGGGTTTTTGGCACACCTTCAGGACCCCATCGTCAAAACATCCTTTCATGGATCATTCAAAACTCATGGCAAAGGAGAGTGAAAGGGAAATACGCCACTGATGATTGCCTATGGAACCAAGGTGGTTATATAAACCAGAGGACATTCAGTTTTGAAAAAAAAAAAAAAAGAATAAAAAGAAAAACCTTAATTTGTTATTTGTCAGTTAGGCTACACATAATCATCAGAATTTCTCAAGCAAGTGTCAGGATCAATCCTGCTGAGGAAACAGGGTTAATTAATCTAACTGCCTTCATACAGAAGTGGCAGGAAGAGGGAAAATGCTGCTCTATTTCTTTTCCAAGCCCTTCTCATGAGAGTGTGTGTGAGGCTCTCATAGCTCTAAATCAAACGGTACCCTGCAGGCAGGAAATCCATATTGGGAGCACAGAGAGGAAAGCAGGAGCCACTGCTGGCTTGGCACTTATAACCCTCCTCCAGGTCCCTGTTTCCATTTCCCTTTTAAAGAAGAAGTTGGGTTTTTAATAATTCCCTTTCTAGTCACTTCCTTCTCATTGCTTGGCTAGGTCATTTCAGTGCATGAGTTCTTCACAGATCTATTTCTGGAAAAGATCAGAGGGAAAATGATCTCATTCACTAATTGGGAAGCCAACTGGGTATCCCCAGGGTTGGCTGATACTTCTTTGTTGGAGGGTCTCCCCACCCTCCCTGGCTGTTTCTCAGGGAGCAGCCTCCACAGGACCCTCTGAGGAGGTGACAACAGGCATATGGAAACTCATTAGCATCCTTGTGTACTGAGCACTATACACCAAAACTAAAGGAGTTTGGGAAGTGGTAGAACACCCAGTCTCAAAAAACTCACAGGCTAATCAAAAATATGAACCAAGAGGTCAGTGTGATCTGAGAGCAGACACTTAGAACTTTAACACTGAATACTTCCTTAGAAATCTAGTCCATGCATGCATTTTTGTAAGATGCCTGTGACTCCTCTGCATCATGTGTAATTATGTATATTTGTGAATTTTCCCGGAAAGAGGATATTCAAGACAGTCAAAAGACTCTTAGAAGGCTCCATGATCTAAAGAAAACAGGTAATACAGTCCCAGGTTCATGGAGAAGCTCATCTTGTTAATATCAAATCTTTGAGAAACATCCAAGGTTGACCTGCACACTGGGTGCTTATGATTTGGAATCACATATCCCAGATGCCAAACCCTATGTCAAAAGACAGCAAAGGATCCAAGACATCTCCTCAGACTGGCATTCATCAAAGAATATTCTTTCACAAATTCCATGCAAAAAGCTTAGGGAAAAGCTGTAAACATCCATTTGGGAGAGTCCTAAAGTTCATCAACCTATTCAAGGTTGTGAGAAAACTCTACAGTGAAGAAATCTATGTGATGGTATTGAAGCCCATTCTCTCCACACTTAAGGGACCACTGGACACCTGTTTTGTAGGTATGTCTATTAACTTCTTGTGGAACTAAGGCATCTATATCCTGAAATTCCTTTATTTTACCTATTCTTTTGATTAAAGAACATGAACAAGTCCTTTGGAACTATAAATAATTAATTAAGGAAAGTACATTATCAGCCATTAATATCCCAGCAAAAGTTAGTTCTGGGAGAAGAGATCATAAGGAAAGCTGGTTTGCTAGAGGGTTCAGAAGAGCAAAACTCTGTGAGGCTATGAGGTCTTCAGAGTCCCCCTCCCCATCTGGGGAGGTCTTTCCTGTCTACCCCTCAAACATAGCCACCACTCTGATGTCTATCATCCCATTGTTTTCTTTCAGAACATTTATCAAGATTTGACAAAGTACTGTTTATTTATTCATTGATAAGCACTTTGTCTCCCTCCTTCTCCATTTCTCTTAGAATGTGAGATCCATATGGGAAGAGCCTTTTATGTCCTATTCACTGCTATAGCCCCTATACCCACCACAGGCCTGCAAAGACTAGGTACTTTATAAATCCATTTTGTATACATTGTATGTACGTATTGCTTAATGGATAAAGAAATTATGATTTATCCATCACTATATGCCCAGTGCTTACCATGGGTGCTTGAAAAGATGTTTGTTGAATAGATGACTGGAAAGGGGTTACTGCATTGTTTTTCACGTTCAAACCATGCTTGTGGGTATTGGAGGAAAACTGAGACTCCTTCCTCAATGAAATAATAACTAGAATGTTTTTTCAGATTGCACTAAATCAGGAAAAGGTCTTCAAGTATTAGAAGGCAAGATTAGAATTTAAAGTGACCTGGGGCTCCTGGGTGGCTCAGTTGGTTAAGCATCTGACTCTTCATCTCAGCTCAGGTCATGATCTCATGGTTCATGAGATTGAGCCCTGCGTCAGGCTCTGTGCTGACAGTGTGCTGCCTGCTTGAGATTCTCTCTCTCCCTCTCTCTGCCCCTCCCCTGCTCCCTCTCTCTATCAAAATAAATACAATAAACTAGAAAAAAAAGGTAATTTAAAGTGAACTTTAACAATGTAGAAAGGGGGAGGTTATTAAAAGCAGGAAGATGTTTAAAACAGACCAAAATGGGCTCCAACTGGCAGAGACAGTACTATAGCAAAATAGCTGTGGGCCCCAAGTCAGCAGGAGAGTACTACAACAAAACTGCAGTATGAAGCAGGCGTATGTTGAGAATTATGAGATGAAAGCCTAGAGAGTAATCCTTCTACAAAACTTGGCATTGCTGAGGTTTTAATTAGAGTGGGAACTCAGATTTCATTCTCCTATTTTAAGGCTCATTTGGAGAAGCTGGAAAGAATCCAGCTAGAAGAAAAAAAAAAAGATTAACTGGGTGGAAAATGGGGTTAAGATTTACCCCCCCCCCCTCCAAACGCTAATAGATGACTTAATTACCACTCCCAGGTATAAGAAGGATTATTATTACACAGAATATTCTTCCTCATCTCCACGGAGGACTAGACAAGGGTAAACAAACTAGTGTTATATTGAAAGTGTTTCCACTTAAATACCAGGAAGAATTTCTTGATTGTAAGGGGGAAACATGCTGACCCAGGGCGCTGGGAAGCTGCCCTTGAGATCTTTAAATGTAGGATGACAACCATCTGCCTTGGAAGGCTTAGATAGAGACAGGGGACTGGACCTAAGGACCTCTTGGATTTCCTTCCATCTTTGATTTTGTGTTCAGAATCATAGCCACTAAGCACCCCCATTCGACAGTAATCCTCCATTCCCGTCATAAGACAGACCCCGCACTGTCAAAATCCAAATGGCTTCCCCTGGGAGGAGCTCGATTGTTCTCTTCTGAATGGGAAGGAAACTGATAGTGTTGCTTCAGCTGCTTCCCCTTTCCAGCCCCCACAGAGAAAGGCCAGTTCTTGTCCTGATGGGCCTCCCCAAATACTGGAATGGGTCTGCTCTCCATCTTGTGTGGGATTAGAAAATGTGTATCCAATTGGAGACTTTTGATACCTCCAAGAATCCAGGAACATCAGAGCTGCAAGGCATTTCAGAGCTAATTCGGACCAATCTCCTTGCTGCTCAAGTGAGGACACTGAGATCTTGAAAGATTAAATGACTCCCCCCAGGTCACATAGCCAGTTCTTTCTGCATGGGACTAAAATCCAGGTCCTCTGCCTCCTTATTTTACACAGTCTCCTCAGTACCTGTATTTGTACTTTAGTCAGAAAAGAACATTTTTAATCAGGTAAAATATCTAAAAACAAAACTTTGGTAGCTGAACAGTAGCTGAAAAAATGAGCAAAGAACAGAAATTCTACTAGTAGGTTATGAATGCCTGGCATCACTATTCAGTATGAATGGACAAGAATAGGTCACCTGGACTCTCTAGCAGGTCAATTTCCCCACATATAAGTGCAGATTTGGACCAGAAACATCTTAAGGCCTTTTTCAACTGCAATATGTTATAACTCTATAATTTTAAATTTTAGTTAGAAAAATAACAATGAATAAAAACTCAGTTTCTGGTCTGAAGAAATGGTTTTTGGGGGGATATCATTTGTGAAGTAATTGGATGATGCTCTGTTCTTTTGAGATTCCAAAATGGCAATTCTATTTCTTCCTTTTTATTTTAAAAAATAACTTAAAATTTAAATATTGGAGTGACAGTGGTCACGCTTCAGCTACCATGTTTACAAGGGAACTTCCATGCCTATTTCTTTGGGCTGCTGTCTCTCTGAGCGTTGAACCAGCACCAATAATGAGCCATTGGAATTGTCTTGACTTTGACTATGACTCAGTATCTCTAAAACCAAAGTCAACATCTATGTCATTGACCAAATTCAAATCTTCCTCTAGACTTGTCCAGGTCTGTACCATCATCCTCTTGCTTATCCAGACTCAAAATTTTACAGTCATCTTTGTTTACTTGCTACTCCTTTCCCTCTTTAACCAGGCAAGCAATGTGTTATGCCCAGTTTGCCACCATCTTCTTCTTTCCCTCTCTTCCTCCTTCTCTTCCTCCTCCTCCTCTTTTTTTAAAAATAATTTATTGTCAGGTTGGTTTCCATATAACATCCAGTGCTTATCCCCACAAGTGCCCTCCTCCATGCCCATCACCTCCCTTCACCTCCCCCCACCCCCATCAGCCCTCAGTTTGTTATTGGCATTCAAGAGTCTTTCATGGTTTGCCTCCCTCCCTCTCCCCACTATTTTTCCTCTTCTTCTCCCCCATGGTCCTCCATTAAGTTCCTCCTAATCCTCCTATACGTGCAAATGTATGGTATCTGTCCTTCTCTGCCTGACTTATTTCGCTCAGCATAACACCCTCAAGTTCCATCCATGTTGCTACACGTGGCCAGATTTCATTCTTTCTCCTTGACATGTAGTATTCCATTGTGTGCATAAACCACATCTTCTTGATCCATTCATCCATTGATGGACATTTAGGCTCTTTCCATGTTTTAGCTATTGTTGAGAGTGCTGCTATGAACATTGTGGTACATGTGCCCCTATGCATCAGCATTTCTGTATCCCTTTCCTCCTTCTCTCTTAAATTTATTTATTTATTGAGAGAAAGGGGGGCTATGGAAAGGCAGAGAGAGAGGGAGAGAGAGAATACTAAGTAGGCTCCACACACCAACAGCATGGAGCCTGATATGGGGCTCAAACTCAAACAGAGGGATCATAACCAGAACTGAAATCAGGATGATTTGGATGCTTAACTAACTGAGCCACCCAAGTGACTCTCAGATCTTTTTTTTTTTAATGTTTGTTTGTTTGTTTGTTTGTTTTTTCTGAAAGAGAGAGACAGCATGAACAGGGGAGGATCAGAGAGAGAGACACAGAATCTGAAACAGGTTCCAGGCTCTGAGCTAGCTGTCAGCACCGAGCCCGACGCGGAGCTTCAACCCATGAACTGTGAGATCATGACCTAAACTGAAGTCGGATGCTTAACTGACTGAGCCACCCAGACGCCCCAACTCTTTTTTTTTTTAATCATAGCTCTCAGGGCTCCCACAATATTTCAGGCACTCATCACTTTCCTGTCTCTGTTTTTTCCTATCCTTGATTTGTCTTTTAGATGAGCTACAGCAAAGGGGGTAGGTGACAGAGGATGACAGTTTAAAGAGTGACAACAGGAGTGGAAAATAATGGAGAATAAAAACTGTGGAGTGAACTAAGAAGCATGTGCCCCAAATCTTCAGAGCTTTTGGGCAGTGTATGGGCTTCCTGTGGAATGTGGAAAGGAGTCATAAGCCATTTAATGTAGATGGTGGATAAAAGCATGACCATAGCAGACGAGAAAACCTGGGGACATCTGATTTATACATACACTATCTCATTTAATTCTTACAGCAATCTTATGAGATGGACACCATTATTATTCTCATCTTACAGTTGAAAATACTAAGCCTTAGAAAAGTATATTAATCATGACAATGAGAAACAATGAAATCTGGCCATGTGTAACAACATGGATGGAACTAGAGGGTGTTATGCTGAACGAAATAAGTCAGGCAGAGAAGGACAGATACCATATGTTTGCACATATAGGTGGATTAGGAGGAAGTTAATGGAGGACCACGTGGGAGAAGAAGGGGAAAAATAGTTGGGGAGAGGGAGGAAGACAAGCCATGAGAGACTCTTGAATGCTGAGAACAAGCTGAGGGCTGATGGAAATGAGGGAGAGGGGAAGCAGGTGATGGGTGTGGGGGAGGGCACTTGTTGGGATGAGTGCTGGGTGTTATACGTAAACCAACTTGACAATAAACTATTTAAGAAAAAAAAGTATATTAATATCTCAAGATCACCCACCTATTAAGTGGCCAAGCCATGGTTTAAACTCCTGTCTGCCCAAGCACCAAAGAATTCTGCTACAGTACTTTTCAATTTGAGTAGCAAGTTCCTGCCATGATAGAAAACAATGGGAGGAGCTTAATGCATCTTAAAGCATCTTCTAAGAGGAAAATAAAGCTCAGTATTCCTCTTAACCCATTTACTTGATATAGCAGAGTGGACAGTGCCAAAGAAGTATATATTTCTTTACCCTTTTCCAGAGTGACTTTCCACAGTAGTTTACTTGACCTGATAAACAGTGAAGTCAAAATGAATACTCTTTGTATTCTAAAAAGCCCACTACCCCCTCCATCATTTTAGGCTCCTTTTTGAGCTCTGCTGATTCTAACTGTCATCTCTTCCAGTGCTGAGAAGTTTATTAATTGCTTTTGTCTTGTTTGACACCATGAAGCAAAGACAAAAAAGAAAGGACAACTAAGGATAAAGACATTCTTTTGAGCAGCCATTCATTGCTCTAACACATCTGGCTAATAGATAGGGTGTGAAATTGTTCAAGAAATACCACCACTGGTAGTTTTGTTAATGTTTTCATACCCAACTTGGTCTAAAGCCTGGAACAAAGAATGCAGAGTCTTATATGTGGGGAGAATCATGATGATGATGATGATGATGATGATGATGATGATGATGATAAATGTTAGCAATAATATGTCTACTGTGTACCAGGCACTGTTCTATGCACAGCAGCCTATAGGAACCTAAGTGAGAGGTATTATTCCCATGTTTGATGGCATAGGAAAAAGTTCACAGGTCACACAGCTGATTAAGTGATGCTGCCAGAACTGGCATCTGGATCTGGCTGACACAGGATCAACCTTTGATTTTGTAGTATATAGGCGAGCACCTAAGTGATATGACTTAAAGAGCTCTGGGATGGTCCTTCTGGCAGGGATTCCTTCTCATTGACCAACATCCACCCTCCCTCTTTCCATGGTAGTGGAAACATTAATTTTCAGCTGACTATATTTCCCAGCCTCTTTTGAAACTATGTGTGGTCATTTGCTTAAATTCTAGACAATGGAATATAAGTTAAAGTGTCACAAGACAGCTTCTGGGATACTTCCTAAAAAGACAACCAGCACGTATGCTTTGCTTTTTAAAAATATTCTTGCTGGGGGGTGCCTGGGTGGCTTAGTTGGTTGGGCATCCGACTTTCGCTTGGGTCATGATCTCGCGGTTTGTGGGTTCGAGCCCCGTGTCGGGCTCTGTGCTGGCTGCCAGCTCAGAACCTGGAGCCTGTTTCAGTCTGTGACTCCCTCTCTCTCTGACCCTCCCCTGCTCACGCTGTCTCTCTCTCTCTCTCTCCTAGAAATAAATAAAACATTAAAAAAATATTCTTGCTGGAAGGAATGTTCTAAGATGCTCCATCAGCTATCTTGGGTCATGTAGATGAGGACCATAGTGTAAACATAGTGACACAGAAAACTGGAAGTAGCCTGGATACCTGAGCTACTCTGTTCAGCTGATAGTTCAGCAGCCCTGAACTATGTATCTTGGGATTTCTATGTGAGAGAGAAACAAATTTCCATGTTGGTTAAGCCAATGTAATCCTGAAACTCTGTTACTTGCACAGAACCTTAATGATAATCACTTCTTGAAAGAGCAAAGTTTATTGAAGGTCACTGGCTTGTTATTGGTGCCTCAAATGACCCTATTATGGCTTTGTCTCATTGGATTAGGAGATATTTATACAGAGCTTCTGGGAAGGAAGGTAACAGATCACTCAGGGTTTATGAATGGAATAGGAGGAGGCATAAAATAGGCAAGCTTGAGATTCTTATAATTCTGTGGCAGGCCTTGCTAAGTCAGGGGTCAGAATGAAAGGGAAAGAGCACAGTTAGAGCTTCCCTTGCTCTTGACTATATGGAAGAGGCCCAATTTATATTTTATCTACTTAACAGTTTAGTTCAGGACTGTTCTTTTCTAGGAAATTCACCCAAATCTGTGATTACACAGAGCAAAAGTTCAGGTTACATCAGTATTGGATTAACAGTGATGATGACGCCTTTGTATCAGCAATACTAGACTGAAACAGGAGAGTGAGGGTCAGACAAATAAAGCATTCTCCTAATGCTGCCTTAACTTCACAGGGGAAGTGGGAAGCCCCCTCTATGAGCAGTTGTACATTGATTTATTAATTCGTAAATTTATTCAACAAACTTATACATTGTCTACTATGTGTTCGACATAATTTCTATGAACTATATAGTAAGAGAATGTTAAGGAAATTTAAACCTATGGTGACAAAATAGTTTCTAATGTAGACACTCTTCCTGTAGAACAAAGATAGAATTCAATTTAAAAATAAGTCACATTAAAAAGCGAACAAAACTTTTTGTTACCTACCATTTTTAAGATGCACTATCTTAAGTGTTGTAGAGTATGCACAAATAGTTGGGTAAGGAAAAGCCCCAGCTTTCAAGTAGTTTATGACCCAGCAGGGGATGGGATAACCCATAAATAACTATAATACAGAGCAGAATTAGGCTAAGTGCTTTAGCAGGTACAAGGTATAAGGAACGTTCAGAGAAAGAGCCCTGCTGATCCACTGAGGGGTGACCTCCATCCGTAAGAGAAGACCATCTCATGGAATGGTATAACACCTCATTGCTATGATTTTCTGTTTGCAGAAGAGGGAGGATTTCAGCAGAGTCCTTTTGTCAGGATTGAAGAAGAGATTGTTTTCTGAGCAGAGGGATGTTATGAGTTTGAAGGTTTTTTGCAACCCTATAATTCTATAGTCCCTCTGTCTTCATTCTTGACAGAAACTCTTACCCTCTGGACTATCAAGGGTTCTAAGTCTTGACATATTTCTAAGTCCTGCCACTATGATAGAAGTGAAGCACAAACATGGGTGGGCATGGAGGCCTCTGAGGGATTACACCTCATGGGTTCTCCTTTACCTCTGCAGTAGATGTAGGGTAGACAGAGGGGAATAATAGAGAAAAAGGAAGTGCTCAACCACATTAAATGTGAAGTTACAAGATGAAGACTTAAAAAAGCATTTAGTAAAGTGATAAGCTGTTCTGAACTGAGAAAATCCATCCAGAGTATATCTGTTTTACAAGTGTGGATTTTCACATAGTAGATTCTATAAAGAGGAAGCACTCTTTTCCAGGGCTTTTATATTATTCCCTATCACTCTTTCCCTCACTAAATTTCATGCTTTTTTGCCCAATTCACTCATTTGCTGATTAAAGCTAAAAATCTCCTTACTTTTATACAATTCTCATAGAAATTGCTCCATTACAGAGTAAGAGAGCTACACAAAGAGCTGAGTGAACTATTTTGGCTGTGACAGGAACTGTATTTGCCTTTTGGCACTGCTTTCTGACTTTCTTTGTGAAGTGTCTCTTGCTCTGATGGCCCCAGCAGCTTTCTGCGTGAACAGAAACATAGACACCAGGCAATGCTCCACTTGGAGACAAATGGACTCCCAATAGCTCTAGGACTAAATTAGACCTGATAAAACACTGCTTTTCTAGAATTCTCAATCTTTGTGCACCCCCCATTTAAAGGCCAGGGTTTTTAACCATCTCATTTAGAGATTATGATTTTTCCTCTGTGTTGGCAAATACAGATAAAGGACACACTGGCTCTTCTTTCAAATTCATTTGGTGCACTTAAACAAGTTCTCTGCTATCTTTGATTTTATTTTCTCAAGATCTACAAGCTATTTATAAGTATTCTATCCTTCTATCTATGCATCTGGTTTTGATTCATTCTTTCCATTCTATTAAGACTCGAGTGACACCTTGGGTGGGTTTTCAGAAGAGTCTTGGATCATTTCTCCTAAACTTCTGTTAATTACAAGATTTGAGATCTAGGAATACAGAATCTCAGAGGTTCAACCTTGAATGAAGTTTCATATGATCTTGTTATTGCAGGCTAATCTGTGATAGTGTCAGAAGAGAACAAGGAAGAGGATTTTGGAAAACCAGAATGGCTACTGGTGAGAAAAATAGCTATGTCAAATATGCATTCTAATGCCATATTAAGTGAGTCAGTTTCATATCTAATTTGATATGATTTGATTAATGATTCTCCACTTTAGGTCTGGCTTGTCTATTCCTAGAATTCTTCTAGGTAAACCAATTGGCTCCTTGATTGGGATTGAGCTCATCAATGAAGTTGTATCAAAATCTGCAACTTCTGTAGATTTGATCAAGGACCAGAGACCATTGCTGTCCCTTGCACAGAGCACTTTGATATTTCCTGAACCCAGTGTTTCTTACCATTCTCTACTTTGTTCACACAGAGTGGGTAAAAAAATTCCAGGAAGCTGGAGCTTCTAGAAGTTTGAGATCAAGATACCAAGACACAGGCCCATGGACATTTTATGGTTTCCTTTTCTTAACACCTCAGGAACTGTGGGCCTTCCCAGGACAAGAGACTCCAGTGTACCTGGAATATCCCAATATTTGTAGAAAAACAGATGGGAACAATGAGTCTGACTCCTGATGGAAGCAACTAGTCACACAATTTAAACTGCCTCTTTTGATTGTTCAGGATAAGAGAGAAACGACGACCCAGAGCCCAAACTGAAGCTAACAGTGAGGCTTCCTTGCCACAGTGAATCTAAACCAGTGCCTATAACAGTGGGTGTGCAACAGTGCCTGCTATAGAATACAACAATAAGAAGAAAAGGTAAGAAGAAGATGGGAGATTTAAAAATTTTCCAACAATTGGGAAGAAAAGAATGCTTGGGGAATGTACTGTATAGTTCTCCTCTTAGACAACGGCAGGGTATGAGGGCCTCACCACTCCTTGTTTACCCTTAACACTGGCCACTTGTACCTTTCTGGCTAAACTCTAAGCACTTAAGGTAATAACCCTGTCAGTTTGGTTCTGCACTAAATCCCCAACACCTGCCACAGAGCCTGGCATATAATAGATGCACAGTAAATAACTGTGCACTCATCCATCACATTTCAGCATTCAACTTTGCAGATCTATAATGCTCAATCTGTGTAGTGTTGGTTTTGACAATTAGATAATTGTAGGTAATTCCATATGCTTATCTGACATCCTTTCAAAGGCATCACACTTTGCTTACTTGTTATTACTGACTCCCTGAGCTTGGAGGTAATGAACGACAAACATTTAAAGGATACTTTTTTAAAAAGATAAGACATTCTCTTCCTATTGGATAACCTTACCTATGGAAGAAAGAAATCTTCCATGCCAGAAAAGAGCTGGGTGAAAGAGGGAGAGCTTGGGCTGGAATCTGCCCGAGCAACCTGGCCCTCAGTGACATCTAAGCAGCAAAGCAATTTGAGGACATGGGCTGTAAAAGGAAAACAGCACCTGCCTTGCTGAGCAGTCTAGTCTGGAAATTGCTGGGTTAGCAACACGTTGCACCCTGTGAAAACTTGTGACTTCAATGTGAAAAGGAGAGGTTTTAATTAAAATGGATGTTTTTAAGTCTCCCACAGGGATTTGGGATTTGGGGATTGAGAAGCTGAGAACTTTATTAGGATAAAGGGAACCTTCTCAGAAATTCTGGAACCCCACAGTCCTTGGTGAGATACTTCATCCACTTGTGGCCATGTTTTAGCCTTTAAAAGCACTGTTGGAGTTAGCATTCTTTTGCAGCCAAACAGGGCCAAACCTGGAATGGTATTTTTGATCTGTGGCCTGGGATCATCCACATTTTGCTTTTCCAAATCACTTTTGATGGGCTGTAGGATTTCAGGAGTGGAAGAGCTTGCTGTAGGGCTCAGGATTTCTTAGTTTTGTTGTTGTTTTGAATTTGGAAAGATGATCTTAATGAGGTATGTGGGATTAGGGGACATATCTCCAGGCTTCATCCAGTAGACTGTGATATTCAATTCAATTCAGGATATGTTAGTTGAGCAGTTTCTACACGTAAAGCACTATCTCAGGGTCTAAGAATATAAAGGGAAATATGATGACAATTCTGACCTGAAGAAGTTTGTAAATGAGCACATACTTCACTATAATATAAGTAAGATAAGAAAAATTACCGTAGATACAAATAAAGAGGAACCTCAAGTAGGGAAAGACAAATTCTTACTGATGGAATGGAAGAAGTCTCACTAAGGAAGGAATGTATGAACTTGCCCTTAGAGGTTACCAAGTATTTTCATAGCTAGGGAAGAGGGAATGGAAGAAAAGACAAAGAATAAAGTCATGCTATGAGCAGTATGCTTAAAGGCTACCAGGTACAATGGATACTGGGGTCAGCTGCCTGACTTAAAACCATGGTCTTGCACCATTTAGAAGCTATGTGCTTTTATATACATTATATATTTCTCTGTGTCTCACTTTATTTTTTTTATTTTTATTTTTTTTATTTTTTTTTACAAATAGTTTATTGTCAAATTAGTTTCCACACAACACTCAGTGCTCATCCCCACAAGTGTCCTCCTCCATGCCCATCCCCCCTCCCCCCCACATCCATCAGTCCTCAGTTTTTGTCAGCATTCAAGAGTCTCTCATGGTTTGCCTCTCTCCCTTTCCCCCACCATTTCCCTCCTTCTTCTCCCCCACAGTCCTCTGTTAAGTTCCTCCTAATCCTCCTATACGTGCAAACATATGATATTTGTCCTTCTCTGCCTGACTTATTTCGCTCAGCATAACACCCTCAAGGTCCATCCATGTTGCTTCTCTGTGTCTCACTTTAAAGTGAGGATACTGATAGTACATACTTTACAGCTTTCATATCAGTGCTTAGAACAGTACCATGCATATAATAAATGCTGAGAAAGTGCTAGTTATTATTCTTCAATACAAATGTTTCTCTAGCCTATCTCTTTTGAGATTATTTTGCACTACTCTCCACTAGCATACTACCACAACAATTGGCTGGATGGTTTATGCACCTGCAAACATGCCCTATATTTTGTCATTCATATGCTTTTCCATTAAGTTGTTTTCTCTGCCCAGAATTTCTCCATCTATCAAAACCCTATATATGCAAAGCCTAGCTTAAACACCAGAAGTGACTTCCAAACAAATGTGAATATACTTATTTCACTTCACAGACATTGTGGCAAGTTTTTGGAAGCTCCTTTTCTGAAACTTCTCATTAACCAAGGCTACTACTGACATTCTGGAGTGATTCATGAGGTCGGGAGAATGTCAGGGTTTTCCTAGTGGGGAGTGCATGTACCAGGGGGAAGAGCAGATTCAACTCTGCTCTTCCTAGATTTCCCTGAAAGATGATAGCACCACAGAAGGAACAAGATAAAGCTGGTCACTTGAATGTGGTAATGTTTCACTTAACTCAGTCTGAAGGCCATTGCCACCTTTGTGAATAAGACAAGACTCAGAACTCTTCATAAAGCTCCCAAGAATATTCTGGACCAACCAGCCTATTTAAGAATGGAGAAGGGTCTTATCTCCTCAATTTTGAAAATTATTTCACAGATTGAGCTAGAGGAGTGATTCAAGGGGATGAGGGTAGATTTCCCCATCAAAGAGTCAACAGAGCCAGTGGCCTGCATTGGAGGTAGAGTCAGGCTGTTGGACAGAATCCCAAACACTTGATTGGTAATGCAAGACCAAGTGGAAAGAAGACTTTCCTATTTTCTGTTTACCTGTCAGTCTGGGAACAAATGGAGAAACTCGGTGTCATGTTTCCGCATCCTACTGTGTCCGAGCCCACCATAATGCAGTGCTCAGCAGAGAAGTTCAGGACTGAACACACAAGACCTAAAGCTTCTTTCCCATTCAGCACTCTCATGCCTGAAGATTCTTGGCTGAGAGTGTGGGGGAAGGGAATGAAAAGAAGGGAGGACATGGCCTGAGCCACCCACTATGCCATTCCTGGGTTTTGATTAAAGAAGAAAATATTGGCTCTGACATTCTCCATTTGCAAGATCCAAATGTATTTTGACTTTTTAGAAGAACCAAGGGCTCAGGTTTCATAGGAATAATCCTGCTCAGAACTTCTGACTCAAAACCCAAAGCAGCTCGACTTCTCAGTAGTTGAATGCGCAGCAAGTGCAGTTAGTAAAGTGACATTGCAATGGCTGTGAGTTGCACAACAGCATGATGTCAGCCTTCTGATGAGAGCTGGGCTGTTGAGCAATGCCACTTGGAAGAGAGAGGTCACACACAGAAACCTGTCCAACAGTTCTAAGAATTTTATATCTTTAAAAATATTCAATATATTTCTTTATGTGTTGGGGCCCAGCCCTTCCAAATCCCTGATCAGTGTTTTTCCAGAAATCTCCTGTGAATCTTGGGTCAGGCAGTGAATTTCCAGTTGCCAAGCTTAAGTTCATTTTAAAATATCCTGCATTGAAACCAGAATAGGGCATTTAAAATGGGGACAGTTTTCTCAGAAAGGTGCCTGCTCACTGCATCTGCCCTGTCCTCCAAGTTACCCCACCTATAGCCTCTTTCTTAATGCTGAGTCTGGGGTAGCTGAGATCAAGATTCTCCATGAAACAAGGTAGGTTAGACTCAGGTAGGATTTTTCATTCCCTCATCCTAGTGGGCAGGAGACATACATTCCATTGTATTCCATCATGCCTGGTACAGCAGCACCCTTCTGCTCCATCTGCAAACCTTCGTCCCAGGATGAACCTAGCAGACGGCTTGGATGGGAAGCTGCCACTTTTCTCCCTGTCCCTGGGAAGAGATGAGTCATGGACATGAGCAGAGGAGAAGGAGTTGGCTAACCAGATCTAAAGAGTTGGGATTTCTCTGGATATTGCTCCTTCTAGAATGGAAGAAAAATGGCTGCATGTCTGACAAGTGCTCAGTAGTAACAGCCTATGGGATATGGCCCCTCTTCTACAGCTCTTTTTTACTCTGGTCCCTTCGGTCATTGTGCTAATATTTGTTTGCTAAGGACCCACATTTTGGTAAAGAATCTCCTTCATGAAAAGGCAAACATTTGTAATAGGGCATGATGACCATCTTGGGAGTCTCTGAGGAGAGTTTTACCTCTTGAATTTCTAACACTGATATTCAATTTATTTAATTTTTCAATTTCAAAAGTGGTGTGTATGTGTGTGTGTGTGTGTGTGTGTGTGTGTGTGTGTGTGTGTGTTCTAATCTAGAAGGTAAGGGGAGATACTGAGGAGGTGATGAAGTATGAATAAATGTACTTCAAAGACTAAAATCTGGATTCTAAACACAAATGTCTTCATTTAGGGAAAGTCAGAGAAAATAACTCAGGGAGGAAAAGGTATCAAATCTAATTGTTAGCATGTAATAATATTTTGTCAGAGTTTTTCCCTCATTTCTGTTCAACTACAGACTTTCAGCTAGAACTAATCTTCTAATCAAAAGGGAACAAATCTATTTATAATTGACATAAATGATAGTCCTATTTATAGTTCTCTTTGGTGTTCCATGTTTCTCTGTGGGAGATTTTCCCTGAAACAAAAGCCTACTTTTTCAAGCAACTGTGTTCCAGGGACAGCCTTGATCATTTCTGTTGCCCGAGAGATATATTTAATTAACCTCTTATCCCTACTCATGGGATAGTGGAATATAGGAAGCACTGACCAATAATACAGCTACTCCTACTTTGCCCTTGCAGTTCCAACAAAAAAGCGTACACAACCCAAAAAGGGATAGCTGTCCTCAGCCACTAGAGGAAGATGCCTGAATGTCATCTTGGCTAACCCAATTGTAATTTTAGAATGTACACTGGCCTAGCACTCTGTCGATTCAAACAACACCTCATTCAGAGTATCTCTAGAAACCTGTAGCTGGCCTTGATTCCCTGAAAATTTTATGATGCCTCCATGGGTATTATCTCACCTGAAACTCACAAAAACCCCTTTCTGGAGGCAGAACAGAGCTGATTGTAAATGTTTTATAAACGAGAGAATTACCCAATGGCACCCAGCTTATAACTAGCAAAGCCAAGTCTCCTCAGGTGTTCAAGTCTCCTTATCTCATAATCAGAGCCTCTTTTGATACCTAACATTGATCTTTCAGTAAAAATCAAACAAGCAAACAAATAAACAAATATTATTCAAATTTACCCAGACATTCACAGTTGGATTTTTGTTTAATTTGGAAAAATATCTGTTTTGAGGAATCATTGTGCTGAAAGAGAAGGAGTCAATGATGCCCATGTTCTGTGTCAGATCCTGTCTGGACTGGAAGATAGAGAGAATCAGATAGGAGAGGAGCCTCATGACTCCAGGTAAGATTTGGATATATCACTGAACTTGAATTGGAAAGACTTGTCTGGCAACTTCACAAAGGGAGGGAGTTTTTCATGAACTTTCCATCAACTCAAAGTCAAAGCAGCTTTTTCACCCAGTATCTCTTGCCTCTCTCAAGCAACAGAGCACATCCATACCTCTACCTAGTTAAGGATCCAGGCAGACTGAAGGTACATGAAAGTGACAAATTCCACCTTCCTTTTAAACAACAATGGAAAACTTCACAAGACTGTATGTAGAGAGAGGTGGATGAAAATTCTCAGTGTTCATTTAGAAATCTGGTAAGCATGTTTGACATCTTCCATGTCTGGCAAGAATAAAAAAATGAGTGCCACTTAAAAAATTTTATTATTTATGCTGTCAGTTTACTTTGATGATAATTCCTTACATGGGTAAGGATTACATTCTTAACCATATTGAAGGTAACTTAAGGCAGGCTTTTATGTCATACCTTGAGAACATGGTTAGTTGTCTCTACTTGCATTCTTGTTTTAGCTTTCTCTTGATTTCTAGCACTATCCTAGTGCATATTGGTCCATAAAATATTACTGAATTGAATTATATTTTAGAAGAGTGACTTTCTTCCTTTTAGTTCATATTTTACAGCTGGTCATTCTGATTCAAAATCCATTAAGTTGGATCCATTTCTGGAGCCACTGAATTCTGACTCCATAACCTTGCAACTTGTTGATGGCCTTTCTGCCAGGGCAAACAGGAATGAGAGTGCCTTTCTGGGCACTTAGTAGCTCTGGAAATGAACACTTTTGAATGCAGTGTGCAGAGTTCTTTCCATTTCATTTTTTTTCTGGGGTATTTGTGCTCTACCTGGCACTAGCTCAGCTGACTGTTTCAGCTGGGCCCCCAGGAATGGACTTAGTCCTATAATTCTGACAAAGTTGAGCATGCTAAAGGGTTTGCTGACGCTCCTTGTGAGACATGCAATAGGGATTTAATTTGAAGATCACAGCCAGCTTCCAACAGAAAGGATCATGTTCTGTTTACCTAAATTCCCTCAGTAGTTTCCTTTAGATACAGCATTTCTCACTCTCTACTTGAAAATGCTTAAAAGTCCATGGGGGCCTTCCGACTCAGCCGTGTCTGCCTTTCAAATGAGTTACTACCTTCTTATGGGCATATAAGTAATCTAGGCCTAGAAGGCCAAAGAAAAATGGATAGCTTAATTAATTCCAGGCAGACATTGCCTGTGTTGTGTACAAGGGAGTATGTGGGATTTTACAGAAGATTAGTAAAACAACCCTCACCTTCAAGGAACTTATAGCCAACCAGATGGTATAAAGCATGAACACTCACCAAAAAACACAATATAGAATAGATTATAAGAGTTGTAAGAGTAATATTATTGTTATTCAGAGGAAAGAGAGTAGACATTTGGTAGATTTTTCAGAGGAGGTGACATTTGAAAAAACAGGAGGAAAGTCCAGGAAAATAATATATATAGTAGGAAATCATCTAGATTAGATGTCAGAATATGTAGGGAGCATTTGTAAACTAAAATGCCTATAAGAGCCAAGAAAATCATGTAAAAGAGTGAGTGGGCCACAGTAATGCAATAGAGAATGGTGAAGATTTTGGTGCCAATGTAGAAGTAAGAGTCATTACTATTGACAGATAATTCAAAGTTTTGTAAAAACACTGAATTTGCCAAACAAAATACTCCTGAAGATTGGATACAATTTACGGACTGCAAATTTGTGAGCTATGCTGTAGGGAAATGTTAGGAAATACAGTCAAAAAGTTAGATAGAGGTCTTATATAAGATGCCTTACTGTCAAGTTGGGGAATTTGGATTGAATTTACTTAGCCATGGATGGTCACTGAAATTGTTTAGAAAAGGGATAAAGTGATTAAAACTGTGCTTTAGAAAGATTAATTTCATGGGTGGGATGGCTGGTGTCAAGCAATATTGGACACAGAATGATCATTGAGGATGCTGTTGCAATAGTTTTGGTGAGTGATGAGGAGGACCTAAATAGTGATGGGAATGGAAGGAAGGACACATGTGTAATCTTCCAGTGAATTGGTAACAGCTGTTCTGGATCTTGGTGCAAAACAAACTACAATGCTACAACTCACTTTGTCTAAAGAGTTGGGTCTGATGGTCTCCATTGTCCTAAACACTTGGAGTGATTGCGTAACTCATCCATTGCATTGGCTGGGAACCTGGTCTTCCCTGCTTTACAAGGTCACTGGCCAAAAACGCCACTTATTCTTGAAGAAATATCCCTCTGTTGATCTCTAAATTATTGAATGTTGAAGTTTTCAGATTTGGGTTCTTCCTGCACCAGGAGGACTTAATTGTCTTTTAAATTTTACCTGAACTATATCCTTGCTATGTTTGAGGAGAAGTATGGAATGCCTTAAATAAAAATTTTGTGACTTATTCATATGAACCAGAAGTGGCTGGCCTAATTTATTGGTGATAGTAGTACAAAGGCAATAAATGAATGTTGTGTTGAATAAAAGAGAAGGGTCTATGGTTAAGAGATCTTGCATATCTGGGGTAGGGATGGCAGGAGCCCATGTATGCTGAGACCAAGTTGGTATATACATGAATAAAGGCACTGTGGTAAGCTGGAGGAATACATATCCCACCTAAAAAGCTCTAGCCAATATCTGCTACTCAGGAATGCTGGCCAGCAATGCTAGATCACCTAACTTTTCAGGAGAAATTTTACTTTGTTTTTATTTAAAATCTCTTTGTGTCTATAATTCCAAAACTTAAAAAGTATATTGACTAGAGCAAACAAAACATTTGCAAGCTAGATTAAGGTGGGGTTGGAATAGGGTACCATTTTGTGACATCTGCTCTAAAGTAACTCCATGAGGGTAGTGGGTATGCTTTACATTCCTTTCAATCATTAGTGTTTTGCTAACCAGAAGGCACTCAATGAATGGTGTAGACTGGAATAATATAGGGGAGAAAGATTTCTATCTGACCCAAACTTGGGGTTTAAGATTGATATTCATGCACAAATGTGAAACTTTTTTCAAGGCATAGTTTCATTCTACCTTGGGTATTGCTTAACACAGAGCAGGTACCCAGTTGATGCTATAATTAAATTGGTTAGTGCATAATTTTGCTTCCATATATTTTACTGAAGCTCTGAATAAAAGTAATGAAAGAAGAATTCTAATAAAGAAACAGTAAGAGCTCTATATCCAGTTGGATTTCTTAAAGGATTTTAGAGATTTTCATGAAACAACAGTAAATGTTAGTTTTGGAAAAGGTCATAGTATCTTGTCAACATTCTTTCAATGGGTAAAGTGCCAAGAAGTAAGGGACATTGCATTAAAATGCTGTGGATTAAGTCTGAATAAATTAAATACATAATTGTGAGCTAAGTCCAATACTACCAATCCTAGAATCGAATACGATCAAGAGGTGACAGTTATTTAAAGTTTAAGGAAAATGTATATGAAAAAATATGAAAACTGTGTCTATGACTTATTTTTTCCACCTGAAAGACTGAAAAGAGATCTCAGTGATCCCATGTCAGTAGTGGAATGTCATGGTTCATCTTAATATTGTTCCAATAGAAACAGGTTTTGAGACTCATGGGACTATTCACCAATTTACTAAGTTATTTAGTGGTAAACCTATAAGTAAATCCAAGATTCCCTAACTCCCTAATTCAAAGCTCTCTCCCTTTTTCCTAGTGTCATTCAAGGAAACTAAGTTATAAACTGGTCCTCTATCACTTTTACCTGCCCTGCTGTGGGATAATATCTTTCTGAAGAAGCATGTCCTTTAGATATCTAGACCTTCATTAAGGTTTAGGCTGGGGAGCTTGTCGTGTTCCAGAATGGATCTAGTGAAGGCTTTCAACTGGAGAGCCAAATGCCTCTTTGAAAAGCAGTTTTAAAGTTTACCCTTCCTCTTCCAATAGGAGATAGAAACTCACTTTTCTTAGCACAAAACCATTTCTTTTAAATCTCAATAGCAAATCTAATGGAACTAATCAACCCAGAGTCATAAGAAATAATATTAGAACCTGGCTGAGCATGACAAAGGAAGCAATTTGATATGAGTAAAACACACATTTGTCCACTCAATGCAATTAGAAATATTTTTTTTTAAGGACTCTTGCTTGGCTGTTCTTGTAAAATGTAACTATTGAAAAAGAAGCTGGCAAGATCTTAAGGACTGGATCTCAGTTCCTGGCCCCAGTGATGGGTTTGGAAATTGCAGCCACAGCAATTAGGAGTTCCAATTTCCAGTTCACAGAAGGTCAGGCCTTGGGGTTATCCTTGGAGCAGTTCTATACTTCCTCTGAGGAAAGGCTCCACTGACCTTAGGAATCAGGGACTTGATACCGTTGAATCAGCATATATATTGTTAATGATCACAAGCATGTTTGGCCCCAACAAAATTTTTTGAAACTTTAGCAGAGGTTCAGCCCTGGTTTGTGTTCTCTTTCTTAAGAAATGAGTCACCAATCAACATGTACCTGTTATTTCCCATGATTCCCTAGACCAGGGCTCCTTAAATCCTAGTGTGCATACAAGTTTTCTGGGTATCTGATTAAAAATGCAGATTTTGTTTTAATTAGTCTCGAGTAAGGCCCCTGATTCTGCATTTCAAACAAGCTATCCGATTGCTTTGAGTAGCAAGGCTCTGTATCTGCCTTCATACACTAAACTATATTTTTACTATGTGACAAGTATGCCTCTTAGAACATTTGTTAGTCAAAACAAATTTTCCTGTCATAAACAAGAGACTACTTGCCACAAATCACTTTCCACGGTCTTCAATAACATCTGGTTTCTTCCAGGAGAAGAAACCATTCTTTATTATTGCTATTGTGTTTCTTTTGGGAGGTGGGGTTTGAAATAATTTATATTGATAGAAACCAGTTACCTGCTGAATGACTTTAAGACAGTAAGTGATCAGTGCCTACTTCAGAAACATCCAGAAGACCTTCTGTGTCTTTAACTTATGCAGGCTAGTGTTTCCATGCAATGTTACTGAATCCTTGTCTGGCTTTTCTGGTAAGGGAGATTTCCACAACTGCATGCAAAGCACTAGTAATCTACAGAATGCCAGCCAGATTTGTGGCACTAATACCTCTTATAAGCCTTACAATTCAAATGATTCAAGGCCCATAGACTATCTTAAGGTAATCCTGAAATGATGCTTATTGTGTGAGTATGTCACTGATCTCAGAATCTGTCCCCAAATATCTATTCCATAGTGGGAGGCAAGAATCAGCAGAAAAGAAGGAATCTTTGGAAAGCCAAAAACATCTCTACACCAAATTGAGAGAGTGGAATTATAAGGTGAATGCAATTAACTGGCAGTCATGTCTATGCCGAAAACATAATTATCCCTTTAATAAGGAACATTTGCCGTGCTTGACAAACTCGCAGTGAAACGGTTGGATCCATAGGAAGGAACATGCTGAAAATGGTTTCAATATGATCCTGTTTTTTCACTCAATAACCATTGATTGAGGGTGTCCAGCCAAAAACAATGAGAAAATGAGCCAACAATAGTCTTACCCTTTGACCATATTAGATATAGTTGCAGCTGAAATTTGTTATATGTTTCAGTAATAACAAAACATCCATATGGAACAAATATTTGGCAGTATGGCAGCTGATGAAACCAGGAAAAATTAGACAAATTATCAATCACTTGCTCCCAAATTACCCCCAAAAGAAATTAGATCCATTTTCAGTAGCTTTGCTTTCAAATTTCTTCATTCCATGAGTCACCACTACCTTCTGCCAAACTAAATATGTCTATGAACGGCTGGAAACTTTAATGGAAAGAAACATAAAACTCAAAATACGTAGGAAAATTTAAGCTTCTTCATGGAAGACCTTCATGGAAGACTAGCAAGTCAGGAATGTGGATACAGAAATAATGTATTGACAATACCTTTTGTTTTGGGTTGCTTCTGAGTTAACAAGCAATACAAAATGCATAAACTAAGCAACCAACCAACATGACTTGAAATTAAAAGTATCTCTAAAAAGAAATTAGCTCTTTACTTTTTTTCTTTTAGGCCTCCAATTCATCAGACTATGTCTATGAAGATCCATAGTCCTATGATCAGGTTGATCAGATTTGAGATAAAGAGACTTGACGATGTTATCCAAAGGGTGGTAGAAGTTGGAAAAAAATGTTTCTGACTGGTTAAGGGCTCAGATTTTCAAATACCATTCTAATGGGTTACACCAGAAGAATGACATAGCAGTTCTGGGTTGTTAGTGCTACATTCTTGTGAGTTTATCAAGGTTAAGTTCAAAGCATCTTTCTGTGCAAAAAGTCCCTAGACTGAGCAAGGTGACTGAACTGCAGTCCCAGCCTTCCTACCAGTGTCCTTTGTGACTTGACACATATTATGTTTTTTTCTGGACCTCATTTCATCTGGGAAGTGAGTGCACTGGATCACATTGCTCTCTATGGTTCTTTCTAGCTCTCTAATTCTTCAGTTATACTTTGGCAAATAAAAACTACTTGTAGTGTTCTCTGAGGGTTGGTGCTCCAACTCTTATACCCACCTTAGGGGCTTCTTTTCCAAGGATTTGTCATTTGTTACATGCCTGCCCTTGGATGCCATTGTTCCTTTTAGTGTGGATATCTCAGATGAAATAGAGAGGAATTAAATGGAGGTTCTGTTTTCAAAGCCATTTCCACATGTAGAATCTCTTTGTGAAGGCTCCTATGGTAGACCTTGAAAACTCTGTTGACTAGAATTAGCTCACTGTTGAGCAAGGAGAAATTTTTACTAGGGCAATAGTGAATGGATCCTAAGAGATGATACATCAAATAGACTTTTTTATTCTATATCTTAAATCTCAGAACCCTAATGGTGGTAGTAGCAAATGGAAAGTCATGGGGGTATATTCTGAGGACTGGAAGAAAGACATAGTTGTTGGAAAGACTTTTAACATCAAGTCAAGGAGTTTTATTAAGTGCCTAACATTGGATGGTGTGGAAGACAGGAAAAAAAGGAAAACTTTGTTTTTCTGAAAGAGCTCAAAACAGAATGAAAATTCACAACAGTAGTAACCAGTACTTGATTGTGAGGTCCAAAAGTGTCTTTGCTAAGTCCAATATTGTATATATGAGAGCTGTTGGATTTGAAGCCTCTGGGATAGAAGAAACACATGCCAGTTGGTTACTGGACCATATGGTGCTAAAACTACAATTTTGATTTCATCAAAGCCATGCTCAAACAAAAAAATTCAATTCCCCTAAGTCAAGCTGTGATAAAGAAGCAGTTATGATGGGCAACCTGAGAGTGCAAAGATACTTTTCTGATTAGCGAGTACATTCCCTCTGCTGAACACTGCATTTTGAGGATGAGCAGAAATAACCAATAGCTGACTTGGGAGAATAGAAATCTTTTGCCTACGTGTGATACCGTAGTACCTACATAACCACCTTGAGGAGACAGACTCTTTAAGCAAGCTTAGTGTGGTAAATTGATAAGCTCTGTCTTTTTTCTGCTCCCTGCAATGAGGACATAAAGGTAATACTGGGTTTGCATTCTGAAAATCCAATAATTAACTCTTGGGTGGTCTAAATGCAAAGTGATATAGAAGTGAATAGAAGATACCAACATACTTTTCTTTCTAATAATAAGGTAGGGGTGATACAGTGCCAAATTGTCTAGATTGTAATTATTGCAGAATAATTGAACTAATGGGTCAATGTCACTAATAATTGAAGTTGAACCACTAAGCTAATTTGTGGTGGTGATTAGAGAGACATGGCAAAGCACTTAATTCAATCAATTAATAGTAACATATTTGGATGGCCCCTTAGGTTTTCTAAACCCTTCTATAGTTGAACCTCAACAGAACTCTGAGGTATAATATTTTAATTCCCACTTTACTAATGAGGAATGTAAGACCCAAGGATATTAACTAACTGCTCCAAAGGGGAGACATGCTGTTAAGTAGGGGAGCCAAGTGAGGCCCAAATGTGGACCTTCTGATTTCCAGTGTCTTCCCTTTCTGTTTTCTTCTGGGGCTGTTCCTGGGCAATAGAATGCTTCTGATCATATTCAGAAAGGAAAGACACAAGAAAGGAAGAGAAAAATCATGGCAACCATATCTGAAACAGGCTTTTTCAACTGTGGGGCATTAACAGCTTGTTTATTATATGACTATGAAGGGAACAGCCATAAATAGTGAGGTCAAAGATAACTAGCTTATCTAGTTACTTTGGATCCAGGTGGTCATAATCATACCTTAAAGCACAAAGTTTTGCTTTATATCATTTCTGTCTTCCTTTGCTGTGTTACTAAAATAAATGTTCCACAGCAATAAGACAAGAGGGAGCACCTACAAATACCTTCTAGATAGCCTATAGGAAGAGCTTTTTATTTTCAGAGAAAAACTTTTGAAACCACAATGAATAGTCTCATTGTTACTCTGGGCAATGGAACATAGACTTCTGATTAACGAGTGACTGACAATTAATTTCTGTATTAGTTTCACTAATGGCTTTTCTGTCTCTCTAGCTGCTTCACTTCTGGAGACCGTCTAGTCCAGCAGTTCTCTACTAGGGGTGATTCCACACATACCCCCACATCCCTGGAGACATCTGGCATTGTCTGGAGATATCTTTGATTGTCATGACTGGGAGGAAGGATCCTGACATCCAGAAGGTAGGAGCCAAGTATGGTGCTAAACATTCACAATGCGCAGAACAGCCCTCTTCCCCCAACAAAAATTATCTGGCCCAAAATGTCAATAGTGCTGAGGTTGAGAAATTCTCTTCCCAATGGCACAGCTCAGGGAGGTGAGTGGAGAGTATGAGGATGAAGTAGGATTTAAAGACAGGCCACTTGGTCTCACAAAGGAGCTGGGGCTGGGAGCAGCGAGAAAGGAGAAGTAAGGAGGCCAAAATCTACAGTGTCCTCAAGTCAGTTTAATCCAGAATTCTAACTCTTGGTGCTCCTTCCCCCAGTTTCATAGATTATCACGAGTTGGCTGCATGTGGGTTGGCTCAGTGCAGACTTTCTTCATCACTCGCCTCTGATGAAAGACCATTTCACCAGGGTAAATGGCACAGAGGTAGTACCATCTTCCCAGCAATATTCACAGAATTGGGTCTATGACTAACAAAATTTCAAAGTTTAAAAAGACCCCTTCAACAGTCTTTTTAGTACCTCATAAAGACCGCAGATGAAAGAAGAAAGTCTGAAGAGATTCATGAGTATTTACTTGGAAGTCTGCAAAAAAATCAGGTGTAAATTTCTTTTGGCCTAGGGCCGTCAGAGAAATCTCCAGAAAAAAAGCTGATCCAACAACTTGTCAGATTGTTTCAGATTTTCCAGGAGCACAGCTTTGCTAAGTCATTCCAAAGCAGTTCTACCCAAGTTGACATTGGAGAGAGTGACCAAAGAGTCAGAATAATATAATATACAATAATAGTCTAAATTATGACCTTAAGTAGACTTGGAATGCCCCAAGCATCTGAAGGTTTTGTGTAATGTATAAGAAACAGGCAGGGAATTACTTTAGTTTGTGTAAATTTCTACAGCAAGGGAACAAAAGTGTCAAGTTTCAGGTGAGTTTGTTGGAATGAGAGCTATCAAGATCTATTTTCATTTCAGTGAGCTTGATTGGAGGCCCCTCCTGGCCATTTTAATTTACCAGGTAATTTTGATATAGGCGTGGTTCATTGCTGCTAAAGGCCAAACACTGCATTCGAATCAGAAAACAGAATTAACAGTATCTTTTTCTATTTCTGCCACTAATTAGCAGTGTGACCATGGACATGTCACTTCTCTCTGGGTTTAATTCTTTTTTTTTTTTAATGTTTATTCATTTTTTGAGAGAGAGAGACAGAGAGACAGAGACAGAGTGTGAGTGGGGGAGGGGCAGAGAGAGGGGAAGACACAGAATCCGAAGCAAGCTTCAGGCTCTGAGCTCTCACCACAAAGCTCAATGCGGGGCTGGAACTCACACACTGCAAGATCATAACCTGAGCCAAAGTCAGATACTCAACTGACTGAGCCACCCAGGCGCCCCCCTCTGAATTTCATTCTTGATGTCTGGCTATTTTTCAAGGGTTTCCAAACTTGTAGCAGTCTTTAATTTTACTTCCTTTAAGCAATCAGGTAGTTTTAAGAGAGAGATATTAGAGAGATATATCCTTTCCTTAATCAATAATCAGTTTATTGCATGTCTTCCCTGGGGCTTCAGCATGCCTTTCTTTTTTTTTTTTTTTTTTGCATGGAAACCATTCTTCTGTAGTATGCCTGAGCATTAAATGCAAAAGGTTTTAATTTAAAAGACTGTGTGGTCTCTACTGGTTGCACAATGTCTCTTTGTATCCGTACTGCTGCTGATCAAATATTGCAAAGCCATTAATTACCTTAGGACAAATGCAGAGGGCCACGTGCAAAACTTCTGGCCAATTGCATAAAGCAATATGCCAGATATAAAGTAAGCGAAGGGTTTTTCTTGGTATTTAAGGTTCAGTGAAAAAGTAAGAGGGGCAGCTATGCCAAGAATGAAAAGCCAGAGCTTGCCAAGTGCTTCTTTAAGTGGCTTTAGCCAATGTGAGACTAAACAATGCATTAAATAGGCATACAACTTACTACAGTTCAGGAATTGCACGTCAAATAACAGCTCTTTGCTGTTTTAAACATGATCCCACATGTAGATAAAGACAAACAAAATACTGTGTTGTCATCTTCTTAGTCTAACAGCTAATAAGGCCTAAGGATTTGAACTTTCCAGGCAACCAAAAGCAATTCTTTGTGATGTAAGAGCTTGCTGATGTTTCACAGAGAGGTGTAGGAGGGAACTTCGCCAGAGCAGCAGCTCAGTGCAAAAACGATTTTTTGCCACCATGGTTGTCAAAGACGTCTGGCTACATAAAAGAGCGAAGGCTTTGTAGCTCATTATTGAGAACAATGAAAAATCTACTTGAGAGAGATCTTGTGACTGTTTTCAATGTGTCTGATTCTTTATTGTAGGCTGAGAAATGGGAAGGAAGGTTGCTAGAGGGATGGTTGACTCTTAACAGAGGCCCTGGGGAATGCTGGCATGGAACATGATATCTGGATAAGGTATATGGAGGCCCAGGGAATTCGAAGAATACAAAAAGTCTCTTCTGGATCCAAAATGCCTAACCTATCAGCCACTTAAGATATGAGACATCCAAAACCAATAGTCTTAAAACAGCTGGTTGAGGGGAGCCTTGGTGGCTCAGTCAGTTGAGCATCCGACTTCAGGACAGGTCATGATGTCACGGTTCATGGGTTCAAGCCCCACATCGGGCTCTGTGCTGACAGCTAGCTCAGAGCCTGGAGCCTGCTTCAGATGCTGTATTTCCCTCTCTGACTCCCCCCTGCTCACACTGTCTCTCTCTCTCTCTCAGAAATTAAAAAATAATTATAATAAAACTTTAAAAAAAAAAAAAAAAACAGCTGGTTGAGTGATACTTCCACAGGTGGAAACCCAAGGCTGCTCTCATGACTCCTTACATGGTCAAGTTGGAGAAGCCTCTTCCTGCCTGGCACACTATCTGGATTATGGCACCTTGTGACCACCTTTCCTTTACCACATCTCTCTCATAACCCCCAGAGAAAGATTCCTGGTCCAAATAAACAGCCCCTCTTCAATCAGTCTTTGAGAAAAAACAACAGAACTAATAGCTGCAAGAGAGGAGTGAAGTTTGCTGAAAGAGAAGGAAGAAAACTTGAAGTTGGCCAGAAGAGATGCTCCCCCAGATCATACTATGAATCCTGGTGCTCACAGGTGAGCTACAGTGTTCTATCTGAGTGGGGTCCAGTCTCTGACGCCTCTTAACAGCAGTAGCCTCTAATCAAAGATTTTGTTGTGCACCCTGAAGAAATTCTAGTAGTATATCTTAATTTTTCCTAGAAAAGAAACTGTAGAGCTAGCACATGAATGTCTCCCTCATGCTTCCTTTCAAAGAAGTTTTCAGAATTAATTCAGTTACCCAAGGGTTCTGCTCCCTAACTCTCAGAAGAGGACTGGGGTTTTTGGAAGCATTTCCATATGCTGTAACACTTTGGGCCTCTAAACAATGTAAATGGCCAAATGAATATGCTTTTTGGAGACAAGAGACCTTAACTTTGGTTCTGGATCCATCCAGTGAGGTAAGTCACCAAGTCTCAGTGTCTTATGTTTCTCATTTTTCCAGTGAAGCCATAACTCTTATGTTCCAGGGGTAAAACCAAAGTGAGAAAGCTCATGCAACTGGATTTTGAAAAAGTAAATGTACTAGTCAAACACAAGACATTCTTCTTGTTACTGATACTGTTATGTACCAATTACTACTAATAACAGGTATTATCAGCTGCCCCTAAGGAAAGAAAATGAGTGTATAACTTATTGGGCTGTTCAGATTCCTCAATTTTTGCAATAGATGCTGCAACAGATTCCAGAAAAGAATAAATATAATTGCTAATATATGGATTGCTTACTGTGTGGCAGGCAGTATTCTAAGTTAATATGTTCTAATATATTAACTCATTTAATCCCAACACCATTTCTATGAGGTAGGCCCCATTTTACAGATGAGGAAGTTGAGGAATAAAGAGGTTAAGTAACTTGCCCACCAAGTAAGTTAGAATTCAAACTCTGAATTTTTGGCAATAGAGACCATGTTCTTGGTCTCAAATCCTTCACTTTTCTGCTTCTCATAATTCTCCATCAGGAAGATGGTCTCAAAGGATATCAAAATGTCAGAAAAATGTGAATTATTTTCTAATTTTGCACAGAAATATCACTTTTTAAGTGGTCCGTTGGTTGCATAGACTGGTCCTCTTAGGCATACTTAAAGAGTAGTAGCAAGCACTTAGGGTCAATGTAAAAACTCATTGCTTTTCTTTAAGAATATATGTGGCTTATTAGCTTAGTGGTGCTAATGAAGCCAGGGCCATAGGTCAAAACCCATATGTGCCAATTAATTTCAAAGAGAAAAGCTTTTCCACAGCCAGTGACTGTATACTTAACTTTGACCAGCTGTCATACAAATGCATGGCTGGTGGTCCAAGGGGTACCAAAACAAGGAATACAAATGATGTAACTCAAATCCAGCCCCACTCAAAGCAATGCTAATAGTGTGTATCTTTGAACGCTCCAAGCTATACACTTCCTTCTTTAATTGGAAAGACAATATTAATCAGCTGGCAAAAGGTGGTTGGTTAAGGCTTAGAACCCTATAGGTTCCTATTGTCCCCTCAAATGTAATCAAGTGCAACTAAAAACTGACATACTCACTTCTCATATCCAAGAGAGTAAGAAAATGTAAAGATGAGACCTGTCAGCTATTTCTTCCTTGCAAAGAAAAATGGCTATCTACTTTCATGAGGTGTATGCTCCTTTGGCCAGATGACCATCATGTATTTGGTCATGTTTGAGCTTCTATTCCATCCCTGAGGGGTCTAAACCAGCCTAAAACAAAACAAAACAAAACAAAGAAGCTGGCTACTCTTTCTTTAAGTAGATGGAATCTCCTATCTTTGGGGGCAAACAGAAACTCTGTAAGGAAGATAAAGGACACTAAATGTTCTTTGGCCACTACTTAAATCTAAGGTTCTCCTTTCTTGAATAGCACCAAATCCTTGATAATTACAATCTGGACTATGAGTCTGTTAAAGTTAGAATAGGTCATTTACTTTAACAAAATCCTCTTGTTTCATAGAGAAGGACATTTTGACCCAGGAAGTTTAAATGCCTGCCAAAGTCATACAGCTAATGAATGACAGGTCTGGGAGCAGTTCTGAGCACTATATTTCAAATGAAAGAAGCCTGAGCTAATAATAATACCTAGATCTAGGAAGGTTGTTGCAATCAATAACACTGAAGTTCATTGCAAGTTTCACTTAAAGCAGTTTGTTTTAATGCATGAAGAATGCCTTTAGTTTATTCAGACCTGTTCTTAATAACTATGCATTGGAAGTATGTTTTACAAAAGCTATAAATCTGGAATAGCCGAAAGGGTATCCAACTTTTCTTTTCTAATTGATTTACTTCTCCTTTTTCCCAGACTGCCGAGGTAAAGCATATACAGTTTATTTAAGGGACTGTTTATAGACTCTTAAAACTAAAAAGGACCCCAGAAACTTGCTTTCTTTTGGTTGCTCTTAATTGAAACCATCCAAAATGGTTGTCTGTCAATTTTTTAAGTATCTCCAAAGAGAGAAATTCCACAAGCCCCTTTTTAAAGTACATGTTAAAATGGTTAATCACCATGACTGTCAAAAAGTTATATCTATGGCAAGCTTAACTTCTTCTATTTCGGTTGAAGCTCTTTTCCTCTTGCTATGTTTCATGCAAAATGAGGTTATAACAAGCCCTCCTCTATGAGGGCTCCATCAATCTGGTGAGATAATAGCTAGCTCTTTCCCAATGTGCCACTTCATTATGCTACCATTTTTCTCACAGGATGGTGAGAGCACAAGACTGGCTGATACCTTCTCTTACTATGATAAATAGGGAAGAATTAGTAATTAGCTGTTCATTGGAACTTTCATTTCATAAAATGTCTGGGGAAGCTGTATTAATTATAGAGGAACTGTTCCACTTATGCTGGGAAAATATTCACAAAACAGATCTAGAAGGTTGCTTCCATTGCTTCCACTGTGCTGTAGTGGAACTTGTGCTTGTAGAGAAAGATGAGCTCATTCACACACTGGGTTAGTCTATACAAAGTAAACATTATTATTATTATTATTATTTTGTATTCAGAACTGTTCTTTTCTAATAGGTTAAAAAAATTTCCCTTGTTAAACATTCTGGCCCAACCAAAAAGATAAATATGGAGGCAATTTTCTTTTAGATGTTTGAATTTCAAGCTAAGATCAGAAACTGCCTTCCACTATGAAACAACAACAACAAAACTATACTTTCAAAGTGGATTGGAAGCAATTTAAAATAAAAAGCACAGCCACAACAAAACTTTGAAAATAAGGGTAAAAACAATGATAAGAGTCAATTGACAGGGGATAGATGTGGGGAAGACTGCTGTCCTCTAAAAAGTATCTCAAAGACTGTAAATGCTTAGAGCTGACTTCTACAGACATTAGATCTCAGGGGACAAAAAGGAAACTCAATAAAATTTGTTGACAACAGCTAATGCCTGTTAGAATAATTGGCTCAGACACAAAACAGACCATCAGTGTAGCTTGGGGATGATCAAAATGCAGTCTCTAAGATATTGTTAGTATACACTGTATTCAGTTGAATAAAAGAAAAACAGTTTTATCCAATAGCTGGATATATAGGAGGTATAAATTGTCCAAAGTACTTGAAAAACCTAACTTTTTATGGTTCTGAAGACTGAGATCCCAAATAAGTATTTCCATTCCGTTCAACTGGATTCAATTGAATTCAATTCAAGCTTGTCAGTTCAATGATCAAATACGAGCCTTTACTGTATCAGCCAGGCATAGACCTAGCTACTGGGTTTCAGTGGTAAATAAATATAGTCTTTGGCATCAAGAAGCCCACTAAGAGGATAGATCCTAGTTAGGTGATTTCAAATGGGACAAAATCTTCAGGAAAAGCATAAAGGACTATAATCTATTCTTCTAGGATTATGTTTCTTATATGACATTTGATAATAGTTACATGCACTTTTGAAACACCCTGATCATACTGTGAGTTTCTTGAAAGCAAAATTAATCTCTCATTCATTTCTAGTCATCTTGTTCATACCTAGTACAGTATCTTACATATAGCAGATGCTCCATCAATGTCTGGAATTAAAGAATTTAAAGGAGCTAACTTCTCTTTGGCAAAAGAGAGTGTCCAGTTGGCTAGAAAGTTAACAAGAATACTTTTGTTCATGAGGGTCTATGTCAGACAAAGAATTTATATAAGTCATGGAATTCTATAAGGCAGAATTTATGAAACATAGAGTCTCAATGGCAATGCCATTGACAATAATCACAATTTATGAAACCACTTTCTATCCAGATGTTTCTATTTAAACATTAAGAGTTCCTATATATAACCTTTCCCTTTCAAGTTATTAAAATGGAATTTAAAAACATTCGCTAAAATTTGATCATTGTAGTGACAATAAAATAACCTTCTCAGTGGCTTGAAATTGGTTTCCATCTTAGTTGTCCAATACTCTTAACTGTCTGTGTGCACATATATCAGTATTATATGATTATGTGGGACCAAATCATTATTTCCATTTCCATTCATCATCTAATGCAAACATCACAGGCACAGAATGATCCAGTTTCCATGCACTGTGCATGGAAATCCTAGAGCACATCATGTTGAACAAAATAATTCAACCTGGCACATAACAGAAGACAATTGTGGGTTTGGCAACCACCTTTATCCTTGGATCAAAGGAAATTTTACAAATAGATTATCAAAGGGAAAAATCATCTTAGGCATAATAAATGAGAATTACTTATTCATTTTTTATATGTGGATCAGTAGCAGCAGAGTAAAGAGTAATGACAACCCACCATTAGGTGATGTTGATGTAACACATTTGCCTTTCACTGGATATTTCAAAGGTAAAATAGGTCTGCTATTTGAAAAGTACCCACCCAATGAACTCATTCATCTACACTCCAACAGAGAACTGGATGGAATTGCTTTGTGGACAAAAAAATACATGAATTCACTCTATTAAAGCATTAGCTGGAAACAGAGAGGGGAAATTTACCCATTCAAATATAGAAAGCACTTCTGATTCTGTTAGTAGTGGTTTAAAGACTATTTTTTGCCAAATCTGTGATGAGTACAGATCATCAGTCCTTCATCAGCCTCTCCTTTCCCATCTCCTCAACTCATCCCAGACTGCTATATTCAGGATCCTTCTCCTCGTTTCTCTCTCTCTCTCTCTCTCTCTCTCTCTCACACACACACACACACACACACAACATGAAACCTCAGGAATTCTTGTGCCATAAACAAATAAGGTCTCTACCCTTCTTTCCTTGACCACAAGACTATTTTGCATCTTTCTGGAATGTAAAATATCCTTTATATCTTGGGATAATCAAAACAGAACAAACACTCTTCTCATGGTTTTTAAATCTTTTTTCTGACCATAGGTTTTTCAAGTTGTCCATGGCATCTTCTAGGCCTAAGCTCTCAAAAGCAAGCAATCTCAACTCTATGAACAGAAGTTTAGTTGACATAAATAACTTAGTTGTTGGATCTGCAACTTCCCCACAGTAAGAAAAAAAATTAATGGTGAAGAGGAAAGACTTTCCACTGTGAGTTAGTGGAGGCTGGATGTTCCCCTAGTTTCAGGAGTGGCCACAGGTCATCCCTTGTTTGAATAGATCTTTTTGGCTGAGAAACTGATTCAGTAAAAAGTGCATTTATTTTTATATTTCATNCATCCCAGACTGCTATATTCAGGATCCTTCTCCTCGTTTCTCTCTCTCTCTCTCTCTCTCTCTCTCTCACACACACACACACACACACACACACACACACACACACACACACAGAGGCACCCACCACCTTCCCCAGGAAGAAGATGAGAGAGACTTGAAGTGTGTGAGTCATCAGAGGAGCTATTCAAAGCTTAGTGGGCAACTGAGGTAAGCTGTCTACACTCGAGTGATAATGAACCTCTAAGAATGATTCATGCTCACTGAGGACCTGAACATCAGTTTTCTGGAACTCTCTAAAATTCCAAACAATTATACAGAATGAGCAACTGGTTTTAAATCTTTCACTGTCCTATAATATACAATTCGATAGGTGCTTCTGAGGTAGATTTTTTAAGTGATCCATTCCCCCAGGCAACATTGAGTTGTGTTTGTGTTTATTATTTGGAAACATTGACTTGGCTGTCTAGTTTTTATTGACTGTCAACATTTTAATCACCTGAGACCTACTTATGGGATAAGTAGCCCCACACTTGTCAGAAACCCTTTTCCAGATGGAGATATCACTGGAGAGTCCCAGACAAAAGCTAAATCAAAGGAAGGCAATAACCAAAAAAATCAAGGTCAATTTGCATAGAAGACAAATTAATATGGCATTTCAGTCTGCATTTAGAGAGTGCCTGTGTAATTTGCAAATGTGCCTTTGAGTGAAGTTCACCTTCTGTTCCTGGTGATTTCATATTGCATGGAGACATCTGGGATGTGCTCTCTTAATTCTTTTTCTAAGTCCACCTTACTATTTTACTCCCAATTACCCAGCACATGTTTCCATATGTTTATATGTGCACCCACAGATCTTGAGACAAAAATCTCCACAATCCTACAGGCTCCATCTTGTCCCATCCTTTCACTGAGAGGAGAGGAATATGAGAGTAGAGCATAATAGTTTTAGGAAAGCTCAGCAGGAAGTAGGTAAAAGACAAACTGCTAAGGAGGAAAATTCCATCCTAAATCTGCAAAACCTGCCACAGCACCATTGAAACACGAAGCTTACTTTAAGGTGAGGAATCTCAGAGGCTGAGGACAGCTGCCAGCCACGGGCAGTCATTCAGTTATTCACACATTCCCTGCAGTTGTAAATCCACAGAGCAGAGAGAGGGAGGGCTACTTACTGAAATAAAAACCCCTGTCTCCACACACGAACTGAAGAGCATCCACCAACTCAGCCCCACAGAGCGTCTCCGGTCCAGCCGTGGCAGAACTGGTGAAGGTGAGCAAGCACAGGGCCAGGTAGAAGAGATGAGACGGGGACATGATGTGCATCTTTACCTGCCAATAACATAGAAGAATGGTCATGTTTCCTCCCTGGTCATTGCAAGGGCAGGGGAGATGAGGCAAAGGTGCATTGCCCACCCCCCCTCCCCACACTCTGTTACTGCCATGAGTCAGAACTACCCTACACAGAAGTGCATCAGAGTGCATGACAGACTGCAGGGTGGTGTGGACAGATCATGTCTTGGCATCAAACAACCTGTGTTTAATCCCCTTGCCACCGTGGACTTTCCTGAACCTATTACAATTCAATGAGATAAAAGATCTAGAAACATTTACTCTGTAAATGAAAAATTCTATTATTGTAATAGAACCCCACACCACTCAGAGATCCTGGTAAAACTTCTGATTTATCAGAGGTTAAACTATGCTCAGTCCAGATTTGGGGCCAACTACATTTTATTAATTTAAATTCTCTAAAGATTGGCCATCCACAGATGGCATATGCATTCATTATGGACCAGAATATTAAGTTAACTAGAACATCATTCCCAGCTACTGGTTAAAAAGAATTAACTGTAGATAAAAAAGGACTTGTGAAAATACTTGTGAAAAAAACAAAAATACAGGATATATTTTTTAATTTTTCACTTAACGAGAGAAAGAGAGAAACAGAGACAGAGAGAAGCACAAAGAGACAGAAACTCTTACCTGGGAATATCAGCAGTTAACACAACCACAAGTGGAAGTGAAAATATAAACAGAAACAGGAAAAATATGAGGATTTATGAATGAAATTGGCTCATGCTAAGTAGATCCTTCACCTTCTGTATTCTAACACCCTCTGTGTCAAGTGCATTATCAAATCAACATATGTGTAGAGATTGCCTTCCATGAACAGGGCATAAAGCTCAAAACCTGCAAAAGACTTTTTTTTTTTGGTCACAGGAATTGTGACTTCATGTCTTAGAGAGACTTATGTATCACTGTATCCATTTTATACCAAGGGACCCTGGTTGGCTTACTTAGCCAATAATAGAAGCCAAATGGCAGCCGTGCCCAAAGCAGGATTTCTGTGGCTCAAGGCTCCATCCACTCTCATAGCGATCACTCACTTTCCCATATTGTTACTTGTGACACAAACATGTGGTTTCTTCCAGGAAGTCTCCCAAGGCAAGTAGCTTCACCTCTCTTAGATGCATTTACTTTCAGTGGCCTCGGAAGAGTCACAGACAGTACGTAAGTGAGGGACCCTGTCAAAAGGGCCATGGAGTTACGCTGGAAGTGATTCATTATGCAAAGAGGCTTTTCTGAACCTCACAGTACTGGCTGGTCCATTCAATCCCATTCCTTTTGTAGAAACAGACTCTGTCATTTGTCCTCCTTGCCTTCCATGAACTCTCAACTTAATGGCTCTCTACATCAGTGGCAGAGTTTGCTCCATCATTCTAAGATTTCCATTTTTGTGGCCAGACCTTCAGCTCAGCAATTGGGAAAAAACTTTAAACCCCTGACTCTTGTTAACACAACATAAATATTTAGTTAATGCCTGTAAAACAGTTTAAGATGAAAAGTACCCTCTGTTTGCAGATCATCATAAATAATGACCATAAAATAGAAGAGGAGGTAAACGTTCAACCGAACATTTCTTCCATTTTCTCAGTAGGATCTCTGTCTGGAAACCCTCCACCATCACATAGCCAAAGCCACCAGACTGCAGGACATAGGTCATCAGCCAGTCTGCATTTGTCTTAGTTATAAAATAATGGGTGGGGGTTTTCCCCTTCGATATTTCCAGTGGAAATCTCAACAATTCCAACCCAATTGAACTTCATTGCCTTTTTCAAAAGAGCAAACTCCAAACTGAGCTTACAGAACATACCCCCACACTCTGGCAATGGGCCAGTTCTAGAATGCATGCTAGTCTACCTGTCTTACTTCTTCATCTCTCCCTTCTTTGTGGAGTTTATAGTAATGTCAAGGGCCAAGCACCTGCAACTGTAGATGCCTTGGAGTTCTTCAGTTTTCGTGAAATCCAGGGAAAAAGGTATCCTTAGTGAATTGAGAACTTCAGGAGTTTTCAAAACTGTATTTTAAATAGTTATTTCTGGCATAACACATATAAGCCCAACAATATATATAGATCACTAGTATTTAAGAATGTAAGATTTATTTTTTTATAGATTTTTCTTTTTCTTTTTCTTTTTTGCTGAGTTATATTGTTAGATAAATATCAGCACTTCTAGCTCTAGGACAAGATAGAACCTCTACTGCATTTTCCCTTAGTTCAGGGAATAATCCAGTACACCCACAGAGAACCAGAGAATTTTATCACATCATGTTCCCCTAAAAGAAAACAATAACAAACTCGCTTAGGAGTTAAAAGTTTGAAACAAGTGGCCCCATATGTTCATACTTTTCTTGGTCTTTTATTTTGCCAAACACAAAAGAAACAGAGAAAGGAAAGCTATATAGAGAAAGGAAAGACGAACCAGAGAGAGGAGAGAAAAAAGGGAAAAAAAATCAGAACACTGTTTCTCAAAAATCATTCACAAGTTCAAAATTTAAAAGATCTTTCTTTTTATCTTAAATAAATGGAATATCAACTGATTCCAGATGTCTGGGCTACAATGAAAATGCCCAGCAAAATTTCAGGGCAATAGTCATAAGAAAATACTCACTGTAGGTGTAACCATTTTTGTTTGTTCCAGATCTTTTACAGCAGGTCAGGGTGGGTATTATGAGGCTGATGTGAATAGAAAACAGGACTTAAAAACATGTGCTGCTTTGTGGGTGGGGTTTGTGAAAGCATCTAGTTACATTTGGACACCCAGGCAGGTATGCTATTAGCCTGGGTAAACTGCCTTTTGTCCATTCAAACAATGAACAAATTGCACAGCTGGTATTTGAGTCAATCTTTTCCCCCCAATCAAGGCACCAATTTCCATTGTATGCCTATTGTAGCCACCCTGAACAGTGACCCAAGCTCCAGTCTTCTGCTTTACCCTCTTCCCTCTGGCTCAAACACTTGCAAGTATCTTGAGACTCAGTACAATCAACTTGTGAATGCTGCCTCTAGGCAGGACATCTTTACTTATTGAATTACATTTGAAGGACCACACGGCTCTCTCAAACCACTTATTGCTCCAGGAATGGAGGGAAAGTAATAACTTATTCCGAGTTTTACTTCTGAAAAGTTCATCTGGAGACAGTTTTCCAAACTTGTAATTAATGCAGAGATAACACTCAACAACCTCTTTTATGATCATCTAAGAAGGGAGACAAAAACCCTAGCTGTAAGACCATGTGTGTGTATGTGTGTGTGTGTGTATACACACACATATGTATATACACATATACGTACACACACACATACATGTATACATATATAAAGACTTCATTTCTTTTAAAAGCAAAGTAGCCATCATGTGGCTTTGCATCCTGAGGGTAGCAGAATCAGGTGCCTGAGAAACCCGTATCCTTAACTCCAAAGCCACTTACTTGACTAAGAAAAGTCCTAGTGGTGGAGTATTTGAAAGCAGCGAATGAATGCTGTACTAAGTGCAGGATGTTTTATGAATTGAGCTCTTAGGCAATTGCATCAAGAAGCCAGTGACAGCGGCTTAAAAGTGCTTGCAAATTGGAAAAACACAAGTCTTGAAGGATATAATTTTGCTGAGAATGGAAACTTGAACTAGGGCCAGTGATTGGAAACAAGAAGTTGGCATTAACAACAGCAGCCAAATTTACCTAAAGAGACTTTACAACACCGAGTACAAAATCAGAGTTTTACAATACGAAACCCCAAGTCCAAACTTCACCCATGAAAGTCCTCTTCAAAAGAGAAAACTTGGACATGCAGTTGCTAGAAAGTTTCCGCTTTCCGTATATACAGTATGCATTTGTTTAAATTATACAAATATGCAAGGTCAGCAAGAATTGTCAAGGAGTTCTTTTTCAGAAGAGTAAATTAAACTTCACTCTAACTTTGACTCTCTGGGCATAAGTGCAGAGAGTTCTGGGACCTTAGCTCCAAAGATCATATTTAAAAGCTTTAATATCATCTGAAAGGTAATTCTTCGTATGTGGCATGCTATGTAATAAAAAGTCCAGTCCTGACAAGTTACACACTCACACACACACACACACACGCGCGCGAACATGGTCTTAAAAATAAAACATCTGCACCTGCAAAAAAAAATCCAAAAGTTCATATCCATGCTCTCTAGCCCTTAACCATAGACAGGATTTAAAGGAATCTTCTATAATGACACCAGTGAAGCCCTGCAGAAGTGGAGGATTTAGCATAAGTACCTTGCAATAGTTTCTACTCATACAGATATCTGTGCAAAGGCATCCATCTCCCGGAGCTATTTTTTCAGATCCCACAGAAATGCATATTCAGCAATTTATAAATAACTCCCAGTTCCGAAACAATGAAAATTCTAAAGTGAATAACATTTCTAGGCAGAAGCAAACAGTACACAATTTAAAGAAAATTCCCCAATGACTTCAAAGAGTAAGAAATATTTACCTTCAAGAAATCACAAAAGCAGCACTTAAATAATTGGGTTGGAAGACTGCTGATTTTTCCCATTGCTTCTGAAGTGCAAAGTCTGGAAATGAATTGGTTAGCAGGAATAATGAGGCAAAAAGAAATCCAGAGAGATGGGAGATGTTGAGAGCAATGTCACATTTCAATTTTGAGGACTTTATTCCATTGCGCAGGCTCTATCTGCTCTGAATTTAGCAGTGACAGTGAGATTTAGCAAACAGAAGAGGGATTTAGAGAAAATCCTCACATTTATCTACAAAACACAGACACTGTAGACAGGAAACAGCTGGGGGAACATTTGCCTTCTCTCTCTCTCCCTCTTCTGGCAAAGTTATCGAGTAAGGACTTTTTTGGGCATGGTGACAAATAACATCATACCTTTGCATTTTAAAACTAGAGCACAGAAGCATTTTTTTCCCTTAAAAGAATGTGTGTTAGTGACAGGGTTAGCAGACATTAAAATACTGATGCTGCCATAGAAAATAAGGATCTGTTCTCTGATTAACTTTCTACTGGGCAGGGAGACACACACATCTGCTAATACACCTTACCGGTATTAAAGGAACATACAATGGAGGATGGGCAAGCATTTTTATATTCTAGAGCAAATGCAAAATTAAAAAAAAAAAAAGAAATGAAGAAAAAAATCAACTCGAGCAAACGCTACAATATTAACCCTGAAGTGACCAGGGTAAACTAGGTTGGGAGATAGCACTGGGGTGACCCCTTGTCCTAGTTGCCAAGCAAGGGGAATGATCTCATTTCCTAGAACCTAGAAAAGGGGCAGGCAGCATTGCAATTGGCTCCCTTTAGGACACTGTCTCATGCTTTTTGCCCGCAACAGGGCAAAGACTTTGCTGAGCTGTAAAGCCAACTGAAAAAATAAAATCTTTTTCTTCCTTTCTCTACTAGGCTTCCTATCACCCACCAGGGGAAGGGCACCTGAGGGGCAGGACTATTTTTCCATTGTTCATGTTTTTCTACATAACTTGAACCTGTGTGTGTGTGTGTGTGTGTGTGTGTGTGTGTGTGTGTGTGTTTTCTTTCTCCAATGTTTGTGTATTCTAAATAACACCAGCTGGCTAGCAATACCCTCTCAAGGGTTATGATGTCATTCAAATCCCTCAACTGGATGAGTGGCCGGCAACATGGTCCAAGCCAGCTGTTTTGCTATTTATAATGTATACTTGCCTTTGCCATTGAGAATCAAGTTCTGATCTTTTGTCAATACAGTTTGTACCAATTGCTCTTTGGTTTTGCGAGATAGTAGATAAGAAAGTAGATTATGAAATAAGGTTGCAAAAGCCCAGATCAGACATAACACTTTCCCTAGATGTCTACCCAGGCATGGTTTCCCAGGGTTGGTGGAAATAAGCTGGACCTTGTGTTTCTCTCTCGTGATTTTCAGGGGACTTGATGAGCCTGACGCAACAACTAAAAACAGAGGTCTGCTCCAAACCCTAGTCTGGACCTTTATGTCGTCCTGGGGCCAGAAACTTGTTTGCAGAGGTGAGTGCCCTCAAAGGAAAACCTGGTTGGTTTTGCAAGGGGGTTGGGTTTGGTCAAGTCTTCTGTGTAGTTAATAACTCGTGGCAATGTTTACCTTCCAGAAAGAAAAATTGGAAATCTGGAATTCTGCTGTTTGGATAGTGCATTATATTCAGCATCATTTAGTGAGTGGCTACTATGTGCCCAACTGCATGCATCACAGTCAAGGCCCTACCAGGGCTTTCAGATGAGTGGCAGAGCCAGAGAGGAAAATGTCACTGTCCTGTGGTGGGTATGTGCCCTTTCAAAAATACAAACAGTACACACCGAGAGGGAGTAACAAATGCTCTAGAAATACAGGGAAATGAAACTCTTGAAAAGCCAGAATGAGAAATGTGTCTCGAGAGGGCTTGGGGTGCAACGTTGGGAAGTTTCAGTGGATACAATTTGACCTGAAGAGTGTACACAAATACACACCAGCAGGAGGTAGCCTGGTTGGCAGCCACGAGTGTGTGGGCAATTCCTGTCCTTAAAGAATAACTCAGATCTTCCTTTAATGAGCTCCCCTTTGTGCACTTAATTTATGACATGATTTACCAAAAATATTTTCTGCAGCCTTTGTGGATCATGCCCTTTGTGAAAAACAAAGCCCACCCTTTCGTGGACTCTGATGATGTACATTGTATTGAGCCAAAGAGCTGTACCTATTCCCCAGGTAGAAAGAGCTGCATTTTCCAAGTGCGCAGTCAGGTACTGGCTGGAGTCTCGATGCTGAGTGCCTTGCTCCATCACCGGACACCTTCACAGGTGAAGGCCAGGGCGTTCTGACTGCAGTTTTAGCATATTTTAATCTTTCCAAGATGTCCTAGAGGCTCACTGCATTTCTCCAAGGCTGTAACCCAGTCTGACGTATTCTCTCAGCGTATGCATTGTACACAGATCACCTTATCCCCAATCATTTCGCGTGAAAGGCTGTTTGGGATACAGAACACATATTGTTCCATCAGACACTGTGCTCCTGCGATATCGACACACTGACTCACAGTCTCTTGGTTTTATAACCCCAATTACCCTTAAAGGATAATTGGGTTTTAATTTATGTCCCAGTTTTTATGTCACAATCAAAGAAAACTGAAATTTCAGTGAGTCGTAATTATCATCAGCTGTGCTGTGGAAACATTCCGATGTGAGCTCTCAGTTTCCAATAGGGAAAGCAATTTCCTGAAGTGATTATTGTATACTTCGACGTGGAAAATGGTCTGTACTTCTGGGTAGGGTGAGCCAGCAATGGAGCGGAGCAATAATTCCTAGAGAAATGACCATTTTCTTTGCTAATTCCAGGAGTCAAAATGAAAGCAAAAAGGCAATAAATGTGCCACATGATTACCTTTTAATAACTGAGGACTGTACCTGTTTAGGGGAAACAGAAATGAAATGTACTTAGTACCGGACAGTCCAAGATGGTGGTAAATCTGATCCTCGGAAAAGTTCAGGTCATGAAGTCCCACTGGAAGAGAAACATACAGGGTCATTCTAAAATTACTGAATGATTATGTAGTCTCCTGTCTGGAACAATCTGACAGTTAGGTATGGGAATTGTGTGCCACCAAAATAGCTAACTGCAAGGATGTGCTCATCATGAGAACATCCACTCCTGGAAATTTAGAGATTCACAGTTTCACCTTTTGCATGTGTAATGCCTATCGGATATAAATAACTCTCCCCTAAAGCCGGCTTCTGGAGTAGTGTATTTGCATAAAGCTGCAGCCTCAGAAGGCTTCTGACACCTCTCTTAAAAAAAAAAAAAAAAAAGAAGAAAGAAAGAAAGAAAGAAAGAAAGAAAGAAAGAAAGAAAGAGAGAAATTTGTTCATCTCCTTAAAGAATAGGCTGACAGATTCACACAAAGCAGTGGGCAAGGCCCAGTCTTCACTCTTTTTGCTCCAAACATGTTCCCAGCGTTCCCCAGGTCAACTGCAGAGGAGCTCATCCAAAAGGTAATTCCATATCCATGTGCAATAGGGCATATTTACAGCTTATTTCATTAATGGCTTTGCTGACTCCCAAGAAATGCTCAGAATGGATATTTAGAAGGAAGGGGGACTTTGGGATCAGATAAAGCGTGAGGTTTAAGGTTCTAGGACCACCTACCAGGCAAAGAACATAGGGAACTCCTGGATGTATGTCTCGGATCATGGCTCATAGGGACAGTTAGTCTGGGAATGTATTCTGCAGTGTTTGAAATCAAGGGCTTGTCAATTCAGAATGTAAAACTCAGAGAAAAAGGCTGGACCTCAAAAATACAGCATGCTGCTGAACAAGGGCGCCGATGTCAGCTCCGAAAGATCGCTTAGAAGGAGCTCTGTTATTCCTCAGGACGATCTTTAGCTCAAGAGAGCTGCTTTAAATCCTTAGAGGAGCATTTTCCCCACAGCTAGGAAAAACGGTAATTGGGAGAAGAGATCTTCTCACTAAATAAATCAGTGCTTTCTTTTCAACATCAAACTTGGATCCCATTTCTTCTAAAATGTTAAAAGGGCAAATGCTGACAACAGTCAGAAGCAAAACTGTTGTGGTTTGGGAGCAAAAGAATTCTTCATAACGGCAGACAAGGAGTCACTGCATGGGGCGAGGATGACTTGGTGGAGCCCGAGAACCTGAGGGCTCCACAACTGCCCCAAGTTGAATAGAAAGTGGGAAAAGGAGACACCAATTCCAAACTTCAGAGAAGTACCCACATACGCACTTTCTTTTGGAATCGAAAAATGTGCGCGCCGCCTAGTGGCCTGCAGGGAAAGTGCCAGGGCAATCTTCCCAGTTAACGTGTGGAGTTTGGGAGGAGTGGGACGTTTTGAAAATCTCCGGATTCAAATAGACGTTAAGCTGCACTAATCTTTAATCTTTTCATCTTTTTGAAATAAATAAGCTGAGTCTTTGATTCGCTGTAGTTTTAAAAAGGAGAAGAGAGCTAAGGGGAGAAAGAAAGATGATAGTGAGAGCACATATGTCTTCCCCGAGGCTACAGTCCCAATGCTGAGCTCCTGGTATGGGCTCAAAACATTTTGTTGATTTAATGAAAGTCTGGAAAATAAGTGATAATCAAGGTAACTATTTCATGTGAAAACTATAATAAATACTCTTGAGGGTGAATAAGAAAAATGAAGGAGGTGCATCGATTGAAAATTGACTTATTTGTTTAATGAAACAAATTTAGGTGCTTGTAAATAGATCTCAAATCCACTCTCCCTGTCTGTTCTATGCTCATCACATTTCAAAATATGGACTTTTACATTGATGGTCAAAGACAGGGCATTAAGAGTCACATAAGTGTGGACATAGTTTTACTGTCAATTCTTTCCACCTTAAGTTTACCAGGGAGAAACTCTCAGTTTGGTACTAGTCTGTCTTCACTGCCTCTCTAACACTTGCTAATCTTCCTGTCTGGTTACAACAACAACAAACAAACAAAAAATTAAACCATGGACCTTAAACCCAAGTCTTTGCATGCAATGGTTTCATCCATAATTTAATAGTACTATTTTGTTTTCGTGGTGTTTATTTTTAAGGATCATTTCTTTTTAGGGCAAGTTATGTTGTTTTTGAAATAGATATTTTAAATCTCAGATGCTGTCAGAATCTAACTTAGTATCTAACTTTTAAAAAATCAAGTTAAGAAAAAAAATTTTAAGTAAGTAAATAATATAGGTGGCTAACAGTTATGACCAAAAAAACTGTGTAATTGGTATTTGAATGTCTCGTGTTTGAAAATCACTGCAGTAGACTCTGCCATGTGTTGGAGGGAAAGTACATAGCCACAATGAAAAAGTAGGGAACAAAGACCCTGCATATAAAAAATAAATGTAATTAATACGTATAAATGTATTAATTACATTTCTTGATAATTTAAATACGCTTTAAGCTCACACTTATTTTTATTCCAGTCTTTCATAGAGCTTAGAGATGTTGTAAAAAGGTTGGAGGAGTGAATAGCATTTGAGTTAGGTCTTGACACATGAGTTCACCTCCAAGATGGAAAAAAACAAACAAACAGTAAAGGCTATTCTGGGCAGAAGGAACAACATGGACAAATTATATGGGAATGAGGAGGTTCCCAGGTTTGGGGTGATGTGGGGCATGAGGCTGTAGCTGTGCCCTCAGACTTCTGCACTGTGGAGACCTTTTTGTATTATCTTCACATCAATAGCCCTTGCTTGGCTGCAAGACTGGAAAATGGCCTTAGTTCTCTCATGACACAAAGATTTGTATGTAGTTGAATCTGTGATTAACTCTGGGAATAACATCTTGCCTTAAGGTAAATATGCAGGAACAGGCCTGGGTTACATTATAACATAGGTCAATTCGAGCAGTGCTAGGTAAGAAGAACTGAGGTGTCTACTGGTCACCCAGTCGCCCTGCCAGAGCTTCCATTTGAAAGATTAAATTGTGTTTATACTTTGGTAAGTAGTTTTTAATGGAAAAATGAAATAATTATACTTGAGAAGTATTTTGCACAATAAGGGTGGAAGCAGAAAGGTCTTCTTTCTGGTGAGCCCTGAACTTGCTATAAAAAGCTGGTTCATCAGAGCATCCCACTCTTTATGTGGGTCAATCAGGGAAGTTTTGTTTTTCTCTTTGAGAGCGTGGAGTGTAAGTGGGCTACAGACACCTTGCAGGCAGGGATTCAGATATGCCTACAACATACTTTGCTATTTTTCACAACACCTGCTGTAGGCCTCAGCTTCCTCTAGAACTCAAAATAAATATTTAAATGCAATTGTATTGATCAGAGTTCTCCGAGAGAAACAGAACCAATAAGATCTCTCTCTCTCTCAATGCATTTTAAGGAATTGGTACATATGATTGTGAAGGCTTAGCAAGTCCAAAGTCTGCAGGATAGGCCAGCAAGTTGGAGACTCAGGGAAGAGTTGCAGTTTGAATCCAAAGGTACTCTGCTGGTAGAATTCCCTCTTCTTCTATGGAGGCCTTCAGCTACTTGGATGAGACCTCCCCACTTTATGGAAGGTAATCTACTTTTACTCAAAGTATACTGATTTAAATGTTAATGTCATTTAAAAATTACCTTCACAGGGGTGCCTGGGTGACTCAGTCAGTTGAGCTTCCAACTCTATTTTGGTTCAGGTCATGATCTCATGGTTGGTGGGTTCATGCCCTGCATTTGGTTGTGCACTGACAGTGTGGAGCCTGCTTGGGATTCTGTCTTTTTCCCTCTCTGCCCCTCCTGCACATTCTCTCTCTCTCTCTCTTAAAATACATAAATAAACTTAAAAACAATTAAAAAATAAAAATTAACCTCACAGAACATCTAGAATGTGACCAAATATATGGGTACTGCAGCTTAGCCAAGCTGCCATATATATTTATCATCACACCTCTAGTTCTCCAAAGGTACATTCACTAGTCTTCCATTACTAAAACTGAGCAATAATAATGGTCTTTTCCCAGCAGAAAAGAAAACTCAAGTTAATGGATTATATTTCCCAATTCTAAGTTTTCCTCCTATATGGTTTTCTTAAACCTTTGGCTCTTGTACTCACTATTCCCTGATTATTGATAAAAGGAAGTCACAGGGCACTTGCCTTGTCCATGTCATTATATTTTATGAAGAATGCCTCTCATTGGTGACAGAAAGAAAACAATAGTTTTTTTTCCCCACCACTAACTAGAACAGGTATACATAACACACATACACACACTCATACAACTCAAATATATACACACAATCACACTCATAAACATTGGTGCTTAGTTTCTCTAGATAATAAGTGTATTCATTCCCTTATTTTTAAAATAGCTATTTTAATCACTGGAGAGAAGTTTCAGGCCTATGGTGCTGTCTTGCCTCTTTGCAAAGTGGGAGAGAAGTTTCTCACATGCTTCTGCCCCAAGAGACTGACTCCATGCCTGGCTTTTTGGGGCTGGTGGCTTTTTCAGATTCCAGGTGATAAGTAATATTTTAACACTCTTCTTAATACTCTTCTGCATTTTCCTATTATTATTATTATTATTATTATTATATATTCAGAAGGTATTACTTTTATAGTCAAGAAAAGTCTTAAAAATGTTACTGAAGGCATCACTGATAGGTGCTATCTGTCCTTAGTGTTGACTGACTGTGTAGCGTGTGTGTGTGTGTGTGTGTGTGTGTGTGTATGTGTGTGTGTTTGAGTAGATGTGTATCTAGTAACTCAGTTTACCTCTACAAATCTTTTAAACTTCTATGATTACTGTCTTGGTCTTGGCTTACTTATGTGGCATTGATATGCACTCACTCATCACATCTCACCCTCATTCTTCCACCTTCCTTTATAATGTCTAAAGAAGTTTGGCCTCTTCCTCTCAATTTGCCCACCACTGTTTTATTTTATTATTTTATTATTTTAATAGTTTATTGTCAAGTAGGTTTCCATATAACACCCAGTGCTCATCCCCACAAGTGCTCTTCTCCATGCCCATCACCTCCCTTCCCCTCCCCCCCATACCCATCAGTCCTCAGTTTGTTCTCAATTTTCAAGAATCTCTCATGGTTTGCCTCCCTCCCTCTCCCCCCCTTTTTCCCCCCTTCTTCTCCCCCACGGTCCTCTGTTAAGTTCTTCCTAATCCTCCTATATGTGCAAACATATGGTAGCTGTTCTCTGCTTGACTTATTTCACTCAGCATAACACCCTCAGGGTCCATCCATGTTGCTACACATGGCCAGATTTCATTCTTTCTCGTTGCCATGTAGTATTCCATGGTATAGATAAACCACGTCTTCCTTTTTTTTTTTTTTTAAGTTTTTTTAATGTTTTATTTATTTCTGAGAGAGAGAGAGAGACAGCATGAGTGGGGAGGGTCAGAGAGAGAGGGAGATACAAAATCTGAAACCGGCTCCAGGCTCTGAGCTGACAGTCAGCACAGAGCCCGATGTGGGGCTCGAACCCACGAACTGTGAGATCATGACCTGAGCTGAAGTTGGATGCTCAACCGACTGAGCCACTCAGGCGCCCCAATAAACCACATCTTCTTGATCCATTCGTCTGTTGATGGACACTTAGGCTCTTTCCATGATTTGGCTATTGTTGAAAGTGCTGCTATGAACATTGGGGTACAAGTGCCCCTATGCATCAGCACTCCTATATCCCTTAAGAAAATTCCTAGCAGTGCAATTGCTGGGTCATAGGGGAGTTCTATTGTTAATTTTTTGAGGAACCTCCACACTGTTTTCCAGAGGGGCTGCACCAGTTTACATTCCCACCAACAGTGTGGGAGGGTGCCCGTTTCTCCACATCTTGCCAGCATCCTAGAGTCCTCTGATTTGTTCATTTTGGCCACTCTGACTGACGTGAAGTGGTATCTCAGTTGCCCACCACTGTTTTAGATTGTATTAACGAATTCCTGGATTACTGCATGGGCTTCTAACCAGCCTTTCTTCATGTCATTCTAGCCAATTCTAATTTCTAGGACCATCCTCCTCAAATACCATGTTCATGTGTTTCATATCTCCTCAGAGTCCCTTGGCTACATCTAAGTCTCTCTTCTCCCATTCAAAACACCCCCTTTCCCAGTAGCCTCCTCTCTTGCTAGGGCTCATCATGGCTTCTTCATAACCTGTTGTTGTCCACTAGCATATCCCTAGTCCCAGCATAGTGCTTGCTTTTTAATAAGTTCTCAATATATATTTGTTAATTAACAATGAAAATAACTACTAGTATCATTAAGTACATATTATATTCAGTTCTTTGTTTCATCTTACTTTAATTGTATCACCGAATTCTCACATATCCCAATGAAATACTCTATTACCACTTTCATTTCAAAGTGCCTGGCACAGTTCTTGGAACATAATCAAATTCTCAAAAATATTTTTTGGATGAATGAAGAGAAAATTGAGCTAGGAGAACATAATGCTTTTCCTAATGTCCCATAGTTGGTAAATTACAGAGCCAGGATTCAAATTCATACTCGTCTACTATACAACACTACATGGTTTACACATTTTTAGTAGATGGATGATCCATTTCAGTATTTTGTTGTATAATCTCTACATCCCCCATTGTACAATATTGTACTTTCCTTGCTGCTCAATAAAGGGATAATTAATTATAAACATGAATTTAGAATAATTGTAATAGTAATTTCTAAAATAGCCAGCCTGAAAAGCTCAGAGAGAAGCCCTTAGGGTGGAGTCTGATTACAGACATGTTTGTACCATTTTAGGAGAAACTAACAAAGAAAGATTATGCTTACTTTCAGCCTGAGCTGCTGCCTCAGAAGCATAGAGAAGAAAACAAGTCCCTACAGAATTTTAACTATACTGTGTTATGTCTAATACACAAAACAAGTAACTAAATAAATAGACAGTTACTCTCAGGAAGCAAGAGGTACAAGAGCACAAGCCAACCAAAAGCTCAGGTGGAGCTTGCCTCAGACAGGAAGCTAGTTCTACTCCTCTGATTGCAGTAAGAACAGAGTATAGATTTTCTGGGATGTACATGTGGGCAGCTGCGGTAAAGCAACTCACACTGCCAAATATCTACCTACTGAATTCTACTCTGATTTATATAAACTTGTTCCAATGAGATATTAAGATCTTAACATTTCCTATTTGATGGTAATTTATGCTCAACTTCTTAGACTCTTAGACATTAGGGCAAACTCAGTTGTTGGTGTCTATACTTCTTAAGGTTGGGAAACAACTACAGGTTGTTCTGGGGTGGATAACATAGCAAATCCCTCTCAACTTGCCTTAGAACCAGTGCAGGTTGAGTGTTCTCAGAAAGCTATTACTTTTCCTGTCTGGAAATTCACAAATGGGCCTCAGGATAGATTAGGGACAGTTCTTAAATTCTTGCTGACTTTCTGCGATTCAAGGTAGGTTGCTTTGACCAGACTGTATGCTCACTAACTAGTATTTTGGCCTTTTGTTCCCAGTTCTTCTTTGTGTTCATTTACATGCCCCTTTCTTTCCATTCTTTTCCTGGCTAATGAATACTTGCTGAACTATTTCACTTTAATCAACTGCTCTATGGCTTTCCATTTCTGATTCTTCACAAGGAAGATAGTGACTTCAGATTTGGATCTTGCTGGGGCTAGGTCACTGCCAATCCAACTGGCTGGCTCCTTCCCTGCTTGGGTTCCCATCAAGGTAGCAAGCCCATATCCTGGAGTGCCTAGTTGCTCTGCAAGGTGCCAAGGTTGTTGAACTCATTCCATTACTTTGGAAAGCAAGAGACATCCAGAGGCATTTGTAGCATTTTTAGGGTTTGAAGAGAGGCTGGGGCTGCTAAGTGAGGGCATCTGTTTTTCCCAAGTAGCTATCTAGGTCAAGTTTTCCAACATCTGAACTTTTCCTACCCACTCATTTTTGTGGATTTTTCAGATAAGCAAGTGTTGTCAAACAAGAGACAATTTGCCAGTGTTGCACCCATGGGCAGTCTCGGTGGGGCAAGGGACTCTTATGATCTAAACCTAACCAACTCTTAGGACCATAACACAAAATAGACAAGACATAAAACCCCAACTTCCTTGGGAATGAAGGGAATCTTTTCAGTGGGAGAGAAGAACCAAGAACAGATGCTAACTGTAGTCAGGAATAACCAGACAATAGCAATCGTCAGCACTTAGCATCAGTGGTGATAAATTTGCATTTTTGCAGTTTATAAATAACAGTTCCACAGGATCTTCATTGAGCTCCGTTGAAAAATTTTACCGGCAACCATGTCCCAAACATGCCAGACTCAGCTGTGTTAGCCTACACAAGAGGGATTTTCTTTGTGAAAGGAAAGCCATTTCTAAAACAGACTAGAAGATCCAACTCCTCAGTTGAGGCATACCAGCTATCTACACTGAAGCTGGGGTCACCCCAAACTGGAGAAAGCTTCATTCTCCTGAAACTACTAAATTATGCTGCCTGGAGAATATGTTTACATAGCTCAGTGTTAAGTAATTTGGTTAAGTCCAGAAAATGGGCAGGAAATGCCAGGGCTGGGCTGACATGGGTGCCCTGAGTTACAGCATCACTTTGAATGAGACTATCATTTACTTTTTAAAGTAAATATCATGTGACAAAATCAGCCTTATACAAACCAGCTGAAGTGTGTGATGTAACCATGTTAACACGGTTTTTTTTTTTTTTTTTTTTACAAATAGTTTATTGTCAAATTAGTTTC